>NW_026555170.1:9517500-9880000 GCF_021234165.1 Pteronotus mesoamericanus
AAACTGCCAAGCTATGATGTTTCCCGTCTTTGACAGACTAACAGGTGTGTTTTTAAGCCAGTCACCTCTCAGTGATGGATTTACCTCTGTGACAAACCTAAATATTTTGTTATCATCTTCACTGTAAAACATTTATCAGTATATTGCTTACAATGGTGCTATTATCCAGCTAAAGGAAAGGGATATTTACTTTCAACCATGACCTAATCTGGAAAGGTTAGATGCTACTTAAATCCTAACTCTGTGCAGAGGAAAATTAGGTCATTAAATAAAAATTCAATTGCTTATTTGTATACATAGTATCAGGGAAATCTATTTTATCCTACAAGGGGCTCACATCAAAGAGCAAGGTAGCATGAGGAAATTTTCAACCTTGGATATTTTATATAAATGCCATCAAACTGTTAATAATATTAAATTCATTTTTTTCCCCAGCATTGCTGATTGCCAATGTATTTGTGAGAAAACAGACGATCTCTTTTGTAACTGGCCTCCTCCTACCTTGTACACTTCTTGATGGTACTGTTTAGTGTGGGTGAGAGATGTGTTCACTCCTTTGTGGATGAGCTCCTCACGCAGGGCTGTGTTGAATTCAAGTAAGTCTGGCAAGAGGAGTAGGAGGATGGTAAGGGAGGCAGACTGTCTGAACACAATTCCTGAGAACCTGGCAGCAGAATCAAAGCATGGGCAGGGAGAAGGAGTCTTCAAAAAAATATCACACAAGGCTGAAGAGCATTTTTTAATAGGAAATTCTTGTTTTGACTCCAATTTTATGCTTAGATGCTTTTAATTTGATCCACATTTAATTTACCATTCCTTGGAGAAGACATTGATTATATGAAAAACTGTCTGCTCTATTGCTAACAACACAGGATTAGTTTCAGGGACTACTACGATGGCGCTGTATTTTAATAGTGCCCGACTGGAAACCCTGAGGCACGCACCTCTGGAATCACCTCTGTCACTTCTACACCCACCACTCTGGCTGGGATTGCCTACAAGCCTTGTTAAAGTCATAGTTCTGCAGAAAAATGGGTCAAGGTTAGGTCTTGAAAAAGCAGGAAAAAAGCCAAGTTTGGGCATTTGAATTTTAAAGTGTTGTAAAGGTTCATTTGAAGAATTAAATGACAGTTGTATATCTGAGAACACATAATAATATATACTAGATGTATTGACATGTATTTGGATTACCCCAAACTCAATCACGTTGATATTTTAATGAAAAATAATGTGTTCCACAGTAATACAACAAGTTTCAGAGAGCCATTGATAGAGATTCTGAGTTTAGGCTAAGCAACTACCTAAGAATTATTTTAGAAATCTGCAGCTGCATTCAAGATCTACCACAAAAATTCAGGTCTTCTACATTTTAAAAATTAGGCTGCCATTATTTCTGAAATTCTAATGGCTGAATAGCAACAGTGAAAATGTCCAGGTTTTAATGAAATATATTTCATAAATTAGTTTATCATTGCACTGATTTAGCATGCCTAGCAGGTGAGAGACAAAAACATGTGTTATCTTCCCTAGGGAACCTTCAGTGAATGTCATTCTGGCTTCATATGTCTTTCTTCTCTCCCCTTCTTGAACTGATATAAAATTGTAATGTGTGCCCTCTAGTTCCATCTTCATTGAAATCTAGCAAAACCGCTGAAGGTAAGGTAGTGGCAATGGTGCATGAAAAAAGGGAAAAGGAATACAGTGATTCATAGCATACTTGAAGAAAGTTGCAATTGTTAACCGCACTACTTTTGTATGTAGACAGGTTAAAATGTGTCATTTATCAGTGATAAAAATAAAGTTATTCATCTTGGCTAGTTTCTTAAAGTTCATGAGAAAGGCACTAAAACGATATTGGTAACTTGAAAATATTCCCATATGTATCTAAGGGCATACCAACTCACTGTCTCCCAAAATAAGAGTCAAGAAAGTATGTGCTAGGACTATAGGAATATCAGTAATATTGACAAGTGGTTGTTGTTTAACAGAAATGGTAGGTATTACAAAAAACCCCCTGCTTCTATTGTTATGAACATGAAATGTGACATTTTTCAAGTGTAGTGATTCAGGCCAGCTTCCCTTATCTCCGTGTCTTTGTTCTTCTATGCAAATTTGAACCACTAATGCAAATATCATTTTGCAAATGGTGTTTACCAGTCTTTACATTTACAAATGCCAGTGCTTTCAGAAAGGAAAAATCCTTCTCCTTAGGCATTATTCCCATTTTCTAGATGAGAAAACTGAGATATATGACCAAATATGTTTCCTTTTACTAGTTAAAAAAAATAAGTTCTTGAAATTCTGCTCATTTCCACTTTTTCTAGTCCCCTTTTTTGTGAATGAAAATGCACAGCCCATATTCCTTACCTTTTGCTGAGGGAGCCTGAGTAGATTTTAAGTGGCATCTTCACTTTTTGAATGAAGCTGTCTGGTAAAAGCTTCAGCCAAGATTTTCTTCCAATAATAGGACAGGATGAAAATGTATCAGTGATTTATAATGATCTTTAAGAAAATCCACACAGTTGAAATTAGACTGCTAAAATCTAGCCAATAGATGTTGGCACAACTAGTGTAATTTAGGAATATGAGTGCTAAAAATTACTATTCTTTTTAACATTGAAGCTCAGAACTTCATGTCTATGGAGTGCTGTACCACCTTGAATTCACCCTGCCCAGCTCTATGAAATATGCTTTTTATTCAGAGCATAAATGTATTCAAAAGCCCTTCTGGGATTAATTGAAGAATTCAAAGAATTATATTATCTGCATGACTTTTTTTGTTGCCTTTCTCCATCAGCAAAGTACATATGTAAGTGTTCCTTGAAATGGTGTACATTTAAGCTATAAAAATAAGTAAATAAATAAAACACCTAAATCGTGATCCATGGAAGTGTACCAAAATAGGAATTTCTCTAGAGTCTTTAGGTCAGTATTTCTTTCTTTATTGTCTTTCCGTTTAAAATAATGCAAATGGCCACCATTCATTTTTGCAAACTCAGTAGTCTTGGGCATGAGAATTGTATGTGTTCTCTCATTTGTGTGACTGCAATAATTTAACTGTGCATTAAGTCCCAAATTTAGCAAGAGGAGAATTTAGAAGGAGTTGTGTTAAAGGCAGTCATTTTAGAAAATACGTTGATTTGAGGTGATTTCTATTAAAGGCCACAGCAAAATGTCTCATTCTTGAGTAAGATTTGGTTTCCATTAGCTCTCTCTCAGGTTATGGTTTTCTTATTAATTACAGTTTGCTTATGTAGAAATTAGTTTTTTTAAGCACTGTTTCATGAACAATAGTGGTGATCACTTTTAGACTTGCCTTTTTGAGGAGTGTATTTGAGTGTATTCCTTTTTGGTCAAGAGCCTTAGGCAAGAAGGATTGGGTCTTCCTTTCCTGTTTATTCCACTTTCCACTCTGTCATTATCAGGTCTGATGTTCAGCAGAAACGGTTTCCAATTGCCTGGATGTACTTTGACAGAACTGACAGTAGAAACTGTATCTTAACTTACTTGAATCGGTGCTGTAGAAAAGCACCCAGGCATGCTGAAGACAGCTTTTATGAGGTACATTTTGTCAGTGTAAACACTATGAAATCCAACACATTTGGAAGAGCATAGTCTGTATTTGTTAGAATGAATGAATCACTAATGTATTAAGGAGCACAGCCAAGTAAACCTAGACTAGTCATAAGCATATGTGGCCTAATATTCAAATGTAGGAAATTCAATTAAGCTCCAGCTCTCCTTGGTTTTCCATTCATGAGGCGGTAGCTCTACTGAAAAAGCAAATAACTAAAAAGTTTCTTTTACCAAAAAAAGGCATTGCATTTTTAAAATATAAGTTTGAAGTTAGTCTTCCACAGATAGCCAATTTAATTATGCTAAAAATGACATTTTTAATTAAACACCAAGGTAAGCATAAATGGATTTCAAAATAATTAATCAAACATCAAAAAATTGAAACCTTTTTCTGCTTGAGCAGCAGAAATGAAAGAACCAGTCTTCGGGTCTCATAGAGATTCAATCTAATTTAATTCTCTGTCTTCTCTAAATAAACATTCCTAAAACCTTTTTTTCATCTGGGGGAATAAGGATGAGAGGGGTAATCAATATTTCTAGCATTTTAATTAAAACCGTTAGTGGAATAAATCCATTTAATTATCAGTTAATGAAATACAAGGTCATTTACCTGACAGGAACTTTGAGGGTGGATTACTAGCTGGAATAAAACAGAAGAACCCAATGTCACAGCCATTTAACTTCTGTCAAATTTAAGGTTAAAATCCTTTCAGACTGTTTAACCTATTCTCTACCATTTTTCTATTATGTATGCCAGTTGGCAGAAGAAATGCATGTTAAAACTTATTTTACATTTAATTGTGCTGCAAACTTTTCATTAAATTTCTCCAAATACCTTTATATTTCTAAGGCATGAACTGAGAGGCTATACTGGATTCCAATATAATTTTATTTTTATTTTGTGCTTATCACTTATAAAGAGGTATTTGTTTTTTTCTTACTGAAAATCATATACGTTTTTTCCCCTTTTTAATAAACATGAATTAATTGAATATAAGTTTTAGTTGTCTGTAAATTTAGAATGCAAATATGGAAAAATATGCAATAGTTAACAAATCACTTCAAATAATTAATGATTAATTCTATATAAACTCTTACAATGTGAGCTGTATTTCATAAGAATAATATAAAAAAATGAGAACTGATCGGTCACTAAGCTAGCTTTGCAAATTGGTTTGATAAATGGTTTTAAGTAAGTTTAACAAAGAGAAGGCAGAAAGTATATTGTAGATAAAAAATCCTTGTCTTTGATGGAAACAGAGGTTTTCTCTAAGCAGCACATGCTGTTCACACTTTATCTAGATCACTTTTTAAAATAGAGTCTAAGAAGGGCTCTTGTTCTTTCTTCAACATAGATGTTGTGATTAATGATCCAGGGTTTGGGATTTTATTTTAATTTTATAGATTTGAGTTTGCCTTATAGTCATAAATTTCAGAGTTAAAAAAGGCAACTTGTTATTGGGGTCTCATTCATTTTTTTCTAAAAAGAAACTCCCTAATTGTTAGGTCCTACATTATATAAACAAGTACAGTCATGTGTTAAAAAGTCTGCAGGGACTTTGTTCCAGGACCCTACAGATACCAAAATCTGCGGATGTTTTAAGCCCCTTAGATAAAATGGTTTACATATAACCTACTCGCATCCTCCTGTATACTTTAAATCATCTTGAGATTACTTACAGTACCCAATACAAGGTAAATGCTATGTAAATTGTTATATACTGTATTGTTTAGGGAATAGTGACAAGGAAAATAAAAGTCTGTGTGTGTTCAGTATAGACACATCATTGCAGGTTTTACTAGTAGTACACGGCAGCAACAACGTAACAATTTTGTTCCTAATATTTTTGATCCAGTGGTTGGCAGAACCTGTGGATGTGGAACCCACAGATGGTGGAGGGCCAGCTATACGTGCGGTCTCCTCTGCAGCATTTCATTCTGAGGCATGATAGCTGTGTACAGTATAAGAAGCCCAATATACCTTGCAGTAGTTTGCCTTACAAAGACATACTGGTGATCCATTCTAACTTCTGAATGCTAAGTGCAATTAATTTAGAAAAACCCACGTCTCTTAGAAAAGAAAATAAACTAGTTATCAGCTCAAATGTGTTTTAATCAGACCAGCGTTCCCCATGAAGATTTACAAATAGTAAAAGCAGCATTATTATGTCCTGTTTAGCATTTACCTAGACTGTACATAGATTTTTATTACTTGTAGAAAATAACAAAACTGCTAGGAAGATTGGTTTAGGTCAGATGGTTACAAGAGCTCTCTTTCTCTATTTTATGTTCCTTAAAATGTAATCCTTGTGAGTTGCCAAAGAGAATTATAAAATTTGCGTGTTCTAAACCATAAGGGGAGGTATATAAAGGAAAAAAAAAGTATTTATGATACCTAATTATTTCAATGTTGATTGGAATACTACCCAGAAACAAACTAGGGATATCCCCATGAGGACACACAGGGCGTTGTTGCTTGTATAGGTTATTAGGTGCTCTTCATATTGACTAGTCATAGGAATTTGCCCACGAGCCCCTCTTTGCCCTTTAACATACTTTAATGGCTCCCACCCTCGGTCTCAGGTGCCCACACTTATAAACTATATAGCGTCTGCCTTGTCCATTCCTCAACATTACCAACCACTTTCTTTTCTTCGGGCAAGGTGCCCATGCCTATTGTGTGTGTCATAATAGCCAAGTGTCTTGGGCTTGACAGATTCATCACTTTCTTGTTTGAATGGCTCTTTTTCACATTGGTGGTGGTATGGTCTATTGTTGCCAATAGACCTGTCCGTGTTATGTGGGGTCAATTGCAGTTCTGTGTACTGTGGAAGATCGCCTTCCTCTAGAGGTTATTAACAACAAATCAATGTAATTTCCTTTTGGTTCTCTTACATCTTTATTTATTTTTATTGACTACTCTTTTCCTCTTACCTTTTGACTGTCTTCAAAGTCCATCCCAGATCCTCTCTCTATATACATATTTTCTTGGAAGTCTTATCATTTAGGATGATTTCAACCATTACCACAAGCAGTGGTACTCAGATCTCCATCTTCACTTCAATCTCTGCCTTCTTTGCATCCTACAGTTTACTCTCCAATATGCCATTGACATCGAAAATTTTGCATCATAACTAAATGTATATCTTTCTTTTCCGTTTTTCTTGTCATTACACTGTCAGTACTTACCAGGCTCCACAGCATTGGACATCAGAAGTCATTTTCACTGTTCTTTTCTCCTTTATTTCCCAAATGGGAGCCATGAGCCGCCAAGTCCTCCTCGATCTTCCTTGACAAGGCCTCTTGGAGCCTTGCTCATCTACTTCCCCGGCCGTCACACCAGACGAGGCCTTCATCTATTTACGTCTAGATTACTCCACCAGCCCCTTACCTGATCATCTTTTCTGCTCTTAGGAACCCAGAATATCATGGAGCTGGATTATTTTTAAGCATTCTTTTGCCTTCTGATCATTAAAAAACACATTTTTTTAATAAAAGGAAATTCCACACATTATAATCATTCTTGGTGGATCAAATCCAAGGTCTTTGTCTTTTCTTTAAAGATATTCCCAGCCATCATACCAAATTAATTTTTCATTTCCTGTGAAGAAAACTGCTCTCCATTAAGCTTACTCTACTGCTCTCCTCTGAGCTGGTTCACCTTTCTCCTCAGTTGTATTTTCTCCTCATTCCTCTCCCTGCATGCATACCTCTCAAACTTTTATAGCCAGCACTGATTTATTCCCAAGCAACTTTGGGTGTCTTCACATTTAACATGTAGAAGAGTCACTCTATCAATTGGTACATATTTGACCTTAATTTAGGTATTCCACCAGTTACCGCAGTTGGCTGTTTCCCCCTCTTTTTCTCTTATTCATCTATAAATAAGGTTTGTGTATCAATTTCCTCATCTATATAATGGGAATAATATTTATTTTGAAGAACAAAATAAAATTGTTAGTGATATTAAGTAACAGGTTTTTATTTGTTCATTTTCTTTCTCTGGTCTCTGTGTTAGCAAAACTAGAGCAAACAAAAGATTGCCTCATTTCTGTTTATGGCCATGAATTGATATGTTCAACAAATAAGCACAATAATTGATTCCTATCATTTCACATTCATGCAAATTGAATGAGAGGCAGTTTTCAGGTTGCTGCCCATTATAAACCTGTGCAGAGTCATAGTAACAAATCAGAAGACCTATGTCTTGGGCCATTTGGGTTCTTCTGCCATGTGCACAAGTCTAATTTGAAAGCATTGAACCTTAAACTCTTATTAATTGCTCTAAGTTAAAGTCATTCTTTCAGACCATTATTAAAAAATCAGACTTTGCCCTATAAAATGCCCATAATTTTTAGCAGCTATATATCTGCTGTGTAATTTCCTCTTTCAAAAAATGTCATGCTCAATTTAATACTGGTATGTCATTTACAAGTGGCTGGGGGACTTTGTGAGGCCATTACAAACTCTAGTTTCATAAGAAGTAGACTCTGAAGTCTGTACCACTGACATTCTGAGTCTGTTTTCCTGACACAGTCCTATAGCATATTTTTCATACCCTAAGGGCTCCCCTAGGGCATGTTCTATCATGGAGTGGAATGGCATTGATTAAAATGAGAATTTTCTCCTCTGTGAGAAAGTGAATTGAGAGGACCCAATCATAAATGCAACAAAACAAATAAAAACAGAACACACAATTCTGTGTGCTTGTTAGTTAAGAGTAAGATATACCACACTGATAGTCTTTTAGGAAGATACCGTGTGTATAATTAGAAATATTCTTAAGCAGATATTTTTACACAATATATAGAGGATACAAAAGAATTATATCCTGACTTTTATACATTCACAAACTCAGTCTTCTTTATTATTAATTTTTGGTTGTAAAATAGTGTGATGAGGAATATACAAATTTAGTTGAATTCAGAAAAATTTATTCATACAGATACTGTATCAATGGGTAAAATTGATTACTGAAATAGAAATAACTATCAAGAAAAGCATGAGTATGCAGTAGATTAAGGAAGAGGTGTGTAGGACACATGGACGAAGACAAAGTGGGGAAGGACTGAGGAGGGGAGGTGGGGCGGGTGAGGCAGGGGAAAGTGGTGGTGGGTAAATGGAGACAAATGTATTTGAAAATTAAAAAAAGAAAAATAAAAATAAAGAAACAGTTGATTGTGGCAAAGATTACTATCTCATGAGAAAAATATTTTATTTGAAAAATTATTTTGAATTAAGATATAAATGCCCTTTTGTAATAAACTATTTTATGAATTGGTAAGCATAGAAATCACTGTGTTTTACCATACAGCTTACCATTTAATGTTCAATTGAGAACAGAATTGAAGGTCCAGTTTATTTCACATATTGTAAAACACTCACCTCTGGTTCTTCTCAATTTTTAGAAGATTCCTACAAATTCCTTGAAGGGACCAAGTATCTCACTGATTCTGCCATGTTTTGCCACAGGGTGACATATTCTTTATCTGAACAATATTAGATTCAATATTTTAGGGGAGAGAGAGGGAAAGAAGGAGAGAGGGGAGAGAGGAGAGAGCATGTGTAAGAGGAAAGGGGAAGATGGGAGAGAAGGGGAAGGAAAGAAAGGAAAACAGGCAATACAATTAAAAATTGTTTCCTAAAGTAATTTTCAATCATTCAGAAATGTGTGGGAGATAGAAACAAGGTAACGTATACTTTTAAAAGCCAGAGCAATGCTGCCACATTACTTTATGCCATGTGGATGTGTATATGTTAGAAGTAATTGTTTTTTATAATTTTACTCTTTCCTGTTTGTCTTTCAGTTATTTCTAGTTCAGATAATATTGATATTTCTTTGTTTACTTTTGAGGGATGGTAAGTAGCCTTGACACTTCCAAGATTGCATAGCGTTGTGTTTGTGCATACCCTTTTACTGAAGAAACTGCAGATTGCAACTAAGGGGCAGTTGAATATGCCCAAAATGTGTTACTTTGGCATATGGACAGTTTTTGAGATGAAGGCAATTAAGACCCAGCAGATTCAGAAAAAGTGTTTTGCCTCTCTCATAACTGTCAAAAAGAATTTAGGTAGGATCCTGTACCAGAAAGAGAGCTATTACCATAGACCTGTTTACCAAACCTTTGCTCTCCTCAATTTCCTGTGAAATTGCCTTCCTCCCTTTTGAAGTCCTATTTCCCTACCCTCTTCCCCTTAGCTCAGGATGGTAGTATAAGCCTCAGTTGCCTCATTGCCTTTGAATCTCATGTCTTTGTGGGATTCCTGTACCTTTGTAGTAAAATTTGGTTTTCTCCTATTAATCTGTTGTATGTCAATTTATTTAGTTAGTTCCTTAATTATTTATGGGCAGTCTATTATATTTGGCTTGATATTTTGAAACCAAGTGAAATTTGAGATATTTTACTCTCCTGTTCTTGTGAGTGAAACAAATCCTCTTAGTATTCTGCTGGTCTTTGTACTGTTGTCTATCAATTTAATTATTAGACCAGCCAAAGAACCTAGAAGGGGAAAAGAGAAAAATTTTCTTCCTCAACACAGCAAAAGCCTCATACCTACTTAGAGTTACTGGTAGACAAAAAAGTACTTTTACAATTTTGTGTAATTTTTCTTAACAATATCTATTATTCTAAAACTTTTTCAAAAATTGAATATTTGGAAACGGTTGAAGTCAACTGTAGCTGTAATAGCCTGTGATTCTGCTAATTGAACTTCTTTTACCTCCAATACTTACCTAATCACTAACATTTTATTTGACTACCTTGTTGACATCTATGAATTATATGAACATATATATGGTTTTCAGCTGGACTATAAGTGAAAGATTTTATCAGTAGCTCAAATTAAGGAATAAAGCCTATAGCATATTTGAACAATTTATTATTGGATTCTGAAATAATTTTAAAAATTTCTTTGTTGCATTTTTTCCATTACCATTTAGATCCCTTATACCCTCTCCTCCCAGCAATCACCACACTGTTGTCCATGTCCATGAGTCTTTTTTCCTTTTTGTTCAATCCCTCCATCCTCTCATCTCTCTCTTTCACCGCTAGCTGTCATCCTGCTCTCCATCTATGAGTCTGTCCACATTTTCCTTGTTTGTTGAGCTTCTTCATTAGATTCCGCATATGAGTGAAATCATACGGTATTTGTCTTTCTCTGACTGGCTTATATCACTTAGCATAATTTCACCAGATCCATCCATACAGTCAGAAAGGGTAAAATTTTCTTCTTTTTTTATGGCTGAGTAGTATCCCATTGTGTAAATGTCCCATAGTGCTTTTACCTACTCATCTACTGATGGACCCTTGGGCTGCTTCCTTATCTTGGCAATTGTAAATAATTCTGCAATGAAAATAGGGGTTCTTATATCCTTTCAAATTAGTGTTTAGGGTTCCTTCAGATATATTCCCAGAAGTGGGATTGCTGGGTCAAAAGGCAGATCCATTTTTAATTTTTTGAGGTATCTCCATACTGCTTTCCATAAAGTTGCCAATTGGTTTAAGTAAAGTTTTTATTTACTTAAATTTTATTTATTATACATTTTATTTGTTTGATTTTTAAAAGCTTTCTATTTTCCAGTCTCATTGAAATATGAGGGGGCCCCCAAAAACTAGAATTTATTTTAAAAAATTGTGTATTTATTTTTACATGTTTAAAGTTCAGTCACCTTCAAAGTATTCTCATTCAATGCAATACACCTATTGAGAAGTTTTTTCCACTGCACACAACAGTTTTTCAACTCCTTGATTTTGATGACTTTTAGTGCATCTCCCATTTTTTTGTTTCACCTCTTCTACATTGGCAAAATATTTTCCTTTGAGGACTTTCTTTTCATTTGGGGAAACAAAAAAAAATGTCACTTAGAGTGAGATTGGGTGAAATAGGGAGGGTGGAGCACAGGGGTCATGCTATTTTGGGTCAAAAACTGCTGAACACTCAGCCCATTATGGGCAGGTGTGCTCATAAATCACCCATCATGAAACGGGCAAACATAGTTGAAAGAGTCTTCAAAAAAAATTCACAAAAGCTTAATGCAGCCTCTTACAACAATGCCAGTTGATGCACTGATACAGATGGGTTCCTAGAACACTCACTTAGCAGGGGAAACCTGCACTACACCCTCCAAGAAGATAATTCTGGGTTCTTTTAGTTCCCCCTTGTATATTTGACATATAACATTATATAAGACTAGGGTGTGCAGCATAATGATTTGATCTTTGAGGTCTATTTAGAAGTTATCCAGCCATATAATATGAAAAATAGGGACATTTATGGAGGAAGATACAAGATACAAGAAACATTGTACATAGGAGAGTGATGCCTAAGTCTCCTTCAAACTAGGCGCCTTGAGACCTCACACAGTTCTCCCAGTTGCCATCAGCTGCCTTGTTGTATTTTCCTGAATCTGACTGAGGTCTGAAATCTCTTCCCTTTCAAAGGTAATTTTAGTTTTGGGAAACGCTAGCCTGAAGTCTCAGGGCACCAAATCTGTGCTCATAGGGGGGCTGAGTCACCTGGGTGATTTGATGTTTTGCCAAAAAAAACCTCTGTACAAGATGTGATATGTGAGCAGGCACATAGTCGTGATAAGGCTGCCAATCACCAGCTGCCCATAGCCGTGGCCTTCTGAACCATCCAAATAGTTTCCACAGATGAATGTTCAAGGTTAATGTAAAATTTGATGCAGATTTGTTGCTCTACTCGCTCAGTCATTTTGAATGTGATGACCACACAGTACACATGCTCACTCATCAGCTTCTACTGCCCCCACTGACTCTTACAGTGCAGTTGTCATTGTTCACACATGCGCATTCCAGTCCACTTTTCTTGGCTGCCAGGTTACATCAATGTCCCGCAAACCATTCTCATTATATTAACAATGGTTGGAAATTTTCTGGACAGACCTCATATTTATATGTTGCAAATGATTGCCACAGTAAAATTAGTTAACATCCATCACCTTATATACTTAAAATTTTTTTCTTTGTGTTGAGTATTTTAAGACCTACTTCTTTAGCAACTTTCAAACACACAATACAGTATTGTTAACTATAGTCATCATGTTATATATTATATCGCCAGGACTTATTTATCTTATAATTGGAATTTGTACATTTTGAGCACCTTCACCCAATACCCCTTACAACCCTCACCCTACCTGTAGTAAATCTTTTTAAATGTCAGAATCAAGTTTCCAAGTATTAACTCCGATGTGTGAATCAAGGTTCTAAATGCTTTGGGAGATTCCTTGATTATAAGGAGCTCGTGATTTAGTGAGGAAAATAAGACTTAAACACCTGAACAGATAGATCTCTACCAATGCAAGGTGGTCAATGATATACAGCAGAAGAATAGAAGTGTAAGTGTTGAAATTAGAAAGATGAAAGAGCTGTTTTGTATTGGCCCTTAGAGGGCTTTTTGTTTTTATCTAAGTAAGAGAATAGGTCAGAGAGTGTTTTATGCAGAAGAAATGTTGCTTCTGAAGACTGGGGGATGGTTGCAGGGAGAGAGGGGAGGAGGTGCTTCTGTTTAGGAGCCAGTGATGAATAGACAAATGGCCTGGGGGAAAAGGTTGTGTGGAAAATAAAGGGAGATAAGATTGAAAAAGGAGATTGAAGTCAAATGGGGGGAAGCCTTTTTGCCAGTCTATCCTTTTTGTCTAGGTAAGTGAGTTGAACCATATTTTCTCAGATTTATGGTGATCATGTCATGTGGAATACAATAAAAATTCTAAAGAAAGTCAATGTATGTAAAATCTATCTCCTGTAAGATAAATCTGTTTCTCTCAAGATAAGTTTTTCACTTTTAGTTATTTCAGTTAAAAATCATAAGGAGTTGGTTGACATGAAACATAGCAAAGATTCAGCTATCTATTGGTGAAAAAAAATTAATAAAAGTAGAGTACTCTCCCAATGGAACTAACTTTTTTTAAAGTAATATGTTTGAAAATTCCAAGAGTAAAATGCATTTATGAAGCAGTATTTACAACAGGGATGACTATAAAAATATGTTCAAAGTGGACATAAGTCTTTATGTTTTTATGTGAGCTTTATCTGATCACCCAAGTTTGTTAATTATTAAAAGTGACTATTTTTAAAATCTTTCTCCCTGCAATTTTATTTTTTCTCCAATATTAATCTATAGGGAAGTTAGGAGGTTAAGTGTGGAGCATGGGTAATACTGATATATGGCAACCCTATATAAAGAATTTTGTCATAATGTAATCTCCAGAATAGAGGAAGAATTTGATAATGCTCCTCAAATTCATTTAAACAGAGGTGCCCTTGCGCCTGTTTCCAGAGCACTCCGCTCAGCACTGAGCCAGGAAGAACGCCTGGCTCCCACACGGGTCTCCTGGGAGCCCAGACCCTGGTGTGCCATAGGAGAAAAGGCCAAGGGATTCAGTGTAACAGCTTGGAGGATGACTTTGCAAACCCAAGAAACAGTCATTGCCCAATTTGTCTGCTGAAAAGGAGTTCATTCAGTGACGGGTAAAGATACTGCCTCATGCTGATGCGCGACAGGCTGTGGTGAAGTGGCCCGTGGACGGCGGGAACAGGACAGAAGCTCAACTCTCTTTGAAGTCACTGGGAACAAGCTGTTCCAATGTCAGTAACTGCTTAAAACAGCAAATGAGCCTGCAAAGCGGAGTTCAGCCTGCTAGTTCTCTTCCTCTCATTGCACAATGTTTGCTACAATGGCTGTGATTTCTGTTGTTTTCAGTTTCAGATTCAAATCTAAGCTCATGAGGGATGCTTGTTGTCTTGGCCACTTGGGTTTCTCTGTGTCTGAAATACTGCCTAACAGTAGAGAATCAGTTCTAATTTCGTGAAATTTTATGAGTGTTTTTAATGCTTAATCAGGATATGATCACTTTTTCTATAAATGTGTGTTTTAAAGGCTTGCAAAGGTTTTTTTTTTATTTTTTGCTATAATTTTAGCATGTCTTGGGAGAAAATAATTCAGTGGTGTGCTACATGGGTACCATTTATTCCATATAATAATGAAACTGTTTTCATTAAAATGATAAAATAGTAAGGTACAGAATATTAATAGTACTTGAAAATTGGCACACCTAATTGATTATAGTAAGGAAAGAACATGAAAGTCAATTTTGTTTTTAACAAAAATGCATCCTTAATAATTAATTGTTGGTGGTCTATCCATGTGGTAGTCTGTCAGTAAAGAACTATTCTAACTCATTTATATCTTTAATATAAAACAAGACAACACAGACTGTTTTAAAATGAAGTTTCCACTAGTTTGAGACCTCAAGCATGAAATGGCATTGCAGCTGATGCTTCCTTTGGTCCCTGCGGGGTAAGAAGAGGTTAGGAGGTAGGTAGTCATACTGATAATGTTAACTTTGTTATAGTCATGTGTTTATTATATATAGGGAAGGTGACAGAGAGTCTATGGAAAATTTTTCCAAAGTCTTGTGCCCTCTGAACGATTGCTGAAAGATTATGATGTTTAAAATCTGAAAATGGTTTGGCTTTATATTTTCTAAAGAATATTCTTTTCATTTTAATGGGGTTTTCACTTATTTTTGTATATGTCTCCCTGTTTAATATTTTAAATATGGTGTGTACTTCAAAAGTGATCACTGTTCTGTGATTTACAACCTTGGAGAAAAATAACATAGTAGTCACAACTTTGCAGTTTTTTTGTGATGCATGAAGATCGGATTTTTTAATGTTGGTTAATGCTTTGCTAATTAAAGTGTGCATGTTAATTAAAGCAGAGGCTAATGTTAATTACCTATATTAATGGAATCTCATGTAGCACCTGCCTGAAGCAATGGGTTCAATTTTCAAAATATCTCAATTAAGGCTGAAACTTTTGATTTGCATTTAGTAGTGTTTCAATTAACTGCATTGAAAACTTAAACACTCTTAGGGGTGCAAAATATCAGTGATTATATGAAGTATGGTAGAGTTTGGTAGATTCATTTACAGAGATACTTTTTTTCAGTGTAACTATATTTATTTCTTGTCTAATGGTCAAAATCATGTTCATCCATCAAGACCCAGTTGAAAACACCACCTTTTCCATGAAGTATTTTCCAGTCCCAACATACTGTCAATGTCACTTTGTTGTTTCTTTTACAGCTTGACAGTCAAGCTGACAGACAGTCTATGGAAAATTTTTCCAAAGTCTTGTGCCCTCCAAACTATCACTGAAAGATTATAATGTTTAAAATCTGAAAATGGTTGGCTTTATATTTCTAAAGAATATTCTTTTCATTTTACGAGGTTTTCACTCGTTTTGCATATGTCTCCCTGTTTACTATTTTAAATATGGTGTATACTTCAAAAGTGATCACTGTTCTGTGATTTACAACCTTTGAGAGATCAATTTGTTGCTTCTTTTATACCTTATATTATAATTACTTGTAACAGTCTGTGTCCCTTAAAGTCCTTGTCTTTATCCCTTTCAAGGACCAGCACACCTGATAAAATGCTAGCATGTTTTGTAAGTTGAAAACACTCTTTAAGTGTCTGTAGAACAACAAAATACATTTATTGGCTAAGGGAGAAATGGGTGAACTTCTCACTTTTACCACAACAGTTGCAACGTTGCTACATTCACAACTGCTCCAAGTAAAGCATTAAGCTGTTGTTTGGGATTTTATAGCTTTGTCAAATCAGAGAGAGAGAGAGATTTTTGTTAATTTCAGTTAAATATGAGCTAGAATGTGGAAGAAGCTGCTTGTTCAAGATAAAATAGTCAGTGTTATGAGGCCAAGTGACATGCTGGCAGGCATGATGTTAATATAGTCTTTGAGTTCCCAGGTTTATAATCTTACCATTCTGCATGCAGACCTGGCTTGTAACCGTAAGTACAAATCCCTTAAATTAGCAATTCATTCAAGAGAACCATAGAAAGCTTGTTTTATCTTGGAAGATAAACATGGGGTTTTCATGTGGTGGGCTGGAATCTTACAATAATCAATTAAAAATATAAACACATGTCTGGAGGTAGGTACATTGTAATTAATATGTGTAACATTCTCCTGAATGAACTGTTATGTTTGTGGAAGTCCTAATAACAATTATTCTCATTGGGCCTTTGGAAGGGAGTATAAGCTAATGGTGCTAACCTTTTTGACATCTAATAAAACCATGGTTTCAGAAAAATAGTTTCCATTACCGTACCAGGGGCGTCCAACCCATGACCCATGAGCTGCATGCGGCCCAGGATGGCTGTGAATTGACCCAACACAAAAATCATACATTTACTTAAAACCTTTTCTTGCACATCAGTTTTCATAAGTGTCTGTGTATTGAATGTGTGGCCCAAGACAATTCTTCTTCCAGTGTGGAAGACTGGAAGAAGACACCTAAAGGTTGGACACCATGCTTACACAATTGAAGGGAGAAGTACTCTTCTCAATAAGTATACAAAAAGATATCACACACCGATTTACAGCCCCTGAAAATCAGCACCAGTTACCGCTGTCCTTTGGAAGACTTTGACTCTAACTGAATGTTGATCTTGGAGGACCAGGATTTGTCTTCATTCAGCTGTAAAGATTCTCAAATGAGTGTAACATTTCCATGTGCAAGGCGCAATCAGCAAGGTGGCAAAAAGGTACATAAATGCTTACTGTCCTGATGATGTGCTATTGGCATACTGGTTTAAAAAAAATTAAGGTAAATAGGAGTAGTATTGATTGGGTAAGAAGATATCAGGTGCCATCCCAATAGCAGGACATATGCTTGCTGGAAATGAGATGTGTGTCCATTCATGAAGAGCCATACAGGCTTAGATGTGATAGTGAGGGTTCACATTCTTTATGTCCCAACTGGCTTCATGTTGGTTAGTTAGTAGGTAGAATAAGTGCAACAACTAGTTGGAGAAATGTGACAAATATGCAGACCAGACTTTCCCAGGATGAGGCAATGGTCCAGGTCTTTACAACTCAGAGAGCAAGTCACCAAAGCATCCATTCCCTACTGTGGCACCATTAAAGCAGCAGATGGCAGAGCATTAACAGAAAGACATTGGGGACAGCTGGAAAACATCTGCTGGGAAGCAACAATCTAATGGGTGTTCTGGGTTTTTCCTAATTGTGGGGGAATCACTCAAAAAGCCTGCAAAGAAACTTTGATGTTTGGTGCTGGGAGGAAGGAGTTGGCTGGAGCACTGCATTCTGACTCAGGGACTTGAGGGACTTCTGAAAATAGGTGACTTTGGAGCCCGGTGAAATGTTAGAGGGAAAAATATGCAAAATTAATTTGTTTTTTCCAAGTGTTAAATAAGAACAAACTTTTAAAAGGCAGACACCTTTTAAAAGGTGAGATTCGCATGGACCTGGAATCCGCTTTAGGAAGATACTTGATTCATCACTAGATTATGAATAGTTAAACATAGTAGAGAGTTTTGATTGAGTCCAAGAATCACAAGACAGGGGACCTTGAGCGCTGCAGAGAGAGGCTGACGTGGGTACCCACCCAGGGACTTCGTGCCACCCCCAACTGTTGTAGTTGCCTTAGTCAGGGACCAGCTGGGGCCTCCAAATCATGGCTGCAGGCCTGCTGGCTAGAGCCAGTACCAGGCTGGCTGGTAGGGGAAGCACTGGACGTGGAGCCAGAAACCCCTGCCTCTTCCTCTCATTAGCTGCATGGCTTTGGACAAACTAATTTATTTGATCTCTGGCTTCTACATCTGTTCAGTGGGGATAATAATACCTGATCAACCTGAGCACAATACAAGGTTGTTATAATTATCAAATGAGAAAATGTATGTGAAATCACATAAGCCATAAAAGTATAAATGTAATTTATTGTCAAATTACCAATATCCTATTAGCAAGTGATTCCTGAGCAAGCAGAACATTATTCTCAAGGATGATTTAAGCATTTATCCAGGTACCCAGTGAATAGTGAGCTGACTGAGGTGAGAGATAGTGAAACCAGGATTATCACATCCAATTACCCTGTTAATCGTGCACACTGGTTCAAGGAACAGGGCTAAATCAATACTTGTTTCAGAGGAGAACAGATTATTTGGAATGGAACTATAAAATATAAATATCTAATGATGTAAAATATAAAATATTATTGTTCTTTTTAAACATCCAATAAAACAATGGAGAGTTTCATTTTGGGCATAGATTCTGACTAAAAGAAAGATGTTTATCATTTTTCTTAATACAGTTATCTCTTAGGGCTGCTTCTCAAGCTGTGAAATAGCATTTTGAAAACAGCAGTGCATTTAATGCTGATATAAAATGACTTTGTTTCTCTCTGTCGTCTTTTATTCCAACCCTTTCTTTCTATCTCAGAATTCAACTCAAACTGAGGTCCCAGCAACCTTTAAATACCAATTTGAAGAAACAAGTGAATTGTCATGTGAAAGGTTTTATATTCCATATTTGTCTGATTGTTTCCTGATGGTGTCTTGTAACTTTTTTCTCTGCCCCTTATTTCCTATAAACTGGAAACTTTGTCTAGAGGTTTGCTTGGATACAGGTTGAACATTTTTAGCATGTGTACTTCATATAGTGTCTCATCATGTCAGGTTGTCTGCTATTTGTGATGCAAAAGTAGTGACAGCCAGATACCTTCTTCATAGAGATGAGATTTCCCTTGTAATTAACAGGTAATCTGTGGGGCAGTTCTTTGACAGCATATGAATATTCAGTTCTCCATGAAAAGTTTGCTTAATGGCTTTGGAATCCACTGATGATTTTTGCTGGGATCAATTATTTTTGGAGGGGTAGTAAAATGATAGTTTTCTAATTCTATTATTTCTTCTGCATTTTTAACTAGCTTTTAAAAAAACTATGTTTATTGACTTGAGAGAGACAGAGAGAACTCTATGTGAGAAACATCAATTCCTCACTTCCCGTATGTGCCCCATACCAGAGATCAAACCTGCAACCTAGGTATGTGCCCTGCCAGGGAATCTGACCTGCAACTTTTTTGTTTATGGAATGATGCTTCTACCAATGGAACCACTCTGCCAGGGTACTAGCCTCTTTTTTTTTCTATAAAGCTTCCTCCTATCAACTTCATATGAACTACAGTTTCTTTTTAAAAAGAGAATTGAACTACCTAATTTTTCCTCTTTACTTACCAATTTTGGGGATAAGGAGTTAGTGTAATAGTCACCTTCCACAGTGACACTTTTTTTCTTTCTCTCTTTTGAGTATACTTATAGATTGTTTGCTTACTGTTTATTCAACATGCTACAATCAATTACAATAATTCTTCTTTTTGATGCTTAGATTGTCCCAAATTTGCCAAAAGTGAACCTCTTCATGATGATTCCTGTGTCCTTTAGACATAACCCCATTAGTCAGTGAATGCTTCTTTGCTTTCTGGCACAAGAAGTTGTCTCAACCTCACTTTATTATTTTCCTTCCCCAAACTTTTAAAATGATTTTAAAAATAATATTTTAGCTCTTTTTAGATAGAAACAAATGGTACCAGACCATCTCTTTGCCTCATTCATTCATTTAACAAGTACTTATTGAGTGTCTACTATGTATCAGGAACCTATAACATCGTAATAAACCTGACTCATATTCTATTCTTAGGGAGCTTAAGATGTAGTAGGACAGAGGAGTCTTGAATATGAATAAGGAGGAAAGAGATATACATTTTATAAATAGAGGGACAGATCATGTGTCCCGGGGGTTCAGGTGAGGTGGAAGTTTACTGAGGCCGGAGGAACGTGCGAGTGAGAAGTCACAGAAATGGAGGAAAGCCTGGGATGCAGAAGTGGAAGCTATATACCTGGGAGGATAAGGTTTAGTCAGACGTGAGTGTAAGTAGGGTTTACTATTTGTCAGAAAAGGAGGTCACAGAGGGCATAGGGGAAGGTGGGCTAGTACCCAACCATGAGCAATGTTTAAATTCTGTGCTCAGTCATTTGTATTTATTCTAAAAAAATGGCAATCACAAAAGTTCTTTGTTGTTGTTATTTGATTTTTAAATTAAAACCATGATGTGAGTCAAAATATGCTACCAGCAGCCTCAGAGAGAGGCCTTTTCTCATGCAGGCTATCATAAGGAGAAATGTGATCACATGCTGGTATGTTGGATGTTGAACAAGCTGTCTAGTGGTTGGTATCATAACTCAAATACAAGGGCAGTAGATACTCCTATGGTTTGTGTTTCACATTCAATGGCAGGCCACAAAGAGTTTTTTTGTTTTGTTTTTGCTGCAAAGAGCTTTATTGTTTCCATTTGGTCCAGAAACCCCTCCAAGGCTGCTGGGCTTGGCGGCTCAGGTTAGGGCTTGTGTGTGAGCCTTTGGAGAGGTACTCTCCCAGCACAGCCTGAGGAGGTCGGTCAGGTGGTCGCCCATCTTGGTGAGTTTCACCTCCTCACTTAGGAAGTAGCTGTCCCGCAATTACCAGAGATGGGCATCTGTGTGAACAGAGCCCGGGACGTGTAGATCCAAAAGGGCCTGAATCAAGTACTTCTCCAGGACCGTGGCGGCTCCCATGGCATCCAGAGTTTTACCCCACTTATCTTGGGATGGCTTCTGCACATCCTGGAAGGCATGCCTAGGATGGCCGAGAAGGTGGTTATGAATGTTGCATCTGGAGAAGAGGTTGGACAGCGGTTGGAGGCTCGAAGAAGTGGGGGCCCTGGGTCTTGGCTGTCATCCATGGAACAGGTTCTGTCTAAGGATGCAAAATACCTCTGACTTCAATCCTAAATATAAGAAATAAAATTCAAAGAAATATTCTTAATACTTTAAGAGGTGAATTGCTCCATCCCTCTGCTTTTGAAAATTGACAGCCTAATGGAGGGGCTTTGGAGACTCTGAACTCCTGTTAGGGGTTTGACTATTTATTAAGCATTTTCTTTTTCCCTTGCTTCCTTGTGATTTGAGCATTTCCTTTCCTATTATACCTTGTTTAACTGTTCTGTCTTACTGTAACTTTGAGAATTCTGCTTTACACTATGGCCTGAAATGTGATATATTTTTCCCATGTCTTTGCTCAGTGGTGCCTTTTATCACCATGGCTCAAGTGTCATAGAGACCTGCTAAATTTAAATATCATCACTTTAAATTAAAATGTGTAACATAGATGCATAGAGCCTCCAGGAGTTTTATTATGTGTAATTTTTAGACAATCCCAATCTATTTCTTAAGCTGAAGGAATCTCTGGAGACTTTGGTCAAAGCATCCATTTTAAGGGTAATTATCCTGCCATAGCTTAGAAAGTCTTTTGAAAGCCCCCATTCACATTTTACCTCTGATTGGTAGGTAACCTGAGGTGTTTGCCAGCACAGGCCAAGGATCTGTGCTTTCTTCCAGGATATTACCTCTCCTTCCAACCTCCTTCTGAGATTGTTCGTGAACCTTCCCTCAAAAACCCCTTTATTCATTCAACACAATTCTGTACAATGAGAATACAATCATAAATAAGAAAGATGAAATCCCTGCCCTTGTGGAATTTTCATTTCAGTGGCATATGGATCAGAAAAAGCAAATAAGCAAAAAAAAAAAAAATTCAAATAAGCAAAAGAATCACTTAACCAAATAAATATAATTGTAAGATATAATAAATATTAGGAAGAAAATAAATAATACTTTAGAGAGAATAATCAGAGATACCTTAGATGACCAAGGAATGAAATTTTATTTATGTATATTAAATTTATTGGGGTAACATTGGTTAATAAAATTTAAAAAATTTTAAAAAATTTCATTTATCTATTTTTAGAGAGAAAGGAAGGGAGGAAGAAAGAGAGGGAAAGAAACATCAGTGTGTGGTTGCCTCTCATGAGCCCCATGATGGGGACTTGGCCGGCAACCCAAGGTATGTGCCCTGACTGGGAATTGACCAGTGACCCTTTGGCATTGACTTGAGGGGCAGTGACCCTCAGGCTGGCATTAAACCCACTGAGTCACACCAGCCAGGCCAAGATTAATAAAATTATATAGGTTTCAAGTGTACAATTCTATGATACATCATCTGTAATCTGTATACTCATTGTGTGCCCACCACCCAAAGTCAAATCTTCTGTTCCCATATATTTGCTCCCCTTTACCCTTTACTACCCCCCACCCTCATTTCCCCCTGGTAACCACCACACTATTATCTGTGTCTATGAGATTTTGTTTGTTTTTCTTGTTTGTTCATGTATTGCTTTCCGTTTTATAATCCACATGTGAGTAAAATCATATGGTTCTTGACTTTTTTGTCTAACTTATTTTGCTTAGCATGATATTCTCAAGATCCATCCATGTTGTTGTAAATGGCAGTATTTCATCTTTCCTAATGGCTAATATTCCATTGTGTATATGTACCACATCTTCTTTATCTAATCATCTAATGAAGGGTTCTTCAGTAGTCCCCATGTCTTGGCCACCATGGATAATGCTGCAATGAGCATAGAAGTGCATATATCTTTGCAAATAAATGTTTTCAAATATTTTGGGTGTGAGACCTAAAAGATATGAAGGCAACAACCATGTAGAGAAGAAAGAAGGAATATACCAGGCACAGGGAATGGCCTGTCCAAGGTGGGAAGGAGCTAGGTTCATCCAAGGGATTGAGAAAAGCCTAGCATAATACGAATGTGAGTAACTCATGGTTAGAGCAACTCAGAAGGTAGTGATCATTAGTAAAGATCAGACAAAGCAGGCCCCTGAAGTCTCTGGTACCCATGGGAAGATATATCTACAACACACTGGTTAAGGATGAGGTCAGATCTTTCCTTTAAAGAGATTGTGAGCATAGTATCTAATACCTAACACTGTGTTGTCAATAAGGGGACCTATAGAGTAATGAAAATATAAAATAATAATGAAATAATCTGTTGGAATGTATCTGCTTTGGACAGTGATATTTAGGGATGCTTTTGTAATTAGTCTTTTGGCTTAGGAGACAGAACTAATTCATTATTTTTACTTTGGTACTAAAATAAATAGAAAAAGATATAACTGAGGTAAACAGAAGTGAGGAGAAAAAAGGAGTATATAATTACGTTTAACCTATTGCTTACTTAGAATAGCAGTGTGCCTGATGTGTAGGAATGAAACCATCAAAGAGGAAAACAAATGTGCATTTGTATTTTTTAGGTCTCCTCCAGATATAATAACTGAGCTACTGAGCATTTTCAGGAACAAACTAAGCAACAAGCCAAACTTTATAAGCTCTAAGCAGCAATGATGATCAATCTATGTAGTCATCTACAATCTATATAGATGATATGAATACATGGGACTTATTGTTGCAGAGTTGTGTGTGTGTGTGTGTGTGTGTGTGTGTCTGTCATGGATTTTCCAGAAAATAGCCCCAGTAGTTTCTTTTAATATTTAGTGAACTTTTGGGAAGGAGAGGACTGTTATTGGATATTGTCTTTGTCTGCTTGTGCTGCTATAACAAAATACCATAGACTGGATGGCTTATAAACAACTCAACATTTATTCCTCACAGTTCTGAAGGCAGGGGACACCAAGGTCAATATGCTGGCAGATCCCATGTCTGGCAATGGCCTGCTTCCTGGTTCATTGTGTCCTCACATGGCAGAAGGGTGAGAGAGCTCAATAGGGGCCTCTTTTGTAAGGGCACTAACCCCATTTATGTGGCTCCACTTTTCTGACCTAATCATTTTCCAAAGGCCTTACCTCCTAATACCATCATATTGGGGGTTAGGTTTCAATATATAAATTTTGGGAAGACACCAACATTCAGTCTATAGAGACTATGTGAGTTTTAGTTTGGGTTCTAGAGTTTCACTTTTGAGGATATTACATCTTCAACCTACAAAAGAAGTTTGTTTAAGTCAAAATTTTGTTAAGAACATTTCATTTTGGGTTCCGTGGGCAGTATTATGATATCTGTTCTTCACACTTATCATATACACTTGCTTTTTGTCCTTGCTCTTCCATTCTGCCTTTATTCTCATTTTACTTTCTTCCTTGTTGGGACTCTTCTCCAGTTGGCATGCATACACTAACTTCTGAAGCTTTGTGATCTTTGGGCTGTGCAGGTTGGGGCCCCATAGTAAATCCCAGCTTCACATAATCTCTTTTTGTTTTATACTTGGACCCATGGAAGCCAAGCCAGGATAGGTCTTAGGAATAAATGAGGGAGGTGAACGTTCAAGACTTGGCTCTCCTTACCCCTGCTGTGAAAATAGATTTCTACCCATAGCCTTTTTTAAATGTATCTTGTAGATTAATGCATTCAATATTTAAGTGATGAAGACTGAAATTCATAAACTTGGAGATAGGCACCATGTTAAGATGTTAATGCCTGTGAATATTTGATATGAATTAGTATATCAGATACCTTTCTAATCTATCAGTTGGCAAGAGTGAGGCTGTGGTGGGGTGCACAAAGCTCGTGGGAGCTTTTGTGTGGAGCCTATTAGATATGGCTTTGAGATTTCCTTGGATATTCTTATCTCACACTTGGGGTCCGGCCTTACTCCTAGAAAGCATCCTCTGCTGCCATTAGAATTTCCCAATTATACACAATTCTCTGCCTTTACACTTTTATTATGACATTAGCAAATTGATTAATAATGAATATATTGAAAAGCAAAGGGTTTTTCCTAGAAAAGTGTTTTGATATTTCCTACAAATAGGGCTTTAAATAAATATCTAAGTTTTAAAATGATTCTTCTGATTTTCATTCTTTCTTCATCTTTAAATATTTCTTATTTATCAGTGAATCACATCTCAGTATAATATCTAGATAAAATACATTTCCCTCCTTTTAAATACTTTTATATTCTCATCTGTTTTTATGGCATGTTACTGCATGTCTCCAGAGGCACACAGCATTTTTATTTTCAAGTAAATTTATATTAGTTACAGTCTCCAGCTGTTTTAGATATAGGATCATTTCCTGTCGGTACTGTTTCCAGGACAGTTCTTTTTTCCCAACACAAAAATGAAAAATGTAATTTAACAAAGACATCCTATAATTGCCTTCATATCTAGCAAGGTATCTAGCAATCTAAATACTTATTTTATTTAAAACATCTGTCTACATAATATCTAGTGATTGTCCAGGGCTATATCATCTTTGGGAAAGACAGCTGCTGCCATTTTTATTTAATTTATAAGGAACCAACAAAACTGTCTCTTTAATATTGAATTTTCTGCCACTATGTCTTAATTGAGTTTTGTTTTGTTTTTTAAATCGGAATATCTTACCTCTTTGGTGCTTGCAATTAGTCTTTTTAAAATTGGGGAAGACCATGTTTTTAAAAATCACTATGGAAACATTCTGCAAGAATAACACTTGTTTTATATATCAATGCATCATAATAAAATGGTGGCATGCTGCTTTACTCATATAACTAGCCTTGCATAAGAATCACATTTCAATTTCCAGGTTCTTTTAGCATTATTTGTCTGTTGTGCATGTTATTTTCATTTATAATAAAAAATGTAAAGTGTTTTTTATTATTAAGTCATTCTGCTGATTACAGCACTTAGTTGATATTTTCTTGTTTTTTTTAAAATACATACAAAAAAAAACTCGGAGAAAGGTGGCAGCTTCTATAAAACCTCTTTGTCTTGGGGGTGATACTGAATGTTACTTGTAGAAGAATTTTTATGTAAACTCTTATTTATTTATTTTACTTATTTGTGTGTGTGTGTGTGTGTGTGTGTGTGTGCGTGTGTGTGTGTGTTCTACCCTTGGAGAGGAAGATGCAGTGTTTAACTTTTAATAGATCATATCAATTTAGGCTCAGCTAAGTGCCAAAAACAACAGACACCCAGGCTTGCCATAAGTGTGTATAAATGAGAAAGTTTACCTTTTCCAGGGAAGTAATCAAAATATTCCTTTTTGGAACACCGAGAGTATGAAAGGGAAATGATTACAGCTCCCTACTGACATACTGTTATGATTGACAGGAAAAACCAACATGCATGCCACCTGAGACATCTTGTTCAGGAACTTTCTGGAGGGTAGTAAATTGGCGTTGGCACAAACACAAAAAAATAAAATGACTTGATTCAGCACTTTTCAATTCTAAATCCCCAAACACTAAAGTAAGAAGTAAATATTCATCAAATGATCAAAATTTATATTGATTTTTATTCTACATTAGCAGCTCAAAGTGGAGATTTTTTGACAGGATGGACGTTGCTTTGAATGATTCTCTTTGAAATGAGGATGTAGGCACTGAGCTGAGTGCTGCCATGCATTCCTGAGCCATAGGCCCTGATTATCAGAACCCTAGGAGGCTAAATTTTTAAAAGAACAGTATAAAGACATACTTGTTCAGTTCTGTTTTCATAACTAAATTGTTATTATTAGTATGTAAAGTAATTCTTGTTGTTCCTGTTTCATTCCTTCCTTCCCATCACCATCTAAAGATGACTATTTTATAGAATTTCAAAGGAACTGGAGTGCATGTTACAGTCATAGAGTTAATAGCGGTATTTGCCAGCACTTGGGAAGGACCTGCCGGTCCTGCAGGGCACAAGAAGCTAAGATTGTATCTTCACATTATACATCTTTAATTTTTTGTTTTTGCCAGAAAGTAAATAAGGATTTGCTATAGTGAAATTTGGAAGATGGGAATAAGGACACAGCCATAGAATATAAACACAGACTTGATGTCTGTGTCATTGTGTAGAGATTTGCTAAGGAAACAGTAAGGGAAAAGCATCGAAATTCTAATCATCCCCTCCAGTCGACACAGTGTAATCGTACTCTCTTCCCACCCTTGCTCATGACATAAAATGCTGAATTTTTAATGATTTTAACTACTTGCATTACAAAGACAAGGAAGGCAGTGGTGAGTAAAGCTCCCCACAAATGCAGCTGTGCGATATATTTGTTCTTTATGTTTGTTAGGTGGATGTGTTGTTGTGGTTGTTAATAAACATCTCATCTATCATTAAAATAGAGGAAGAGGACATTTTTATTTACATATAAATAAATGCAAAATAAATAATGAAAATAGCATTTATGTTAATTTTCCTGCTTTGTATAAAAATGCTTACTATTTAACAAATATAATTAAAGAGTTTTAAAAGTGGATTTTCTAAACATTATAGTGAATGTTCTTAATGGTTTGCTAACAGCATCAAGTCAATGGAAATAAAGATGACCTTCTAAAGAAATAAATATAATATTTTTTACTTACATTTGTTATCTTTTGGAGTTGTCCTGAGTTAGTTATCCATGAATACAAACTTAAACCTTCAGAGCCTAAGGCTAGTTTATATGGAGCTGCCAATATATGCGTAGAAGTTTTGTATCCTAATGTACAAAGATTAGTATACAAAAGGTTTATACTAGTCTTTTCTGAGTTTAATATTGAAATAACTTTGAGATTCTTGTTAAATTCTTGGTATATATTTAATTTTTAACAATGGGAAAATATTCATGTTTTAAAATACTTTTATAAATCTCTTACCCAACGATAAAAAGAACACTCTAACAAACTGTTTCTTTGGCAACATTTTTGAAGTATAACATTGGTCTTCTTTTTTTCTTATTTTAAAGATTTCATTTATTTATTTTTAAAGAAGGGGGAAGGAAGGAAAAAGAAAGGGACAGAAACATCAATGTGCAAGAGAAACATCGATTGGTTGCCTTTTGCACACCCCCAACCAGGCACCAGGCTCACAACCCAGGCGTGTGCCCTGACCAGAAATCAAATGGGCAACCTTTCAGTTTGCAGAACCATGCCCACCCTACTGAGCCTCACCAGTCAGGGCCTGGTCTTATTCTTGAATGGATATTTTAGCTCCCATTATTTAGTATAATTTTTCTGTAATTCTAGGTTATACATTGCCTGAGAACAGGCACCATGCCTGACCCAGGTGTGTATCTTGTTTGATGTTTTACACATAAGAGATTCTCAAGATAAACTTGTCAAATGAATAAATGAAGACCCTTAATCAACTTTACGCTAAAGAAACACATTGTTCTCTAGTCCTACTACAACTCCATAGGAAAAGAAAGCTTTGGACTGAAAAACAACTTGAGATTCTCATTCATTATAATACCAAATGTTATTTGTATTTAGCCAGAATGTAGCTAATTATAGATAGGTGAATAAATGACTTTAGAGGGTTCATTTATGGGCAAAGGAAATGCAGTTTAAATTCAATCTCTAAGGTGAGTACTTTCAGGAAATTATGAACCACCAGCGATGGTGACGAAGGCAAAAATGCAACAAATAGCCAGGATCTTAGGGGGAAAAATCCACCATTGTAAAGGTGATAACTCTAAAATCCTGGAGTGACTATGGGAACTCTGCCAAATAAAAGGATGGAGATTTCCAAGTGTAGATTCTAATCAGTCCTGAAAGAGCTTGTCAGGGCCTTGAGATCTGGAGGTATTTCTAGAAGTAAACAATCTGGGCCAGTTGCAAGAGAGGTACTAAGGGGAGGAAAGAGAGAAGGCATATTAAATATTTGTATAAGGGAGAAGAAGAAAGGCATGTGTTTAGATATACTGCATCAAAGATAGAAAAAAAGACTGTATAGTAAAAGTAGGAAGTTATTCCCCAATAACAATATTATAGCCAGAAAAAATACTGTTCTCACCTATTATATTGAAGGATCCCCATGATTGTCTCTAGTTAGTGTGGACTCTTTCAAATAGATTATATATTAAAATATTTCCTAAAATATAAATATTCTTAACTTTTAAAATAAATATGCCTTTCTAGGTTCAGTTTCCTAATTAATAAGTAAGACAAACTGTGGCACTGTTAATATCTTCTCCAAATGCTCAAATGAGGTTTTTTTTTTTTTTAAATGGGAAGTCAAATTTTATTAAGCTAAAACAAGCTCCTACCCAGGAGACTTAAAACTTTGTTTTGATATGGATTGTGAAGATTACCACACAGAGACAATGGCCAAAGTTTTTATTCTATATATGTGTGACCACCATGGTTAGTTTCAAATATAATATGCAACATGTAAGATCACTTTGTCAGTTGAATTAAACATTACCAAATGATTCTTTAATTAAAGAAGCCTTTTCTTTTTACTTCCTTTTTTTGCCTAGAAAAAAGTAAACAAGGTATACATTTTAATAATTTTTATTTCTGTCAAAAAAAGTCTTATTTTTAAGGGAAAATGAAGCCAATGATTTTAAAAATCAAACCGAGACTACAGACTTCAGATTACCTGTTTTATTTCTTTGTACATTTTAAACCACTTGAGATTTTCAAACTCAGTAAAATTTATCCAGACAATTTGTAGAGTGGCTGTCACATACCCTGTGCTGTGCTTGGTGCTGAGGATTCAGCAATGAACACATAGACAGAAGTCCCTGCCCTCATGGGGCTTCTAATCCATGGGGGCAGCACAGATAGACAACACAAAATAAATTTTGCCTAGATATAGTGAATATGTATGAAGGAGGATAGCGATTGCTGCAGGTGGAGTGAGTTGAAATTTTAAGTAGAAGATCAGAGAACACCTGAGTGAGAAGATGACATTTCAGCAAAGACCTACCTCAAGAGGGTTAGGGACTGAGCTGTCCTACAAACAAGACCAAATGCCTCTAGACAGTGTCTACCAGCTCTGCTAGAGCTGGTCAGCATAGGTTGAAGACTGAGGATTAACTGCTGGCATGGAGCATGTGGACAAAATCCAGACTGGAGTGTGTTCAAGAGAAAATAGGAGAGGAATTAGACACAGTGAATGTAGATAAAACATGTAAAAGTGATTTTTCTGTAATCAAATAAATGTAATCAGAAAACAGAGACATGGAACTTCAGAGGATAGATTGGGGTCAGTTGGCATCTAGAGATTCTTTATTTCCTTTTTTTCTTACCAAGAAAAAACACTTTGGGGGACTAGTGGAGAAGATTGATCTTAGAACTATGACCAATTTCCACAGAAACAGAAGGGATGGCAAAGAACATGGACCTGGATTTAAGTAGGAGGGTAGATGTGGTGGGAAGCTAGGAAGAACAATATAGTATGAGTGACCAGACAGACCTACAAGGGCATGAATTAAAAAAGAATAACATTAGAACTTCTGGTCAAGATGGCGGCAAAGGCAGACATGGCTCACCTCCTAACACAATCACATCAAAATTATAACTAAAGTATAGAACAACTACCACTCAGAACTGTCAGAAATCAAGTGAGTGGAAGTCTGACAACTACTGAATTAAACCACATCCATTTAGACAGGTAGGAGAGGCAGAGATGTGGAACAAGCTGGTCTCACAACTACGTGTGATGGGTAAAAATTTGGGAGGGGTAACTCTGGAGTGAGGCGTCCCTGCCCCATACCAGTTTTCCCAGCCCAGAGTCCTAGTTCCAGGAATGTAAGTCCCCACAACTTCTGGCAGCAAAAACCAGCAGGGACTGAGTTGGTGGAAGAAACTCCTGGAGCCCCGAACAGTTTCTCTTAAAAGAAACCGCACACAGACTCGCCTACTCCAACTCACTCCCTCTGAACTCCAGCAAGGTGGTAGCAACTTGAAAGGCACCAGCTTCATACAGGGAGGAACTGAAGTATCCAGCATCAAGGTGAGCAGAGGCCATTGTCTCTATTCTGATCCACCACCCACAGAGCCACAAAGCTGGCAGGTAGGTGCCATATCTGAGACTCCATCAACCTGGCTAACACTGTTTGCTCTGGGGAGAGACTCTACCCCATTCAGCTTATGGATCGACCCAAGCTGCTTTTGCATATGAATAACTGGTCTTGGCTCAAGCTTTGCAACTTCCTAAATCCTCTCAAATAAGCAACAACTGGCCTCAGAGGGCCCCAGGCCCAGCACTCACAGCAGCCAGCCCAGATTTACAGCTAGGCTTTGCCTGGGAATTTCCAACTCTAGCACAAGTAGCAGCCATCTCAGATTGATCAATAGCTCAGGCAGCATGGCCCTGGGCAAAACAGGTCGGAGCACACGTTGGCATGCACCACTCAGGAAACCGCAGAGCCTGAGTACCCAGTGGGCAGCTACAGACCACACTGGAGCATCACCACCCTGCCTCTGCACAGCTGATCTTCCATAGAGGGCAGAGGTTCATGGTCAGTGGTCACAGCCAGTCCTTGCAGCTGACTGGCCTGGATAAATTCCTCCCATTGACCTGCCAACAGCAATCAAGGCTCAATTACAAAAGGAAGATGTATTCAGCCCACAAGAATTATGCACCTCAAGTACGCAGCTTGGGTGATAGGGGAGGCTGTGCCACTGGACCCTATAGGATACCTACTACATTAGGCCATACTGCCAAGACAAGGAATCAAAGCAGCTCTACCTAATACATAGAGACAAACACAGGGAGGCTGCCAAAATAACGAGGAAAAGAAACAGGGCCCAGATGAAACACAGATCAAAACTCCAGATAAAGATCTAAACAAAATGGAGATAAGCAATCTATCAGATGCAGAGTTCAAAACACTGGTTATAAGGATGCCAAAGGAACTTAGTGAGGGCCTCAGCAGCATAAAAAAGATCCAGTCAGAAACCAAGGATACAGTAATTGAAATAAAGAACAATTTACAGGGAATCAATAGTAGAGTGGATGAAACCAAGAAATAAATAAATGCTTTGGAACATAAGGAAGCAAAATACAATCAGAACAACAAGGAAGAAAGTAATTTTAAAAAATGAGGATAGCATCAGCAGCCTCCGGGACAACTTCAAGAAGTCCAACATTCATATCATAGGGGTGCCAGAAGGGAAAAGAAAGAGCAAGACATTGGAAATCTATTTGAAAAAAATAATTAAAGAAAGCTTCTCTAATTTGGTGAAGGAAATAGACATACAAGTCCTAGAAGCACAGAGAATCCCAAACAAAATGGATGCAAAGAGGCCCACTCCAAGACACATCATAATTAAAATGCCAAATGTTAAAGATAAAGAGAGAATCTTAAAAGCAGCAAGAGAAAAGCAGTTACTTACCTACAGGGCAGTTCCCATAAGACGGTCAACTGATTTTTCAAAAGAAACTTTGCAGGCCAGAAGGGATTGGCAAGAAATATTCAAAGTCATGAAAAGCAGGGACCTACAGCCAAGAGTGCTCTACTCAGCAAAACTATCATTTAGAATCAAAGAGCAGATGAAGGACTTCTCAGGCAAGAAAAAACTAAAGGAGGTCATCATCACCATACCATTATTACATGAGATGTTAAAGGGACTTATTCAAGGAAAAGAAGACCAAAACTATGAACAATAAAATTGCATAAATACGTATCTTATCAACAATTGAATCTAAAAAACAAGTTAAGCAAACAAGAACAGAGACTGAATCATGGATACAGAAGGAATTTGATGGTTGCTGGATGGGAGTGAGGTGTGGGGGAATGGGTGAAGAGGTGAGGGGATTAAGAAGTACAAATAGGTAGTTACAGAATAGCCATGGGGGTATAAAGTACAGTACAAGAAATGGAGTAGCACAGAACTTATATGTATGACCCATGGACATGCACAATGGTGCGGGAACTGCCTGAGGGAGTGGGGGGTGCTGGTTGGATTGGGGTTCAGGGGGTAAAGTCAGGACAACTGTAATACCATAATCAATAAAATAGAATTAATAAAAAAGAAAAATAAGGAGAAAGAATAAAATTAACTTTAACATTATCAGGCATTATCAGGATACTTAACAAAGGAGGCTGGGACATGCAGTTATAATGAAACAATTGATACTTATTAACTAAATCAGTGCTTTTCAGAATAAGGCATATATTTGCATGTGATTACAAAAGTGATTATGTGTTTAATTCTTAAAGATCGTTAGAATGACTAAAATTTACTCCCCAACTATTTTGTTATTAGACATAATATTAGAGGGAAGTAAATGGTTGAGTAATTATTCAGGCTCCAAAGATCATTGAATTTGGATAACCACATACCAAGCCAAATTTAAATAAAACATTTCAGAACACTGTGTCTTGTGTTCTGACTAAATTATTAATTTGTAATCTAAATTTGAAGAGGTGTATCTCCAGTGATTTGGGTTCTAGGTGCATACAAAATAAAGGGGAAACATGCTACTAATGATAAGCAGCAAAGCAAGTGTATTAAACCTCAGATGAAAAGGCAGTGCTTCTAACTTTACCATGTGTATTAGTTTGCTGGGGTGGCAATAACAAAATACCATAGACTGGGCAACTTAAACAACAGACATTTATATATCACAGTTCTGTAATCTGGAAGTCTCAGATCAAATTATTGTCAGGTTTAGTTTCTTCCTTGTAAGTGACCACCTTCTCACTATGTCCTCTGATGGCCTTTTCTCTGTGTGCCCCCTCTTCATCTTCTTAGAAGGATACCATTCCTATTGGATTAGAGCCCAACTCTTGTTGCTTCAGCTAACCTTAATTACCTCTTAAAGACCCTATCTTCAAATGCAGTCATACTGGGCATTAAAGCTAGAACGTACAAATTGGAGGGGACATAGTTGACTCCATACATTATGTTATAGGTTTACTAGAGGTATGAGCTAAAAATCTCTTAGGCATTCCCCCTGTTTGGGACTCTGGGCTTTTGGCCTGATGGAAACTGTTGATTTCCTTCTCAATCAATGTTCTCAAAGTATGCCAGTAGGTAGGAGCTTTATGAATTTATTTGTACTAATCCATCAGGTGACTATGTTGACATGACAGAAAAGGTGAGATGGAAGAAGATGAAGGCCAACACAGAACAATGATATTTTTTATTGGCACATTGTTGGAGAGCTTCCAAATTCCCTAACCTGACATCCTCCATAATCTATCCCCTTCTACTTTAGGCTCTGCCCAAATTCCCCAAAGCTCCTGCTATCATTCTGTGAACATGCCACATTCTTTCATGACTCTGGGCTTGTGACCAAAGGAGTTACTCTGCCTATAAAAATATTTATCTACTTATTCACCCAAACAAAGTCATACCCATATTCCCAGATCAAGTTTAAAAAGCTTAAATGCTACTTCTATCAAGTTTTTACTGCTCATTCCTCACCTCCAGGCAATTTTTTGTTTTATTTCTAATTTCCCCCACAATCATTTCAGTTGGCATACTTGTAGTTATCTGTTGGCACGGTTCTTTCCTCCACTACGCTGCAGTCCCTTGAAAGGAGGGATTATGTTTTGTTCCAATTTGCACCCAGAGGCCCTGGTACAGTTCTTGACACATGATAAAGGCTCAGTGAACATATGAGTAACAAATAGATGTATGAATGTGCAGTTCATTTATTCAACAATTCTTAACTGAGATCCTATATGTTCCAGATATTGCCAAGGTGCTGGGAATTTAAAATGGCAAAGGAGACCTAGAGAACACAGTTCCTGTACAGAGCTTTGAGTCTGGAGACAGAGAGAGAAAAAGTGTAGGCCAGCAAATACAAAAAGAAAAAAAATTAAATTGTGTAATGTGTTTTTAAGGAAACTACGACTGTTCTAAAATAGACAAAAACAGTGGACCTACTTTTGATAGGATAGTCAGGAAGGGCCTTTCTGAGAAGTAACATGTCAGCTGAGAGATGAAGGGTGAGAAGACATTAGCAAGAGAATGTGCCAGAGAAAGGGAACAACATGTGCAAACGTGCTGAGACAGGAAAGAGCTGTTTAAATAGCTGAAAGGAAGCAAGGATGACTGGAGCATGGTGATCAAAAGTGAGATAAGTAGGTCTAAGAAGGAGAAATATGGTCTGAGGTACGCCAGAACCAAATTTCATGTGTCTTGGAAGAAGTTTGTTTTTAGGTTTGACTGCAATATGAAACCAACTGATGTTTTATAAAGACCACTTTAACCACTGTAAGGGGAGAGACTGGAGGAGCAGGAATGGGTGAGGCAAATACAAGTTAGAAGGTAATTGCTGTTCTGCAGGGGAGGGATGGTGAAGACTTGGATCAGGCTGGCGGCAGTGCAGGTGTGGCGGGGGCGGGGACATCCTGGAGAGACATCTTGAAAGAGGATTCAACAGATCTGAGGTAGTAACTGCCTGCCATAAATGAAGATGAAGAGTCAAGGGTGACTTTCAGGGTTTCTGACCCAGCAACAGATAGTGCCAGTTATTTAAAAGGAAAAGCCTAAGTACAGAAAATTTTGAGGGATGTGGGGAGGATGCAAATGGCAATTTCTGTTTTGAACAGTTATACTTAAAGTGAGTCCAAGTAGCAATGTCAGGTGGTTGGTTAGATATTTAAGTGTGGAGCTCAGAGGAGAGGAGTAGAAGCCATTACTATACCAATGGTACTGAGAGCCATAGAAGAGAATATAAATAAAGTAAAGAGGTCCAGAATTAAGCCTTTAAACAACAACCAGTGATCTCAGGTGTGATTCAAAAAGATTAGTCAATGAACCATCTGTAAAATGGGTTTGGGGGTGGTGGAGAAAGACGGAGGGAGAGCAATGGAGTATCCTTCACATTAGGTCAGCCCAGCAGTAATGCAGGCCTAGACCAGAATAAGTGAGAACTGATCCTTTTTCTCCTATCATACATTCTCTTCCATGGTATTCTTATTTCATCTTCCAGTGTCAACCGTTGCCTCTCGGTTTCTATTTCAGTCTTAATATTTCTGCTTGCTTGCTGACTACCTCATTTTGGATATCCTACCAATACCGAAAACCAAAAGATTCAATCAAATCCACCTCATTTGTTCCATTTACTATCATGTGGTTCTTTATACTCCTGCTCCCACTGATGGTACCAACCAGGAAACATGAGGCAGATCTGTCATTGAGTCTGTTCCTTTTTATTTTCCTTAATGAGTTAAGTTACTCAATCTTGTTGGTTCACATTAGGAATATTATTTAATCAGGCTATGTTTCCATTTGTAAAATATTTTCACTTTTAAAAGTGCCCACTTATCATAAATGCTAATAAATAAAATTCTTTTAATTAGAGGTTCAGTGTTACTATTTTTTGTAAATACTTTATTTTCTTCAAACATTTCACCAAAAATTTTATTTTTGGACTAAGATGTAGTATGAAAAAAGTTAAGACAGTTTGCAAAGAGATTTAGACTGGCAAAGTCATTCAACCTTAGCAGAAGGATCTATGTTAATTCTATTCTTTATCATCACATTTAGGAATGAGTCATTGAAAGCAGAGAAAGAAATAGAGATGGATAGGAAAGACTTGGACCATCTAATTCATCTCTTAGTTAGTGCAGGGAATTTTTTTATGTCAAATACCTGTGAGACATTGTGCAATAAAAGTCTTAGATTACAACATTTCAATCATTTTTGAGTTGCTCTCAGCATTGTTCTCTGAAGTCCTTTCCGTGTATCCTTGTTATGTGAGAGGTGTTTCCCTTTCTGCATAGAAATGGCCTAGGATCTAAAAGGGATAAATTCAAATATTTTTTTTGTAGTAGTGATGAGTCTGCATTAAGTCAATATCCCTCTTTATGATCCTTTTTTGAGGCCAGTGGCACGCATTTGTGAGATCATTACCCTGAACAAGCAGTGGTCCAGCTTCTTACCATAAGATGGTTAAAAACTAACAGGAACATCTAGGGATCAAACATGCCCCTTGGCACCTTACGGTGCAGATACATTATTCTAATGGGGTTTCCAATAGCATTCTTGGTGTGGGATGACCTCTTCATTATTCATATTGCTTTGGGGAAAGGAGGAGTGAAGGGGGGATCGCATTTGGGAGCATTTTTTTAAAAAGTTTTTTGATTATTGTTCAATAGCTTTCAGATAACTCATATTTATATAATCACATAAAATATTGTATGCCTTTTTGAAAAATATATATCGTTGTTTTTTCCGAACCATTGACTCCCACTCCCTCTATTCCATTTCTTACCACCCCCCATTAAAAAATTCTCAGGTCTGTGGGTATTATTCCTCCAAGTTCTATGATATCTGCATATCTCCTGGTTCAGACTCTTCTATAATGCCATTAACAAGCTCCATACCTCCTCTTTGACATCCTTAATAAAGATGCTAACCTTTTTGCCTTCCCACCAGACACACCCTCCCCCCAAAACTGAACATGCTCCATGAAACATTATCCTTTGTTTATGTAGTGTTTGACATAATTCTTAATCCAGCTGAGTCTATTCTTGTTGAAGCCAATTAGTTTGGGCAAGAAAAGTTCACATGGATGGATATAGAGCTTTTTAACTGATTTCTGAAACTTCAATTATGTGAACATAGTAATTTTAGCACTTTTCCAAAACTTCTTCCTTGGCAAGCCAAAGCATAAATAATTATCTGCTTGTGGAAAGCAACAACACAGGAGATCTAGGATGGTTTGAAATCATATATTTAGTAAGATACCCATTTCCTTTACAGAGTCCTGATTTACACTTTTAAGAAGCTGCCACTTTATAATACTCTGCACCCTCACACTCCCGACCGGGTGGAATCTATAAAACTAGAGACCAGGCAAAAGGCTGTGGTTGGCTCTGGACATGAAGAGTAGAAGTTGGGTCTGACTCTGTGTTTCTCACATGTTACAGAATCCTGGCAACTGCCCAAGAGCTGACCCAGAACTGTTTTTCTTAGGAGAATACGTAATTAAAATATAAAGAAGTAGCAGTTTTAAGGCTTTTCAGAAATGTTAATGGATGTTCTTGGATTTAATAAAGTATGCCAAAAGAAAATGAACTTCTTGGGTCTACAGTGCACATGAGCCCAACATTTCCCCCTCCCCTTTACTGTGCACAGGCAGGCGTGCCCCTGAGAACATTTTATTCCTGGTCTCATCTGATATAGTAGGGACCCAGGAGCCACAGAGATCACAACAGCTGCAATAAATAAAGCATCTATTTAATACATTTTCATGCCAAATATTATTCAGCATTCTTTTGTCCTTGGTTTGATAGAAAACAGCATGGTGAACTTACTACCTCTCCTTTATAGAGGGAGCCCCAGGTAACTATGAAAGATTTAACAATTCAAACGTGCACATAAGCAAAACCACCATTCCCTCTGTTTTAAAATTATTAAGACAATAATACAGAGAACTGAAAAGAAGGTAATAAAGGAAGTCTGTCGTCACCGTTTAAGAGGTATTAGAATTAGTGCTAGGCTTTTTTTATTCTCCTCTGGGAAGATAATGAGAAGCATTCCGAGTGTGTCCATGCAAATGCATGGGTTGGACGGGGATCTTTAAAACATAAATGTTACATATGTGGCAATATGAGTAAGAATATTATTAAGGAATTTCACAGAATTTTTATGTAAAGTCTCATCATACAGCATTATGATCTCGGGGATATTTTGTGATATTTACTGGGTCTTCTGAGAGTTCATTTATTCAGGTCATATTTTAAGGAAGAACTTATAAGATTCAGATCTCAACTATAATTCTGTAATATGCCCAGCTGATCCCATTAAATCCAACCCCAAAAGGAGCAGTATAATGATATGAACAATTCCCATTCTTTGAGTTGTTATACCTCACTTGAAATGCATTCCTTCTGGATTAAAGCAGCAATTCCTCTTTGTTTCTCTCTCCAGGCTGAGGTTCAACTATGCTACCTGGAAGCACAAAGGGATGCTGTTGAGCAGATGTCCCTGAAGCTGTACAGTGAGCAGTACACCAGCAGCAGCAAGAGGAAAGAAGAGTTTGCTGATATGTCAAAAGTTCATTCAGTGGGAGGCAATGGGTAGGGAACTATTCTTTTTGTTGTTTTATTCTCACTAATCTCTACTTTTTCAATGATTTTCCACTGGTAGGCGTTAGGCAGGCATTTCCTCCCTAGCTAACAGACAAGAAGAAGCTCAATAGACTAGGTAGGCATTTATGTTCTTTTTTATTCGTGCTAGAAGTGAAGACTGTGGATTCTATCAGCCTCTGTCACCTAACCCAGAACTTCCTAAGTTTGTTATGATTTATTTAAACACAGCCTTGTTATTTTACGGGTGTTTGTGTGACTATACTGTGCCTATAGTATTGGTTGTTTTTCTTTATAAATTTATGTTTCAGTGTATTTCCCTCTTTTTAAACTCAACCATTTATTTGGTAGAACATAATTTTCCTGAAAAAATGCAGATATTTAGTAATTGTTTAGAGACCATGGGCTAGCCGGTTTGTTTCATGTAAAGTCAGTTAGAATGATAGACTAGCACTTGAATTGTCTATGGCGTGTGAAAGGACTCAACCACTTCAGTGACCCATCAACATTTTAATTCAGCCTGAGTTATAGGGCTGTATTTATATTATTCTAACTACCATCCAGTTGTCATACAGTCAAATATTTCCAAATGAATTTAAAGTTATACAAGCATTATGTGTAGATATTTTTCTTTTTTTGTCTTTTGTCTTAATTCTAATATTTAGTAGGTAAATATTAAAGAGTAATAATGAAATTTAATTATTTCATAGTCTTAATGATTTTATAATAATTATAAAAATGAAAACAGTAACCTATTTTACTTTTATACTTGAGCCAGGCAACAAGGGGGAGAAACTGTTCCCCAAAGTCTGCTACATATTAATAGCATCTTATTACCCTATGAGGTATAACTCTAGCTAAAATATTCCTTGAAAAGACAGTCAGAAAAATATCTTTCCATGTGCTTGCTTGCATTTTATCTTTTAAGTACTTACAGTTTTGACTGGACTTTAATCCTCATATAAATTTTTAGGATAAATTAAGGACACTGATTACAAATTCTGTTTTGTGTTATAATCCAGAGTCTAAGAATACAGGAAAAGGATCAGAGTCATAATTCTGTTTGGAAAATGGGAAATAAACTTTTAAATTTACTTATCTATATAATTTGTTGTTTTACCAGGATTTTTTAATCCATATATATGTTATATATATGTTTGATTTCTCTTTTGTAATTCAGTAGACATTTATTCACAAGAAGAAAAGCATAGAAGCAAGTAAGAAAGTAAAGGTTAAAACTTGGAGCATGAACAATAAGCTGTTCTGAGGCCTTAATGTGCTTTAATTTCTCTAAATGCCTAAGTAGTCTCTGGTGTACATGCAAGCACAAACTTTAGGTCACATTTTCATGTTTTCTAAAAGCCCTGGAAATTGAACAGGCACCACGTGCTCCTGACCTCAGATTCCAAGGACCCAACCTGAGCACTTACTCTGGGCTCCACAAATCATAAATCTGCCCTGGGAATTGCTTAGTTAACAACAAGCATTGTTCAGTGAAGTGGGAGTAGGTGAACTTGCCTGATATCTTTTGTTTATGCTCTTTGGGGTGCTGAAGGCTGTGCATTGTGCAGAAATTTAAGAGGGTGCTGAAGAAAAGCAGCTATTTAATAGTAAGGACAAAAAACCATATACTCTTTTCTATTTTCTGTTTATATACAGAAAAGCATTGTGTGAAAAATGCATGTGGGTGAGGTTATCTGGGGTGTCCTGCCCCGAAGACTCTTTGCCCCCACAGTCAAATCCTTAATTCTGAAGCCTTAAGAACATAGCCTTGTAAAATTATCTGCTCCAATGACACACAAACTCCATTAACTGTTTCTTTTATAGCATTGACTGATCATTATTTCTGATAAGCAATTGTGGGAATAGTGTGGGCTTTCTACAGTCTTCATTCCACATGCAGATATCCAATCTACTAAAGAAAAGATTAAGTTGGTGATACAATTCATATATTTTTATTTTCTTCCCATGTCTACATGCATGTTAAGAAGAGTATGTAGTTGAAAAACTTATAAGACTACTCCATGGAAGACTCAGATGCTAGATAGAATAGTGATCTTAAAGTTCTAAGAATTTTACACAACAAAAATATTATTTAGAAATTGCGCTGACTGGTGTGGCTCAGTGAGTTGGGCATCATCCTGCAAAGGAAGATCACTGGTTTGATTACCGGTCAGGGCACAAGCCTGGGTTGCAGGCCAGGTCCATGACTGGAGATGTGCGAGAGGCAACCGATCAATTTTTCTCTCTCACATCAGTGTTTTACTTTCTCTCTTTCTCCCTCCTTTCCTCTCTTCCTAAAAATAAATAAATAAAAAAATTAAAAATCTCTAAAAAGAAATGAATATACCTCTCTGGCTGGACAGAAAGGTGTATATCAAGGTTATATAACACAGCTTATATACAGCTATAAACTATATGTTTAGCAGTCATGAATGTGTGGTTGGAAGATTTCCCTGAATGCATGCGAGGCTGTGTGAGCTTTAGTAACAGAGTGTATTTACCTGTGGGAGGCATTTGTCACAGGCTCCAGCATGGCAAAGTGGGGAACCATAGCTTCCTGAGGGGTATGAAATGTGTGAGTCACTCAACATGATTCTCTATGAGAGCAGATTGGTGCCTTTTTGATTCATGTCTATTTAAATGAAAGCATTTATTGTTTATGTTTTTTTTCAACCAATAAATATACACTGAAGGCCTACTATGTTATGTTAATAGCATGATTCTCTGAGCAGAGTTTGTTAAGAACATTTACATTTTATATATTTGGAAAGTATAACCCTCTTTCTTTCCAGTACCCCTTTCTACGATAAGGTTGTCTCATTTCATTTTTTAAATGTACTTCAAAGATGCCGTTTAATTCATTAAGTTGCAACCTACTTGCTGCCAAGGCTTAGTGTAGATTACAAGCCATGTCTTTTGTTCAACTTCTAAATGATGGAACTGGAAGGCCAAAAGGCTGGGAGACCAGCTTGTCCGGGATGACGGTGTAAGGTGGAGCTAAGGCCTCAACTCAGAACCCTGGGTCAGAATGCAGTGAGCGGTCCCTAAAATCATGCCTTGCCCACTCTCTAAAAGATTTAATTCAGACCCTTGATAAACATTTTTCCCTAAATTCCATATTATGCATATTCCATACTCCATGAAATTTAAATTGTGGTTCCTTCCTACTACTGAGACGTGGAAGAATCTTAACAAGATTTCATTAAAGCCACAAGGTAGTTTGGTCAAAAAGATTGCAGAGCAGGCTTAAGTGAAAACAAAAGTGACTTATTACCTTAACAAATAGTACTATTTACATCCTATATGAAGTACAGAAATTAAAAGGCAGAAATTGTACCTTACCTTGAGAGGCTCACAATTTGGTAGGAGGAGACAGATCTGTAAACAACATGGGGTAAAAGATCACAAATGTGGAGTAAAAGATCACAAATGTGGAGTTAAAAATCTTCATGGGTTAAGGGGTGGGGCTCATGGAAGGCAGAGCTCAGTCCTGACTGTGATGAGAGTGAATTGGAGCAGGTCAGGAAAGATGGCACAGAGAGAGGACTCTGGGGGTGATTTTTGAAAGAAGGCAAGGTCAGGAGCAGAGCTTTTCAGTTTAATCTGAACAAACATTTATTGAGCATCTACAAAGACATACCACAGTCTCTGCCTTCATGAAATTTACAGTCTAGCAAGAGGGTGCAGTATTTGCCTGTGCCGTGAGAGAGAAGGGGAAGCATAGGGTGATGGGGGAGTTCAGAGCAAATGGGGTTGCCTCCATGAGGCAAGGCTGCGTCTTTTACCACATTGTACTCTGAATCTGGTGCAGTGCATGGGAAATGCTAGGTTCATGAATTAATAACTAAAACTACTCTGGGATTCAAAGAGAGTGAGCAAAGTTCTGGAATCATCAGATTCCCTGCTGTTCTGTATAACTGGAGAATAGGGTAGAAAGTAGGGGGGGGGTGTGAAAAATATGGCTTAGGAAGAAGGGGAAGTCCAGCTCCTGGAGTTAATCATTGAGTTCATGGTTCTTAACCAGGATAGTGTATCAGGATCACCTGTGGAGCTTGTGCGCTGAAAAATGCCTGCCTTTTCCACCCCAATGAAACTTGATTTAGTAGGTAGGAGTAGGCCAAGATTGATTATGTTCTAATGTTTACCATTGTGAACCATTGCTCTAATGGTTTTCAAAATACTGACTCCGGACCAGGAGCATCAACATCTCCTGGGTATTTGTTAGGAATGCCAATCATTGGCCCCACTTCAGGTCTACTAAATGGGGAAGATGGGGGTCCTGCAATTTTAGTTTAACCAGTCCTCCAGATGATTCTGATGCTGTTTGAGAAACACTGCTTTGGTGTTGATTTTAGGCTAAAAATTAATGGAAAAGGAATTAAAGAATACAAATTGGTAGTTACAGAATAGTTGTAGGGATGTAAAGTGCAGCATAGGAAATATAGTCAATACTATTATGGTAACTATGTATGATGTCAAATCGATGTTAGATTTATCGAGGTGATCATTTAGTAAGTTATGTAATATCCAATCACTGGGTTATACACCTAAAACTAATATAATATTGTATGTCAACTCTAGATGAAAAGTAAAAATTATTTTAAAAAGAAATTAATGGAGAATGTGGACACTGAATTAAAAACTAAAGCCTGAAAGAATCAATAAATACTGGGTGAGGGGAATGATGCTCCATTTGCTGGTTCAAGGAGGAGAAAGAAAATAGGAAGCTTTGGATTCAAGTGACTTTGATGTCATTCAACATTTAATATTTTTTGAGCTACTATTTTTAAATCATTTTTATTCTATTTGAGCTGTCTCAGTTTTTTCCCCTTTGCCCTCCTCCACCCATCCCCCACTCCCACAGTCAATTCCCACCCTGTTGCTTATGTCCATGGGTCATTCATACATGTTCTTTGTCTAGTCTCTTCCCCTCCAACATTGTTCTCTTTCCCCATCCCCTCTGGTCACTTTCAGTCTGCTCCATGTTTCCATGCCTCTGGTTTATTTTGTTCGTTCGTTTATTTTGTTAGATTCCACTTACAGGTGAGATCATATGGTTTTTGTCTTTCATCAACTGACTTATTTCACTTAGCATAATATTCTCCAGTTCCATCTATGTTATCACAAAAGGTAGGAGTTCCTTCTTTCATTCTTTCAAATACAGATTGATTTTATTTATTTATTTATTTAAATGTCAAGATCCATTATAAAATATTAAAAAATTTAAATCCATTATAAAGTCTCAGCAATTAAAACAACATGACACCGGCACAGAAATAATCAATTAGATCAATGAAATAAAAGGAGCATTCTAGAAACAAATGTATATATATCTAACAATGTAATATATGATTAAATTGATATTTCAAATCAATGGGGAAAATAAGGCTTATTCAGCAAATAAGGTGCATGGACCACTATTACTTGAAATAAAGCAATATAGAGCCCTATTTTACACATTATACAAAAAATATTCAGTTGAGTTAAAAATCAATATGTAAAATGTAAGGAGTTATAGGAAAAAATACAAAATAATATTTTTCTTATCCTGAAGTATCATATTCAAACCCAGAAGCTATGAGGTAAAATATTGACAATATGACTATAATAAACATTTTATACTATCCAAAAATGTACATATAAAAAATAAAGGACAAGTAATAGAATAAGAAAGTATTTGCAACACATATAAAAAAGGTTTAACAGTTTCTTTCTTTTTTTTAGGGAAAAAATCCTACAAACATTTAGTCAAAAAATGGATAAAAAATACCAAAAACTCACTTAAAGCTTTTTAAAAATTGAAAGAGGCAAGAAATATACACAAACAGGTTTAGTTTCAACAAATAATAAAGGAACAGTTAAAATAACACATCATTGTCACATTCAGATTAATAAGTATTAAAATATTGGTAATATCAAGTATTGGCGACTGTGAAAGAAACTGGGGGTATTATTAGGCACATTTTCTTTATCTTCTTAAAGTGGACCCTTTTGCATATCTTGCAATGCTGGTTTGGTGGAGGTGTATTCTTTTAGCCTTCTTTTGTCAGGGAAACTCTTTATTTCGCCTTCCATTTTAAGTGAGAGCAGTCTTGGTTGCAGGCCTTTGCTTTTCATGACTTGGGATATTTCTTGCCATTCTCTTCTGGCTTGTAGCGCTTCTGCTGAGAAGTCAGCTGCTAGCTGCATCAGGGCTCCCTTATATGTTACTACCTCCTTCTCCTTTGCTTCCTTTAGGATTCTCTCTTCGTCTTTTGATATTTGCCATTTTAATTATGTGTCTTGGAGTGGGCCTCTTTGGGTTTCTCTTGAATGGGAGTCTCTGTGCTTCCCGGACTTGTGTGACTTTTTCTCTCCTCAAATGATGGAAGTTTTCCATCATTACTTTTTCAAACATGTTCTCTATCCCTCCCTCCTCTTCTTCTCCTTCTGGTATCCCTCTCATAGGGATATTATTACATTTCATGTTGTCCTGCATTTCTCTAAAGACCTCTTCATTCTTTTTGAGTCTTTTTTCATTTTCTTGCTCTTTCTGGGAGCTCTATTCTACCTTATCCTCCAGTTTGCTGATTCGATCCTCTGCTTCATCTAGCCTGCTTTTGATTCCTTCTACTATGTTCTTCAATTGAGAAATTGTGTTCTTAATTTCCTCTTGACTCTTTTTGATAGTTTCTATGTCCTTTTTCATGCTAATATAGTTTGCAGGAAGTTCCTCATAGTTTCCCTGTAGTTTCTTGTAATTTTCTCTGAGCTCACTGAGCTCATTGCGCTTCCTTAGAACCATTGTTTTGAAATCAATATCTGATAGTTTACTTGCCTCTATTTCATTTAGTTCTCTTTCTGGGGATTCCTCCTTTCCCTTTGACGGGGTGGGGAGATGTTTCTTTGTCTTCACATTATTTTTGAGACTCTTTTCTTTTTTTTTGCTTCTTTTTCCTAAATTGATCTGTCTTGATTTCCTGACTTTGTGGTGTGAACTTCTATGGTAGGAGACCGCTGTTTTATTCTTTCTGGATCTGCCTCTGATGATGTTAGATGTTGACCCTGTCTGACCATAGGCAGTCTGTTCGAGACTTCGAGGAATCTACTGTCTGTGGCCGTCTCCTTCAGTTGTTAATCTAGTCACTCTGCACTCAGCAGTCAGGCTTAGACACCTCATGGTGGGACACATTCCCTCCTGGGGGCGGGGCTATTGTGTCCTCTCATGCTGCTGCTGCTCAGGGGAGTGGTTTGCCTGAGTAAGGTGTCTGCTGCTTTATGGGGGAGTAGTCAGCACCAGGATCCCGCTGGCTACTTTTTCACTTCTCTCCCCAAATCCTCCTTTTCCAGTCTCTCCTTAGGTGACTCTAGTCCACTCTGTCCCCACCTTTGCTGGAGACCAAGGAAAGTGGCTGCAAATAACAATTTATTCATTGGCCCTTTAAACAGCTCTTTGCATCTCCATCTGCCTGTCTCTGGCAGAGAGAAATCCTGCTGCTTTCCACAGCTGGTTGTTATCTGTGTACTTTTTGGGCTCTGGTGCTGCAGGCTGGAGATCCCCACTTATGGTTTAGACTTCGTTCACCTCAGGAGCATCCAACTGGCGGTTTCAATATCCTTCTGGTGCTGCCACCCATGGGCTCCCACACTGCCTTCTCGAGTCTCTACCTCACTCTTTATGAGCTAGGTTGTGCTAAAACTGATTCTTCTGTCTGTCGAGGTTGTAAGGCTCCTCTCTCACTATTGTTCAGTTGTTTGTCCCAGGTGATTTCTCCACAATTTAGTTGTAATTCCAGATTGGTCCCCTGATTTTAAACTGTATGACAAAGCTACAGTAATTAAAAACAGTGTGGTATTGGCATAAAAACAGACACATAGATTCATGGAATAGAATAGAGAGCCCAGAAATAAACCCATGCATATATGGTCAATTAATTTATGACAAAGGTGCCAAGAATATTCAAGAGGAAAAGAATAATCTCTTCAGTAAATAGTATTGGAATATTGGACAACCACATGCAAAACACTGAAACTTGATTATTTTCTGAAACCATGAAAAAAATGAACTCAAAGTTGATTAAAGAACCGAAGACCTTAAACCATAAAACCTCTAGAAAACATAGGCAGTAAACTTTTGACATAGGTCTTAGTGATGATTTTTTAAATCTCACAACAGTAGCAAAAGCAACAAAAGCAAAAATAAATAAGTGTCACTACACCATATTAAAAAGCTTCTGCACAACAAAGGAAACCATCAACAAAATGGAAAGAACCTACTGAATGAAAGAAAATATTTGTAAATCATATATCTCACAAGGAGCTAATATCCAAATAGATAAAGTACTCATACAACTCAATAGCAGAAAAGCAAACAATTCCATTGAAAGTGGACAGAAGATCTGAATAGACATTATTCCAAAGAAGACATACAGATGGCCAGCAGGTACATGCTCCATGTCATGGATTATCAGGGAAATGCAAATTAAAATCCACAATAAGCTATCATCTCACACCTGTTAGAAAACCTTTTGTCCAAAGAACTAGAAATAACAAGTGTTGACAAGGATGTGGAAGAAAGAAACCATAACCACTATCGGTGGGGATGTAATTTGGTGCAGCCAACGTAGAAAACAGTAAAGAGGTTCCTCAAAAAATTTTAAAAGAACTACCAATTGATTCAGCAGTTTCATTTTTGGGTTTATTTGCAGAAAACAAAAACACTAACTTGAAATGATATGTGTGCCCCCATGTTCACTGCAACATTATTTACAATAGCCAAGACATGGAATTTCCATTGATAGATGAATGGATAAAGAAAGTGTCATATATAAATACAACAGAATACTATTCAGTCATAAAAAGAATGGAATCTTGCCATTTGTGAACCTTGAGGGCACCTTGAGGACCTTGAGGGCATTATGCTAAGTGAAATAAATCAGAGAAAGGCAAACAATATAAGATCTCTCTTATATCTAGAATCTAAAAAACAAAAACAAAAACTAAAAATTGAACTGATAGATACAAAGAACAGATTGGGGGTTGTGAGAGGTGAGATTTAGGTGGAGGAGGAGTGGAGAACTGGGTGAAGGTAAAAAGAAGAAAAGGCTGCTGATATAAAACAGGCATAGAAATTTTGAGTATAATAGTTTAAAAATAAAAACAAAAAAAGTGCTTATTTGCCTCAAAGAGTCTGGATAATTGGAACATTTTGATTTCAGTTAGAATTTTTCCTGCTGTATTGGACAAGTCTTCCAAAATAAAACACTGCATCATTGAAAATTTCAGATGGTATCTTGATTGGCAGGAATGAGGACTACAGTTGACTATTATTTGCTGCCTTAAAGCTGTAGGTAAGAGCTTCTGGTCCTAGATATTAAAATATATTAGGTCTTCTCAGATTCCTTTAGGGATAATAATGTATTCATCATAGTCTACTTTCTTAATGGAGGAGAGGGTTTACTAGATTAAAAATTAAAAACTGGAACTGAAGGTGGCATTCTGCTACTTCCTAGCTGTGTGATTGGGAGACTTAACCCCCTCAAGATGCAATATCTCAGTCTGTAAAATGGGAATAGTTATCCTAGTCTAGTTAACATGTTTTGCAGCACAGAAATGCAATAATTTATAAGAAAATGTATAAAATACCCGGAATGTAGTAGATATGTGAAAATTCAGTTAGTGAAATATATATTGAGCAACTATGAAGTGCTAGGAATGAAAAAGATACATAAGACTCAGTCTTAACAATCCTCGGTCTCACAAGAAAGGTACTCAAATGCATCCTTATAAAAGAATGGGCAAAATTCAAGATAGTGAATATTATGTGTGTACCTAGGAATAATGCCTAATCTAGACTGGCTAGAAGGAGTCAGGGAGGTTTATGGGAGGAGAGAACATCTGAGCTGTCTTAAAAGGTGCATAATATTAACCATTAGAGAAAGGCTGGTTACATAAGAATGAGGCTTTCAGCCACAAGACAACATCCATGTAGAGTGTATGTGTGCGTGCATGTGTGTGTGTAGGGTTACTATAAATCATAATTTGAGAAGGGCACGGAGACGTTTTCCTGACTCTGATTGGGAATCCCAAGGGTGTTCTTAGGGTCTCCTGCTCTCAGTCTCATCAGCCTTATGCCATGCTTCTTCTGGCTTTGGGTGAATTTGGACAATGTCTACAAATTGAGATGTAGTCAAGGTTTAGACCCCCTAAATAAGAATATGGGAGTAGTTCACCCCTCATGAGGCAAGGTGTCAGTATAAATTTTACTCCCAAATCCAAATGGTATATGGAGGTTATCCTAGTTTAAATAGACCAAAGTTTATAAGTTTGGCAAGAAGGATGAATCCCTTTTGTTTAGGAAAAGAGGCATCTCTGGATCGGTGTGAAAACACACACACATATATATATCTATAGCCCCAAAGAAAAATTATATTGACAAATGAAAACAAATAAATCACTATTTAAGGTATTTTTTAATTAAAGATCAAATTTGAATCTCTATATTAAGCATTAAGATACACTGACTTACTGTAACCACCTGGGAAGGGATATAATCATCCTGGATTTTGCCACTGCAGGGTGATATTTCTGGTTTTCTGTTGAACAGGTTGAAAGTAGTATCTTTGTATAGTTGAATTAATATTTGTGTTCACTCATAGTCTCTGTCTCTCTCTCAAGCAGACAGACACACACATACACAAAACACAAAATGACCATTTTGAATTTCTCTTCAATGGAATATTGCTACATAAAATATTTTCTCTTTGGTACACACCAGCTGTAAAATGAAGTACTTATCTCTTATATGTGCTGATGCTCAGAACACTCTTGCAAATAAATCACTATGCATTTCTAAATGCTTTCTTCCAGACTCTTGACCTATCTTAATCTAATTAATAGCCGACCAATGTTCAATTCAGGTCCTTTTTGCTCCTTCTCTTATACTGTGGTGTTATTATTAAATAGTATGATTACAACGCAGCATGCAGTTAAAAAGGAGCAAAAAGTGCCTGGCTGCTGTTCCAGACACTATGCAATTACTGAAATAGGTCTTTCTGGGGGAAAAAAAAACTCACCCATAGAAATGTATTCATTTGGGGGTTGTGATAGTATATCCTTTCAGTGTGCAAATACATTAAATTAATTTTAGACCTAGACAGTCTTACATTTTAGTGATCTAATGCCATCCATACAGGTAACCAACAAAGCACAAACCAGAGAGGCAGTGATGCTTTCTGGGGAAGTATTACTTCAAAGTTAACAGTAAAGTCATATATATCTTACATCTTAGCAATACTCAATTTCTGTAATGCTTTGGAGCACTGTTAGGGCCCACTGAAAAGGGAGAGAGGTACTAACTGAAATAATGAGAAGGTACCTAAGACGAATCTAATCCACCTCCTTTTAATGTGCAAAGCTTAACTCTTTTCTTTAAAATGTGTTTATTAATTCCCCCTTCTCATTTACAGAGGATTTGAGTCAAATTACAAAAATATTATAATGAAATGGAATAAATTTTGATGGAAGCGAGTTAGGCAAGAGTAAAATATCTGTAAGGAAACAAACCAACACATAGTCTGCATATCCTCAAGAATACTATCTTTGGCTCTAAGTACCCAAAGAAAAGAGTGAAATTTTATCCATCAGAAAATTCAGTGTCCTAAGAGTAAAAGTAATACATATTGGAGGACGGTTGGGTTCTTAAGCCACTGAGCCCTGAGAGAAATTTCTCCTGTAGTTCTTTGAAGAGAAGATGGGCATCTGTGATATTCCATCCCTACAAAATAAACCCAATTCCCAAGGCATTATTTTTATGAAGGCTGCAGAAGGGATGTTAAAACATAGTTCAGTGAGGGCAGCTCTATGGGTAACAAAACCTTACTGTCTGACCATAGCACTCTGCGGGCAGGGCCAGTCATCTTGGGAGCGGTCTCCATAGCAAATCTGTTACCAGGCTCTTGGTAGGGATCGGGCAACAGAGAGTTATTTCCAGGTTATTTACCTCCTGCCCTAACTCTAAGGGTAAATATTCTCTATTGCCTATTAAATTTTTGGAAACCAGTGAGGCTTACGGTGGGGTAGTACTTTTACAACAGGGTGAGTCACCCCACCTACACCAGTGTGCCGGTAGCAAGTCTGGATCCAGTCACCTCCGACACACAGATAAAGACAGGAAGGTTTTGGTTTAGTTTTGTTTTTAAGCTTCACCTTGCTTTGTCTTCTGAAGAACGGTTTCCCCATTTGTATTAGAATCACTACCTATTTTAAATTCTTCAGAATGTTTTCCAGCTCTTTGGATAGCGCTTAGATATTATATGAAAATTGAGACAAGGTTTTGACTTCCTGACAGCCTAACAGAATTCTCTAAATACATTCAAGAATCAACATTGATATTTCTAATTTTATGGCTAATCTTGGAGGCTAGAAATTTTTCTTTATGGTTTTTATTTCAATAACAAATGTTTATGAACAGATGGTCCATGGGTTCATTAGAAAGTGGGGCCAGTCATTAACAAATTTGTAGGGTTGATTTTATTTTTCTCAGACATTTACACATGTACGTGGGTATATATGAGAATTGAGAAAATTACTGCTGTAGAGAACTCCATATTCCTTTTTACTTATTAATGGCAAAGGCAGCCTGTTTTTCTCATGAGGAAGTTGCTCATGAATTTTCATTCAAAATAGTAAATTAGTGTCCACACTTTAATATGTTTAGAGTGGAAAGGGATTCTACATGCAGCTGTGCATATCAGATACCATGTCTGGAAAGCCAAATTTTATTCTTTAATGATATGATGATTGAGCAAGGTGCCACTATTGTATGTCCCTTCTGTGCTTACATGCCACATGGAGTAGAGGGTGATGGGAAATTCTGATCTATTAGTATTTTACTTCGGTGAAATTATTAAACTATATTTTTACAAGATTTTGTTACCCCTTCCTTTAGTGTGGTTTTTGAAAACCAGAGGCAAACTTCCTTGAGCAAATACTGTGAACAGTGAATACTTAGTGAGTATTTGGGGAAAGAATCAATATGCTAAAGAAGCTAGGAAAATTGGATCATTTAATAGAAGTCCCAATATAGACAAGCTGGTATTTTAGGAATCAGTCTTGTGTTTTTGGATGTGTTGGTATGAAATGAACCAGTAAGCATACAAAAAATTGGTTCTTAAATGCTTAGGTTAAAAAAAAACTATAAAGACTTTTTAGTGTTTTCTTTAACCAAAAATTGCTCTATTTTGATGATTTCTTCATTTGGTGGTCTGTTTTAATGAAAATTCCTTAGTGGGCCAAGTTGAAACCTCATATATTCACACACACCTCCCATTGATTTCACTTGGGTGAAACTTTATCTTTTAAGCAAAGTTTAAGTTGAAATGTTCAGTTAATGATGCTCACTTTAAATACCAAAGGCTGAATGCATTTATGTATTCAAACACTTAGCTAGTCAAACATAACTCCCATCAGGGTTTAGAGGAAGGATTATTTCTTCAACTATACCAACCTCACAAATAATATATTGCTATATAATATGCAGAAAAAATGATAATAAATAAGATTGTTAATGTTTTATTTCTGTGGTAAAAGACCTAGAATCTTTTTATCTTTAAAAAAGGCAGAGTAAATGGTAGACAAGATGTTGGGAAATACTTTTGGCTATTACCCATTGTAGTTGACCCAAACTTAGAAATAAACATTGAAGAAAAATGACACATTTATTTCTTCATAGCCTCGTCCTTTTCTCTATTAGATTCTCAGATTATGGAATAAATACATTATAATTCTATGTTTAGCTCACAAAAACTGACTTTGAGGTAGAAGACTTTTTCTCCTCATAATGTGATTAAGCTTTTAGTCCTCCTGAAATGGGAATATTATACATACAAATGTCCAACTCTTTTATTGTGAACCCTTAAGGTATATAGCAATTTAAAGGAAAGTTATCCAAAAGAATACCATTTTTGTGATGTGTTTGCTTTATAACACTTTCACAGGGTAAATATCAGTTTGCTTTCTATAATTTCATAAATATGATAGCATATTAATAGAGGACCAAAAGGTCTGTTTTGAGACCTTTTAACAAGAGGGAGATTATCTATTTGAGTGAATGAGTTGACATAAACCCAAGCACAGTGACATAGAAAATTTTATGAGGAAAACCCCTCCAAAACAGTAGTTCCCATTGTCATATCTCTTACAAGATCCTGAGCTACTTGCCACAATTTCAATATCTTCTTTCTCCCTTTTTGAAAGACAAACTAGAGTCACCAGGAATTCAAGAAAAGAACCTGGTTTGGAATTCAGCTGATCAAATCAATATATCTTCAAAGGAATATAGAACTGTTAACTAGTTTCATGCTACCCTTAATAAATTTGCTCATCTATGATTTTTTTGTTGTTCTTTATAGTAGCTGTCACTTTTCCTAGAAGACATTATCTTTTATAAAATCACTTGAAAAACACTTCTAAATAGAACTCTAGGTAATGCAAACATAAGAAAGTAAAAATTCTTACCTAAGAATTTTCCTGATACAATTAGCACATTAAATTGTAGTCATTTCAGAAGGTTTCAGAAGAACCAAAAAAAGAATTCTAGTAATTAATTGCTGATTTGCTACAAAGTTATATATTTGATTTCTCTAAATTTGGAGAACTGTTAGGTCTTTCCTAAGCTGTGAATGAACACATGGCCAAGAATTTGAAATCAGGCACAAATGCTTAAAAAATTTTTTTTGTCTTCAGTATTTGGACCTTATGCAAATTTGTTGTTTGGAAAACACCAGTGCTGATTCTACACTCATGAAACAAAATAATGGAACCAAAGCATTTGCTGTATCTAAGAAACTCAAGCCTACATATTCTCAGCTATGAAAATAGTCTTGACTAGAGAAAGAATGAGTACAGTACCTGTATTAGGTTCATTCACCATTTGCAGGTCTCCAGTGTGGACTGAGAAGGAACCTCAAGCACATTTAATTAGAAGAAATTAAATGCTTTTGTTCTATAAGGAGGGTAATAGGACGGAGCAGTTAAATGGACGTAAAGGCATGGTAAAGAGGCCGTGAAAAAGTTTCCATTGTCCTGAACATTTTATTATTCTGTGTATATTTTTCATTTGTTTAAAGTCTATTTCTAAATCTCCTTTAATTTTCACTAGAGAAAAGAGGAGGATGTGAAAGGAATGAGAAGTCAACTCAGATTAACTGAGAATCGACTGTGTCTAACCATTTTAAGTAAGCAAATGTGCCATTCTCGTACACTAAAGGCAAAAATCTCACCTTCATTGTGAGTGAAGAAGCTTGTCAATTGTGCCCTTGTTACTTCGGTATTAGCTTTGGGGGATGAGATAGATGCTGCTCTTCTGAAATCACTCTTGCCCTACTAAAGGTTTTTGGTTTCATTATCTAAATTCAGTCACATTCACCAGGTACTATGGTAAGCTCTATGGATGCAAAAATAAATTCACATCTTGCCTTTGAATTGTTTAGTCATAATCAAAGTTTCTTTTTTATCTTACACATATGCAAAATAAAACAAGCTTTTATATTTTTCTCTTACTGACTGATAATTTTTATGAGACACATACTTTCCTGGTAAAGCAAGAAATAAAAAAACTTGCTTTAAGATCAATGTTCAGGTTTTCAAACACAATGCTTATAGATTCCCCTAATAAATTAACATTCTCTTTAAAGAACAACTGTTGGGATAAATGCTGTTTTTCAGATTTCCTATTCTTCTCTCTTCCTTTGGACATGCATAGTATCCAAAAGAGCATATAGAGGGCATTACTTAACCTTGTGATTCTGGAATGCAATAAAGTCTCCAGTCTTAATGTGGTCCATGGGTGCAGGCTGGCTGGGTTCATTGAAATGGGTCTCACCCTGGGCATTGTGAGGTTGCCTCCCGCAGAGAGCTATGGCTGTGTAGTTATCTCTTGACTTGGTCAGGAGGTATTTCCTGACTAAGGTCTCGTCTCAGGCCTCACTGCTCTTGTGAACTCTGAGGTCTGGCTTCAGAGCCGCTCTCCTCTCCTACTCTCCTTGGAGGCCATTGTGCAGTGCCTTGGCCAAGTCCATCAGCTGAACTTCCAGAAAGCGCATAGGGAGTGGGGAGGATGAGAGAACAGGGTAGCAAAGGGAGTTCTGACCAAAGATCTCCCTCTGACTCCAATATCACCACTCCAGGTTACTGTGAGGACACTGATTAAGGTGCTCTCTTCCCGGACTTCCTAGAGGAAAGTGGAGCAGACATCCTTGTGCTTTTGGCTTTCCCTCCAACCATCTCATGTGCCTTTTCTCTAGTCTTAGTTAAAGGGATGGGAGGACACACACCTGAGTCCATGCTCCTCTTGCCTTTATTTCTTTCTTATTCCCCAAGTCCTCTGAGAGGAAAGGGTTTGCTTTTCCTTTCTTTCCCGTTTCCTTTCAATATTCCTCTGGATCATTCTCTCCTAATTTTGGGGGTGGCATTCCACATTTCCCTTGTTTTTATAATTAAAATATGGGAGGGTACAAGGAAAGAGAAATGATGACTATAATTCAGAAGGTATATCTAAATTGTTGTACTTGTCATATGAACAAGTGCTCGTTAGGCATTCTTTATTAGTCACTCATCAAGTTAATGAAGAAAGCCTGATGGTTTACTTTTCCCTGTTACAGTGTTTTTTTTGTTTGTTTTTATAGTATTTTGAAATATATATTTGCAGATTTCACATGTATACTGCAAGCCCTTACTATTCAAAGTGAGGTCCAATAGCATTGGCCAGTAGCATTGCCGATTGCTAACATTTGTTAGAAATGCTGAATCTCAGGCCCACCCTAGAACTACTGAATTAGTACCTGCATCTCAACGAGATCTGCAGCTGTGCCATATGCACATTAACATTTGAGAAGCACTGCTCTAGGCCACCATAGCCTTACTAAGATTTTGGCTATATCAGCTGTACCCATCATCAGCATTTAGTAAACATTCATTAATAAGTTCTGTGTGTTAGCCAATGACAATTCTTACCCTTGATTACTTATGGTCCTAATCAAGAATCTTTATAGTTATGGTAAAGTAATTTAAATAAAATTGGCAATTTTGAGTCTAGTCCTCCATCGCCAGATACGTCATAATTTTTTGACAAAATCTATTAAGATTAAGTTGTATGTTATAAAAAGTGAATGTTCATTTGCTTGGAGAGCAGTTATTCAGCATGTGAAGACAGGAACAAGATAGTAATAAGATACTCACTTGGTAAATGCAGGTTCATACCTGAGGCTACTGCTTCACTAGTACAAATAGGGTTTTGTTCAGTTACAGTTTGACAAGAGTCTATGATTTCTTTTAGGGAGATGATTTTTGAGGGGAAGGAAAGAAATCACAGTTTTTCATCTGCACTTTCATTTTCTGATCACAGTGTTTCAGAGGAATCTGGGCTTTACTTATTCACTGGGCTTTCAATAGAGAATCACATTAATCCTTTTAAGCTCCTTATTCTAATGATTTATTTTGTTGAAAACCATAGTGATCCTCCTTTGAATTTTAATGATTGGTGCCTATTCAAAGATTCATTGTTTTGACTTCCTGTCCTTACCTTTGTTTCCTACATGTCTGTGGGGAGCACCTGTCTAATACTGGATCTGCCCCTGGTTCTCACTGGCTTACTAGAGTCACTCAAGCCTTTCTCTGAGTGTTCAGCTGAAAGGCTGGCTATTCATCCATGACAATAAATATAGGATATATGTTTGTAGAGATAGGCAGATAGACAGCAGAGGGACAGATAAATGATTGATCCATTTCCCAGTGAAAATTGTATTTTGGGTATGATAGTGAATTATGATTATTGTGGAGAAATTAGTTAACTTTGTATTCTTAATCATAAAACTGTTGGGATATAGTATCTATGGAAAATCTAGTCGGTGAGAAAGGGGTTTGAATTTTGAGGCTACTGTTTTTACCCAAAATTCTTGACCATGTAACCTTCATAAGGCACTGACCCACCATCTCTCAGCCTGTTAAATATGTGGTAGGAGTCATTTTGTTCAAGTGCTGCAAATTCTCAGAAAGGGTTAGCAAATGGAAATCACCGTGATAATATATCTCAGGTCTGAACATCAAAATTACATGTTATGACTTCAGAATCTAAGAAGTAGCTTATGTCTCAAGCTTGAATTCCTCTTTTGCTCACTCTGTAACCACACAGAGAGATTTTTCCTGCTCTCTTTATAGGTATCACCTAGGAACATCATGGGTTTTCAAGAATATATTATTCTAATATGAGATTTTAACAACTACACTGTATTTATGCATAATACATTTTGTGTCTTATCTTCAGGCTTCTGGACTTTGATTCAGAATATCAGGAGCTCTGGGATTGGCTGATTGACATGGAGTCCCTCGTGATGGACAGCCACGACCTGATGATGTCAGAGGAGCAGCAGCAGCATCTTTACAAGGTTAGAGCCACCCTTCTTGCCTTTACCTTGCTGTGGAAGATCTGATTAGCCTGACAAGACTCTCTCTCTTTCTCTCTCTCTCTCTCGGTATCTTTGCGTTCATTGTATGTATCATGGTGTCTATTAGAATTCTCTTCCCTGTCCCCAAACTCATTTCCATGCCCTGTGTGCTGACAGGCTGCTCCGACATCATAATTGCAAGAAAGTTCCCTTTATCACATTCTATTTGGTGTAATTCTATAGAAAGACAAAGATTTATCTTCAAGATGAATAGCAATAAATAAAACTGCATTAATAAGTAAACTGAAACAAAATGAAGGGTAAACGGACTGGTAGCACTGAACAAAATGTGCTTTGATTGGATCACTCAGGTAAATTCTATCTACTCCTTGGATCTTCCCAGAGGAAAAAGAAATTTGTCTTTATTTTGGCTTGCTGCTTTCAGGGTACAGGGCTTGTCCAATTTAATGCTTATTAGTGATACATAGAGCAGACATTGTCATATTAAGTCAATACATTTGTGTGTGATTTAAGAAAACTAGCTTGGAACTCCCATATTGATTGCAGGCAATACATCTAATAACTATCTATATTGTTTTCCCTGTCTGCCAATTCACCCTTGGCCCACTGTGCTTTACTAATTCCACTTAAATAGTCTTAGAAGTTCTTAGAAAACAACCCTGCGATTTTGATTTAAAAAAATGGTTGCATGATTCACAGTGTCTGAAAAAGCTGTTGGGGATGGTAGGGGGACTTTCCACTGAAATATCAGACTGTAGTAAATCTTCCTCATTTAGGCAATTTTTATTGGAGTAATTCTGACAGTTGTCATCCTTGAATTGCTTTGAGCATATGGCATATTTCAAAGAGCAGATTGTGAATCATAAAAAATAAAATTAATAACTAACCACAGAATCAGCAACAGTATAATGACAAGAAACAACCACCCTCTAGCTTTTTAAAATTTCTTATAGAATAAGAAGTACATTCAAGGTCAAATAAAAGTTGTCTTTTTTCTTCTTCAATCTTTATCATTTTAAGTTACCTTTTCTTAATATACTCCTTTAAAGAGAAATATTTATTTGTACTTTCTCAGGGTCTGGCTGAGTTTAATTAGTGTCCCCTGGGAATCATCTTGGTTAAGAGAGGATATAAGCTCCCTGGGGACTCAGCAAATGGTGATATTTTACTCCCTAAAGAATTCTGTCAATCATTAATCCAGTTTGATGACTATTAGCTGTATCCTGTATGGATAGCTGTCCACATTAACAAAAAACTATCTAATATATCTTCTGACTTAACATATTGATAGAGTAACAATCTCAACCAAATGTAACCAAAACTAGGTGATTTTACATTTTATGTCAGAATCAAAAATTACTTATTAAAATGCGTATAAACCTATATTAATTTGTGATGCAAAATATTAGTTTTATTCCTAGGCTTATGATTAAAAGTTGAGCCAAACAGGAAAAAAACATAATATAAAAGTTACCTAATCATAAGCCATTATCTCAGATTTTATTACACTTGAGCTGCCAAATAACATTTTTTCTTCATAATGCATTTTGTATTTTGTACATAAACCACTATTTTTTTCAGAAACAGGGCTACTCTTTGTCAAAATCACATCCATATAATTTACATCACAATTAATAGGAAATCACTGAACAAAAAGTGCAGTCTTTTTCTTATGCTTTCCTTGTAAGTGCTCTGCCTGAGAATTCTCATTCTGGCACATTGAAGGCCATTATTCCACCCACTCAGTGCTTCTGGGTTGTAGTATTTTTCCAAACGTTTTCCTGCTGGAGTTCTTTATTTGTGACCATGTCTTGTCATCTTTTTTTTTTTTTTTTTTTTTTTTTTGGTTTTTAGGTGTCCAACGTATCTAAGTTTATTAGACTAACACTAACTTTGCATTTGGCTTATAAGCAATACTAAAATTTGAATTAGAAACCAAGGGCGAATGCTACAGGTTTGTAGGATTTCTCTTTATATAAGCCCCCAAATTATTCCAGAGGTTTGGAAACTTCCAAAGCAATTCTGAGGATATTAACTAAGGAGGCTTTTAGAACTTGGGGTGGCTTCTGAATTAGAAAAATTTATGAAGGAGAATTGATATCAGGTCTTTGCAAGAATCTCCATTTCAATGTCCCATTCCTCTGTTTTTGTCTGCTTTTCCAGGAATTAACTGAAGGGGTGCCTTGAGGGAAGGAGGTTTGGAACCTGTGGGTTGTAGAGACTCCTGAAGGAGTAAAGCTTCTCAGTAGGGTCCCCAGGCCTTCTTAGGCTTTCAGTACCATTTGAGATCACCGTAATCAGTCATTTTTTAATCTTTACATTTGTTGGCCTGAAAAATGCCAATGCTTTATTGGCGTTTCTCATCAAGGGCATCACTGACATTTGGGACAAAACAGTTTTTTTTTTGTTAGTTTGTGGGACTATCCCTTTTGCTATATTTACTATTCATTTACCCCCATCATTGCAACAACTGAACGGGACACCCAATCCATTCCATGGCATTTCCAATCCATCTCAACCTATCCATGCCACCTTCATTTTTTTAAAACACTTGATAACACCAAGAAAAATACCTGGCACTTGTATTCTATATGTTGTTAAGGAAAGCACTTTTATACAGTTATAGAACTAATGGTGTTAAGTTAAAAAATTGAGGATGGAAATGAAGTTCATGATCCCTGGTATTACTGGAAAGAATGAAGGTGAAACTTTTATGAGAGACCTTCAGCTGAGTGTTGGTAGAATCCCCACAACTACAAACCAGGACATAATCGTTGTTCTTTTTATCATAGAATTCAAAATGTTGTTTTCCTCTAAGAGGCATTCTGTATATTTCATCACACAACTCCTTACCTGGCATAAATAGTCATGCCCAGACCTCAATATACACATTGCACAGCCCTAGGTCAGCCCTTAAGTCCACATTTGGAAATGCAGAGTTAGAGAAAATAGAGTAAAATGGCTCTTATGAAAATGAAGATTTTTAGGTACCTAAACATTAAGTACCAGCTTCCTGAATTTATGTATTTGTTTTATATTCTGGTCTCTGCTAGAAAGTCATCTGACCTTAACTCCTAGATATGGAACTACAGATAAATACCCCAGACTGTGCTCCCAGCAGACCTCATGAGTGGAGTACCTGTTGTGATATCATGGTTATCCAAAACCAGCAAACTATCCTAGGAACTTATAAAGGAAAGGAATTATATTTAACCAGCAAAGAATACATTTATATACACTGACTTAATTTAGAACCTTACTATCATAATGGGCTATAAAGTAGATTTTCTATTTATATCATTTCTTGTAATTTTCAGATTGTTAGAAATTTAAGACCATTTTCTTTCTAATTTTAAACTTCAGGGTCCCAGGAGCAACGTGATTCTTACTGAAAACTAACCACTCCCTTAAATATATTTTCTTCTGTTTTTGGAGACAGTGAGCCATACTGCCAATATCTTTCCTTCCCTCTTCTCTGTCTTGTCCAACATTTGAATCAAGACCTTCTGTAATTACTTTTAATAAACATTGGCAGTACCATCAGCCCAGGAAACACAAATGTACTTTTTTCTCATTTTTTTCTTTCTAAATCTGAGAATCATCTCCAAGGAGAATTTCCTCCTGCTCCCTCTCTTTCTCTTCATTCCTCCTACCTCTTTAAGAAAGACAATTTAATTTGTCAAAAGTAACCACCGTGATTTTGAAAGTTCAGCTCTTATTTGTACTAGAGTTACAAAGCCAGAATTCATAATCAGAGGGAGCTGTCACTCTGCTGGTCTTTATGTGCATTAACTATTAATGGAGAAATATTTAAGACCCACTTGCAAAGAAAAAGCTCCATTTTTTCATTTCTGCAGATCAAAGGTGGCATTATTCTTGGGCTCAGGGAAGCTCAAGACATCCCCTCCCCCATCCTATAAATTTTATGGGCTAAGTGACCTAGAAGCATTTCTTCAGGCTGCTGCTGTTGCCGCGCACCGCCCTGAGCAGAGGGCAAGCTGACTCTGCCGCGCTGTGAAGGTGGCCCTGTCAGGGCGCCCTGCCTTGCTGCGCTGCCCATTCCCTACCCACAGAGCACAGACGACAGCGCTCCTCACAATCCTGGAGTGGGGTGGGGTTCCAGAGTCCAGGTGTTAATTTCAAGAGCCAAATTTAGAAGTTGCAGTCTGGTGATTATTGTTATAATTGAGTAAGAGCTGTTTTCAGATAATACGAAGCTCACTAAAATACCATATTTATAGATTTGTTTCTTGAGTGAATGGCTTAGCTGTTCCTCATCAATAAAATATTCGGTTATATGGTTTCTACAGGATTAAAAATAACCCTCCCAGCTTAAAAATAGTATGAAATTGCTACCCACTTTAACTGAAACCTTTATACTTTCAAGGAACTTACACTAAAGATTTTATATTTAATTTTGAGGATTAGTCATTCACATAGTTCTGCTTTTATGGGAAAAATGCAAATATCTTCTTTCTCCATTGGTATCAGTATTATACAAATATATCCTGTGTGCAAAAGGAAAATTCATTTTGCATAATACAGTGCTCTGTATGGATTAATTACATATTTACTCTGCTATGGATTTGAGGTTGTTTATAAGAATTCACAGGAAAATAATAAAAATATTTTAAAGTATAAATAAATTAAAACTGGGAAAATATACAAAGATAAATCTGTTTCTGTGAGAAGAGTTAACACGTAGGCACATACACTGTAAGGTTCTATGCAGTTACTAAAGATGACATCAAAATTTTATTCTGGGTTTTCTAGTAGTGAAAGCAAAGAAGGAAATGTGTTCCATTACAAAATTTCCACTTTCCACAAGGAAAAAAAGTCATACTTCCTTTGAAGAAATTAAGTTTATTTTGCTACTTAGATATGAGAACATTTTCTTTTAGGATTTTTTATATAAGGGGTTAGAATGGTATGGTAGAGTCATGTCTAACCACAATATTTCTTACAAGTAAAGTTTTAAACATGATACTTTTCACAAGTGAATTAATTATTTTTCTCTGACTCTGTTGCCAGGTAATGTTTAGAGAGTTTGAGCACAGCTCTCACTCAAAGGGGGCTCCTTTTGATGATAGTTTGGCCAGGTGGGATTAATGAGAGAGGATATCTATATTATATATTGGAAAAGAAGGTATCAGTAAAGTGAAAGAGAAATATAAGCATTAAAGAGAAAAGAAATCAGTAAGACTTCATTTAATATAGATCTAATCAAACAAAAAAAGGGGTAAAGGAATAAATTAAAATCATGGGCAGATGAATGAATAGTAAAGAAAACACTAGAACCCAACACAAATAAAAAAAAACTAAACAATGAAAGAAAAATTGTTTCAGAAAAAAGAAATAAAAAAAAGGGGTAAGTTTTAAAGGAAAAATAGTACTTTGGAGAATTTGGGTATGTATTTAAAGATTAGCACTATGACTTTTGAAAGAAATGTGCATGGAATAGGATTAGAAATTCTAGGGAATAAGAAATGTAGTGTAAGGGAAGAAAAAATGTGACCTAGTTGACTTGTTATTTTATAATTATTGATGCCAAAATAAGGTTGTCATAGCTATGAACCAAACATAGAAAACAGATTAATCATGCTGCCCCTATATTTTATAAATTCACAAATTTCAACCCTCTATAATAGTTCTTGTTCATTTTGTACTGGATCAGGTTGATCTAAATAATTTCAGATGTGGCTTGATACCTTTATGACTCAACTTGAGCTCCTAAAAATGTAGTGCTGGGCTTATTCATGGTCTAGGTTACTGTAGCTAAGCTTAAAATAGAAGAAAATCTATTAGCTTAAAAAAACAAAAAACAAAAAGAACTTCTACATGTTGTATATAGAAAAAATACACACCAAAAAATTAAATCCTGGACCCTGGTGGGTGTGGCTCAGTGGACGGAGCACCAGCCAGTGAACCAAAGAGTGGCTGGTTTGATTATCAGTTCAGAACACATGCCTGGGTTGCAGGCCAGGTCCCCAGTAGGGGGCATGCAAGAGGCAGCCACACATTGATGTTTTTCTTCCTCTCTTTCGCCCTACCTTCCTCTCTCTAAAAATCAATAAATAAAATCTTTAAAAAAATTAAATTCTGTTAATTAGGCCTTATGTTGGAATTTCATGTTACCAAAATTCCCTACCATGATTTTTCAAAATGAAGCAAATTCCTGGTTATTGAAGCAATCAAGGTAAAAATGTACCAGATATATCAGATACAAGAACCTAATGATAATTTTTTACCTCTTTCCCAGTAGATTAATTGTAGAGTTTAATTGTATGTTAGATTAAAACTCCATTAAGATAAGAAAAATGTGTTTAAAATCATTATAATATTTCAAATAACATTATCTAGTCATTTTTAAAGTGATCAGAATAGAAAAGCCTAAGCTGTCTCCACTGCTCTCTAGAAATGAATTTGTTGTTTCATTTTTATTAAAATTCAAAAAGTCCTTAAATTAACTGTCATATTAATTTGAGCTTTGATGAATCAATGTTTGCTATGAATATTTGAATATATATTTTTTTCTTTTTTGAAAGAGGGCAAAACTCATCGTGAAAAATGTTTAGAAGAAAAAGTAGGTGGGTATGGTTTTTGAACAATATATGAAACATTGTTCATGCTGGACCTTGTAATTCCTGTTTGAATCACTTTTTTTAAAAAAGGATGTTAAGAGAAGAGTACGCCAAGAACTAGTTGGCTGTGTGTGCAGAGGGGCAAGGAAGGGAAGCCCCGCCAGCAGTTTTTGTCTCTGGCGAGTGAGCCACTGTCCGGAAGGTGCGTTGGCTCTCTGGGCAGCTCTGCTGTATTGTGCTGCTCCCGCTCTCCCTGGCCTGGCCTGCTCTGGCCTAGAGTGGATCAAACAAGCCGTGGGGAAAGTTCCCCTCATTTGCATCACTTCTAGACAGCCCTGTCGTCCTCTTTGCTGACAGGAAATCACTGTCTTTGTCACCTTTTCTCAGGGCCCTCCTTTTGGCAGAGATGGGCCATGTGACCACGTTTAATCACAACAGCAGGGCTGGCTCAGGACTCAATGACATGTTTTCCTCGGCACTTCAATAAATGGGGTAGAGGAGTCAGTAGGAAATGAGTACATTAATTTTAGAATGAAAGATAATTAACACTCGAAGGACTAATGCTACAACCTATGGAATTATTATTCAGATTGAAGTTAATTTATCAAAAACTTGTGAAAACTATCTCCCCTAATGCAACTATTTAGAAAAAAAAATCTTGAAAAGTGAGAGTTGGGAGAAGGGAGAAGGCAGGGGGAAACTTGGGCTTTGGATGACGGGGAGAGAGCAGGGGAGAGAAAGGGAGAGGGAAATCATAGCAAGCATTAACTGTGTTTGAAAAAAGCAACTTAAATAAGCAGAAACTTCAACATTTGGGAAGCTGGAGCATGTAAAACGCTTACTTAGATGATATGAATAGGACACCGGCACACAAAAGCAGCAGTGTGCTCCTAGAAAACTGTGCTTAAAGGAGTTTCCTTGGCAACAGAAATGCAGTTCCAAAAGTAGACAGAACTTTCCTCAGAAAACATACTATTAATAACAACCTTCCGGAACAACTTGGAACAATTTGAGGACTTGGCAATAATAATGCCAAGTGTTCTGCAAATTAATCTAACACATAACAGTTATGTTCCCCTTGCCTGTAATTCTGCTGGACCCTACCTTACAACTCACTGCTTTTCAGTGGCACAAATGTGAAAAATATTTCTAAATGCTGTCATGGAAAAAGAAAACCAAAAGACATGCTAGTGGCCAACAGTGAACCAATGACTGTGTTCAGCCTTTTGGAATCTGCAAGAGAACTTACTTCAATGAGATAAGTTTATTCCAAAGAAAGTTACTACATTTAATATCTCATGCAGACAAACTTAGTAAAGGGTTAATAGCCTGAGACTTGCTGAGATGTGAGGCACATCTTGAGGCCATTGGTTATATAAATGTAACACTTCACTAAATACGTGCTGGGTGTTATTTTTAAAAGCATCATCATTTCTTGTCAGCCCAGAGAATAAACTAATCTTGAATCTATTTGACCAATGGGAATCATTTGAATTCTCCTGAAGGCTATACATTCAGCAGTCAAGGAAGAGTGTTCCCCTCCTTTGACCTTTCTTGAATTCTTGGATCTAAAGGTTAAAAGTAATCAATATCTCATTGCGCTGCTTGGTTTCAGGGTAATAAGTAATAACCATCATGTTAAAATCCAAATGATTATAGATAGCACTTAAATGAGTTGACCTGTTTGGGAGCTTTCATTAATTGCAATCAGGATAATCATTAGACTTTGCTAATAAAATTCTGGATTAAATTGCAAAAATTTCAGCCTTTAGCTTTTGAAAAATGACTTTTATTTAATTAGACGTGAATATGCAGTGTTTCCTCCTGGGTTGGACTGAGAGATTTGGCTTTAACCCCATATATTTGTGATTTTCTTTCTGATTTTATAAAATAAATTTGAGGAACATTAAAATTCCTTGTAAGAAAGAGTGTTTGGTTCACTGCCACTTTTGGCTCCTGATCTGCTCAAGACGATGTATGTGTTTCTGGTCAGTGAGTTAATGAAAATGTCCCTCACCTACTTTTGAACATTTCCTATTTTTAAATTACTTATCTTTGGTGGTTATATTCATATTTGGGCTAATCTGGTTTGAAGCCAGAAAAATATATGATGTGTGATTAAACTTCATAGACAACGATGGTATTAACTGAGGCTTATTTGTTTTGCTTCTTTAAAAAAAAGTAGCAAAGTTTAAAGATGAAAATCAAGTATTATCACTGACAGAAAATTCTTAATATAAAAAGGATAAATATTAGGTTTAATGTTCCATGCAGTTATGTCAGGAAGTCATTGGTTATTCTTCTAATGACCACAAGGAAGTGTATAAGATACATATGCTACTGGATCCAAACATTTTTTCTTTAAATCATTCTAATTTTTATAATTTATTAGAATTTCATGCATATATCTCTGAAGCATAAAGGTAGGGCTAGAAGGCAACCTAGATAATGTTTTAGTTATTTCCAAACAAGTCCTGGCACCTGTTCAGAATAGGCTGGTGAGCCCTGGGGTGGGAGGCGGGGAAGCTCAGCCATAGTGCTTTCACAGATAAAGTCATTAACCTTCTTCCTTCTGTCATTATGTCATTACCGTGTCTAACTTTACAAGGAGGTAGATGAGTTGTCACCTAAGGAACATCATTTCTGGAGTATTAGGAAGTCCCCAGCCCAACTATCTTTATTGTTAAATGTCCATACTGCCTTAAACCCCATCCTTAGGGTTTACTTCTTTGGGGTAAAAAAGAATACATTCCACCAGATGCAGATATATGATAGGGTGGTAGGAGAATAATATCGAATTAAATGATCATTTTAAATCTAATTTAAATGGAAGGATGCTGGGAAGGGAAGACTGAGTGGATAGAGGGAAGAAATCCAGAAAGGGATCCAAGAACAGATGTCATCTACTTCATCATTTTATAAAAAGAGAAGTGTGCATATGTGTGACGTGAGTGTGAGTTTGAGTGTGTGTGTGTGAGAGTGTGTGTGTGTGTGTGTGTGTGTGTGTGGTATTAGATAGGGATAAGATAGGGGGATAAAAAAACTAACATCAGCCAAATCTTTCTATTTGACTCTGTCAATGCCATATGTACATTTTCTTATTTAATGTGCACAATGATCATGGATTATTTTCCCCATTTCAATGGACTCGGAACCTGAAACACAGAGAAGTTAAGTGACTAACCTAAAAGACAGAGCTAGCTTCTCAGTCAGGTTAGGCTAGGGTTTGCTAATACAACACCCCTCAAATCTCAAAGGTTTAAATCTGCAAAGATTTATTTATCGTACATACATGTCTATCACAGGTTGGCTATTGGCTCTCTTTGGCATGTTCTTTCTCCAGGGCTCAGACTAATGGACCAGCCACCTTCTGCAATATTCCTTCAATCAGGCAAAGAGAAAAGGAACTTTTGCAGGGTCTCACTTAGCTATTAACTTCTACCTGAAAGATAAATGTCATTTCCTCTCAAAATCATTGGCCAGAACTAATCGCATGGCTCCACCTTATGCCGTACTGGATGGGGAAATTCATCCCCACTATATACTGGAAAGGCAGAAAGCTAGACATTATATTTTTTGAGCTGTACCAATAACTACGACAAGAAATAAGTAAATAAATCAGGATTTGAACCCAATTTGCTTCTAATACCCAGTCTCTTTTCTAGATGTTGCTTGCCTGCTCCCTGCTGCCTCATAGCCACCTCTCTCCAACAGGCAAATTCTTCCAAGAACATTATATCCTTCCACTGTATAAGCTTTTGGTGCTAAGATAGAAAAAAGAAGATCTTAAATGTTCAGATGGTACATCTGCAGAGAAAACATGGTGAACTTGGGTTAGCACTTTAGCTAATCATCATGCAGTCCTGTGAATGCTCCTAAACTTTCCTAAGCACCTCAGCACCGTAGGGAAGGGTGCCATGTTGAGCCTCACAGGAACCTCCTGTATTCTGTCCAATTTAGGAAAGCTAAGGCTCAAAATATATATGTTCTGGGGGGAGATGCACTAAAGGCCACATTGCCCTAGGAGAATTCAACCTTGTGGATCCTGTTTTTGCCAAAGGGAGCTCACTTTAGAAGGGCCCCCATGGAGAGATGTTCAAGAGGAATATCATTTGCAGAAAAACCACTTTTCAGTCCTCTCAAAGAAACAAATGCACTTCTCAGAAATAAAGGCATTCCCAAGCACATTCTTAATAATGTGGGCATTTGTGAAGCTTATACATTTTTAAACTAGGCACCTGCGCTACACTGTGTCCCTAATGAGGCACGCTGGGGTAAGCTAAGTGGGGACCAGTGGTCTTCCTGCTGAACCTTGATTTATTTACATAAGACCCAACACACACACACACACACACACACACACACACACACACATCTATGCATATTTTCTTTTTTCTAAAGCTAGAGAAGAGTTAACCAGATTAATACCCTTATTGCTTTTGTGGCTGATTTTAATTTTTTTTCCAAATTTTTCCAGACCACAGAGCTGCAGCCTTTCTCCAGAAGGATATCTATACACCCCTGAAACTCATCTGTACTTACTATTGCAGCTGCTTTCCTAAGTAGTTGATTCCATAGGCTCATAGATATTTCCATCAAGGAAGTTTGTGAATTGTGATATTCCCCTTGCCATCTCGTTGTAGCCATTGAAAACTAGGAAGTTTGTGGAAGAGGTACACATAAACATAGCTATGCACACACTTTTATGTGCATTTACACATATACACACATGTATACAAAGTATTGACTTGTTTAATTTTTTTAAATCTATCATCAGGATTGAATTTGAATGAAAGATTCCTTGGACCAGATATATTTGTAGTCCCAAGACATTTAAATCATGCATACATATATAAATAACTATATAAACTCCCTTCTATATGCCAAGTTTCAGTCTGGAGCTCATTTCTCTGTTATAAATCTCGGCATATTGGATTTTTTTGCCTTCATCACAATTGCATTATCCCTTTCAATACTCACAGGTGCCTCCTTGAGAGGTTCCTCCTTGAGAATAATTTAGCTGTGAGTTCTTCCTTATTAATTAAATGCATATTTTTTAAAATAGTCATGATAGATTTGGACTTTGTGGATCAAATTTGAGAATGAATGATTGTATTTTTTGTTAGACTCCATACTCCAGGAGGGCAGGGCTCATATCTGGGTTGTGTTTATCATGTATCTCCAGTGCCTAGCAGAGTACATGCCACAGAATAGAAACTCAATAGTATATGCCCTAGCCAGGTGGCTCAGTTGGTTGGAGCGTCATCCTATACACCAAAATGTTGCAGGTTTAGTTCCCAGAAGGGCACATACCTAGACTGAAGGTTCAGTCCCTAGTTGGGGTGCCTACAGAAGGCCACCAATCAGTGTGTCTCTTACATCAATGTTTCTCTCTCCCTCTCTCTTTCTCTCTCGTGTGTGCTTTCTCCCTTTTTCTCCCTCCTTTACACCCTCCCTCCCTTTCCCCCACCCTTTTCTCTCTCTCTAAAACCAATGGAAATATTCTCAGGTGAGGATTAAAAAATAGTATTTGTTGAGAAACATTTTTCCAATAAGGCTTCTTCAATAATATAGTAATAAAATTATATTAATCAGAACTATGCTATCAATTCATTACTTTTTCAAGAAAACAATGCTATTTTCATGCTCTTTATGATTATTGAGTCTAAAACTTCATAGCCTCCTTTTATATTGCATATAAAAACAAAACAAAAATCTCGTTTTTTGAAAAACCGAATCTTAATACTCAGAGTACTCAGATTTGGCCAGGTTGATATGAAGGAGAAAGAATGGGTGGTATGGAAGGAAAAAATGAAGGGTGGAAGGGAAGAATGATGACATCCATATCTGAGACAAATGCTACAAAAATGTACAACTAATCACCGTAATTCTACAACTAGTCTTCAAATTGTAATATTCACTCATGTATTCTTGACTTTGTAGACAATCCCAGTATAATTATTTATAAATCTGAGGATGACATGTGCCATTCATATGTGACACCTAAAAATAGACTAATAGATGTTAGGTAAACACAAACAGTCATTAGAAATGGTAAGTATATCAGCACCATTTGTTCTTATACCATAGTTAGCAGTAGAGTTTATTGACACATTCATTGTAGGAAATTCCATTTGACTTTAAGTGAAATGTGTGTGTCTAAAAACGTAATAATGAAAGGGGTGAGAACAACAGTAAGAAGTCTGGATTTGGGGTGGCTCTTCAATCCGAGTCTATCATGATGAGGATGAAGGGGGAGAGAGTCTAAAATGCTGACTCATTTTTCCAAAGCTATGTATAGCTAGCTAATTGAGAATATGAAAATTTAAAAAAAAATTAAATTTCATTGCTATAATGTCAAGAGAAGGCTGAAATTTTGGAAGTTTCTCCGATTGTTTTTTTAAAAAAGCTTTATACTCTATAACTTTTAAAAATAATCTTCATATATGATTATATTTTTAACTTAGAGATTAATTGTAAGCATTAATGATTTCAAGCAGTTAAGGTTAAAAGATGCACCATTTAAATTTAAAATTTGATTAAGATTTGTGATGAATTCACTTCTTGCCCCAGTTGGTGTCTACCTTGATATCCTTTTGGGTTTACTGTCTTCCCATTGAATTTTGTCTTTTCTCCTCAGCTTTCCTGAGCTGGGACAGGCTGAGATTTGAAAGTACACAGGAAGAACTGTCCTCTCCGGCTAATTTCTCTCTCCTTTTTCTCACTCTCTTTTGCCTGGTGATGCTAGAGACCTGATTTTGTGAATTATACTGGTTTCCATACAAGCTGCAAACAAAAATCCTCATGTTCATTAAAACTTAAATATAAATGAATCTCTAGAGTTGAGCTTATTGAATTCTTTTTCTACACCATGGGAATATAGCAAAAGAACTCAAATTTAGCTAGCATTTTATAATCCATGTTTTGATGACAGTTTAAGATGCTCTGTCTGTCCAAATTTGGGTTAGAAAAAGAAATAAAGTATGGAAACACCGCCCGAAGCCTTTTTTGTTTACAAAAATTTCCAGGGATACCATGAGTACTGCCAGAACTCTCCTGTGACAGCCAGCGCCTGTGGGATATTTGAGCTCACCAAGTTCAGGAAATCGTTCCAGAAAGCTGATTGGAGCTCAAACATTTTTTAAAAATTAACTGAAGTGAGTAATTTTGTTCCCTACCCATTGTTCAGATTGCCGCTCAGGCTCAAGTCCTCTTGGGGTGGATGTCTCCCCAGGGCTGGGTAATATTTGGTACTCAATGAATAATTTCTGAATTGGATCACTTGCTTAAAGAGTGTTTTCTCTTGAATAGTGCAAAGTGAATCTCTTAGAGATTTTTGTACAGTATTTATTTCCATGGGAAGTGAGAATTTTACATGGAGTTTCAGGACTGCAAGTGACCTAGAAAGAACTTTTATTTCATATCCTCTCTTTCGATGGTTTTTTTTTTAATACATTCCAAACAGGAGAGAATTTGTCCTCCATTAAAGCTCTTTCCGGAGGGAATTCACAACCTCCCATTAAAATGTTTAACAACTCTCCCTGCCCTGAAAGTCTTCTTACATCTAGTGTAAATCCCTTCTGTTGTTGGGTTTAACTGCTGGATCGGCCAAAATCCATGCTGTGTAATTAGACTTCTTCTGTTTTCTGTATAGTCACATTTATCAAGCTTTTGCAGTTTTCTTGTCAAGTTAAAAAATCTTTTTAAAATCCTTTATTTCAGTTTTTTCTATACTCCATCCGACTGAAGCTACTTCCATCTTCTTTTGTAGGAGAAAATATGCTAATATTGAAAGACTGCTGGTAAATCTATATATTTGTAGGGCTTTAAAAGCTCATGGACTTCTCCATCAGGTTTTTCAACTTTCTTCTATTAAAAGTTAATAAAATAGTTCTTGGATGGTTTGGAAGAGGAATATGGCCTGTCTGAAATGGTATGACTTACATTGTATACCTAGGGGAAAGAAGTTTAAAAAGAAAAAGGAAATGACATAAAAATGGAGCAAAGAACCTCTCCCATTTAGGGAGAGAACTGCTTTTTTTCTCCCAGTGGATGCATAATATGCTATTTAAGAATGAGCAGTATGCTTTTGGCTCACATTCCATTTGGAACATATACAGCATGACAGTTTCCTTGGCTTGTTGTTGTATATGTGGCTATCTATTTTTAATGCGTTGCTTTTGTCCTTCTTCATGCTTGCTTACATCTGTTGCTGTAAAAACCAACATAAAGTTTTTAAACATACAAAAGAAATGAGGGAGAAAGAGATGTAAGAGGCAACATCTCAGGAAATGCGAAGTGAAGAAATAGGAGCAAAGTCTCTGTGAAAGGAAACCAAAAGCAGCCTCTGCAGGGTGGGCGGGAGGGAGGGCCCGAACTGGGGTCTGCAGCCGCAGAGGAAAATAATGGCATAAGGCTACATACAGCATTCCTAAGTGAGAAGAAGCATAGGACACTTTCCACCAAATTATCTGAACTCCTCAAGTTGGAATTTTCAAACTTGTGAAATGGGGGTGACATCCACCTCAAAAGGTTACTAAGATTCAATGAGATAATCTATGTAAGGGGCTCAGCCCTGTGTACAGTAAACAGTGTGAGCGCAATACATAAAATAGAACCAGAGGCGGACCAACTATAGCCTGAAGGTCAAATCCAGCCTGCAACCTGTTTTTAAATAAAGTTTTATTGGAACACAGCCAGGAGCATTCATTTATGTATTGTCTATGGCTGTTTTTATACAATAATAGCAGAGTTGAATAGTATCAACAGTGGCCATCTGACCTGCGTGCCTAAGCTAATTTACTAGCCGGTTCTTCACAGGAAACGTTTACCAGTAGTAATATACATTATTCTACAGACTTGAATGACTTTCCAATTCAATTTTATGTCTGTTATAATACCTGTTGACTATCATTATTTTGCCCAAGGTTCTCGAGGTATTTTGTTTTTGGTTTTTTGTCACAACCCAAAATCTGCTTGTTTTGCTTGCTTTCCCAAGTAGCATAAATGGTTAATTGGTTTGTTTCACCACCAGGTGGCCTCCTACACACTAGTGTGCTTGTGGGACCCAAAGGGAAGCAGAAAGTGGATCTCACACACTTCTTTCAACTTTGGCTGTTACTCTGCTCCTAGCACTTCTCTGGTTGCTTGCCTGCTCTGAAATCTCTGTCTGAACCTTGCATTTTGTGTTTGGTCCTGAAACATAAATTCACAGTTACTCTCTTAGAAAATGAATTATACATCAGAGAAGCAGTTAAAACTGTAAAAACAAAATAAAAATATTGAAATGCATGCCTATACATACACACACATAAAGTGCATTTAAAATAAAAGCTAGGCTATCACTCTAAGAGGTTTACCATGATTGAGCGCCACTTTTACATGCATACCTTGTGATCTTGAAGCTTCCTCAGGAAAGACAATGGCCATTGCCACTCAGATCTCCTTATGTTAATTTCTCTAGAAGAGCATGGAGGGACTTCATTTCGGTGCCCCAGGTCCTTTATGTTATTTTATTCTCTAGATCCCCCTTTGAGTTTTCTTCAGTCTTAGTTTTTAAGTTTCGCTAAAGACGAGTGATAGGAAAAAAAAGATTGGAAATGCTTGTTAGCACCAGAGATGAGGCTGGATTCTCCTTGGACAGTGACCCTTACCTTCTCAGCTTTCCGTTTTCTTCATCTGTAAAGTGAGGGGTGTGCGGAGTGGCTCTAAGGTCCATTCCCCTTGTTCTCTCTTTGCTGAAAAATCAAAGGCTGTTTTTTATTAGTAATTGATTTTGCCTATAAGCAATTTGGCAAAATCAGAATTTAATTTCAAAGCCTAAGGAAACAAACATATGAGTAAATTTTTTTTTTGAAAACTACAGAAAAAGTGTGTAATTTCTAAATGCCACATTGTTTTTTGTTCATTTTAGGTACTAGCCCTAAATATATATTTTATCAGCCTTCTTAGACCCTTTTTTTCCATTTTATTTTTATTCAGTCATAGATGATTATTCATTTGAATTCTCAACAGTGTCTTGCTAAACCTGTCATGGAAGTTCAGCTTTCTCTTTGACATCTTATTTTCCACACTTTTTAATTTTCCTACCTTTTTTCTTTAGGCAGAATTACCAAGTGCTCTTCAAATTTCTTTACAGCTTAGAACAGATATATTCACTTACATTTCCATTGAAAAGGGGTCATTTGATAGCTTATGTACAACCTGTTCTTACCTTCGGCTTGTGTTCTAGTATGTATACATCACTGGTTTGTATTTGAGTTGTCACATTGGATGTCATGGCAAATATGGCTAAAGGCATTTAGCTGTTTGTGGGAAAAAGACCATAAAGGTCTCTCGGGCGTTTTGGTGAGGCACAGGCTTACACCGGAAATCAAAGTCTACCCTGGGAGGCCTAGTGACAGTCAATCACACTAATTCCAAATTCCCTGCTGGGGCTACTTCTCTGGAGAGCTATCTGGTTAAAAGCAGACTCATATTTGCTTGGGGCAAGATTAGCTACAAGTTTTTTTCCACTTTTCAAACTGCACTAATTAGTATCAAACCCAGCTAACATTTCCTGGGTGCCTAAGTACAAGGACGTATCCTACCTTAGTTCTCTTTTCTCGCATATAATTTTTTAAATTATGTGTGTCCATGTGTTCTGATACATATATTAGGAATTAATGATCTAAAAGTTCAACATTTACTTTAAAAGTAAGAAAGAGTAAGGAATGATTCTGTCAGGTATTAGTGACTCTGATGAAGATGAAGCAATAAACATTTGTTAGGTGTTACTATAAGCTATACAGAACAAAATAAAGGAAGGTTGTCCTTTTCCTTAAGTAATTTATAATTCACTTAGAAAAGAAAAACCAAAAAACATGAAATAATATCAAAGAGCACATTGCATAGTACAAGAAAATAACTGCTGTTTTTAGAATGTCTTCATAGAAGAAATGAGATTGGAATTGGGCCTTGCTAGATAGAATATCAGTAAGTGGAATGGAAATAGGTGTATTACAAAAGATTACAATATGGAGGAAAACTTCCCCCCAGACCTGGGAATTAGTTTGTAATGCTCCTAGGACTTTACCAAAATCAGGAAGACACTCTGGGGGAAGAGTAGCAAAGCAATGAAAACTCCTAATAGCTTTCATCCATGTGTTCAGTGAAAGTCAATAAAAGGCAAGGTTTTTTCTTCTTTTCTATTGAATAGTGAATCCTAGATTCATTGTTTCCTTCAGTGAAGGGAAGTTATACACATATATATGCAAACTAGTGGCATCAAAAAATGAGAAAAGTTATGCCAAAGGTCATATTTTCTTAGCATGGAACATTTGGATGAAGTTTGAATAAACACTTGTATATAATGCTTATTATGTAAGAGGAATTGTTCCAGGATCTTTGCATATATTAGCACATTCAGTCCTCACAGCAACCTTGTGAAAGAAGTATTAACATTATCCCCAGATGAGCAACTAAGGCACAGGGAATTGCACAGCTAGTAAACAATGCAAACACAGTTTTGTTTCTGTTTTTAATGGACAAGCTGATTCCAGGCAGATATTTTCATTTGATTATTTTATTTATTTATTTACCTACCTCTTCGTTTATTTGTTTTGCCAACTCATTGATTCACAAATAAAAAGGTTTAGCATGAGTCCTTTTTTGTCACAATGTTTATAAAACTCAATGATTAAATGATTATATGTATGTAGGTTTTGAAACGTAGTGTATTATTATCACTGGGCAATACCTACTTGTTCCTTCCTCCCTTTATTAAGGTAGAGAAAATAGTAACATCTAATTGATATATTTTCTAAAAGATGGAAAAATGTGTATGTATACAACATGTATTATATATATATGTATCATTTCCCTTTTTAGTGGCTCCTCTTGCATGTGACTTATTTTACACTTTTACATATTTTACAATACCGTATTTCTAAGACAGGTAATAAAAACGAATGGAAAATTTGCAGGCTTACTTGCAAATGGGTAACAAACCAAAATATTTTATTATAAAAGTTAAGTGTTTTAAAATTAAAGACTTTTTTTTTAAATGGTGCATTGACATAGAGATCTGAAACTTTCTACAAACACCATCTAATTACTTATGAAAATATCTGTGGTGCATAAATGGTATGTCATTGTCACTATTTTACAGATGGGATGGCCACAGAGATATGAAATGACTACCCTCAGATGATGTAGTGAGCCACCCATAGAGCAAAGGCAGACGTAATGGTCGAGGGAAGATGGTCCCCAGCAAAGCTGCTCCCCTATCGCTGATGCTTAGGGAACATTCTCAAAGTCAAAGTTTTATTTCTTCTTGAAGGATTCTTTGTTGTTTTGGCTATAAGCTATGTTAAATAGCCACATCCTGGTTCTTCTGCCTCTTTTTGTTCCTTTTAGTGACTGTTTGCAGTCCTTGCGCAAATTTTTAAGTCATTGTTATGATATTCTCTCAACTGATTCTTTCAGGGAAGTCATTATCTGAAGACTTCTCTAGCTATGATGTCCTTCCTCTTCTTCAATACTCTGTATTTTTACGTAGTTTTTGCAATTTATTTTCTGTACACTAGACATGGTTTCCCATTTCTGGTTAAACCTTTGTAATTTCCCCTACCTACTTTCTCTCCATCCATCTATGCATTTTCATCATTTTGTTCTCTCAATTTTCACTCCTTCCTTGTCCTTACTTTATCACTCATGTGACTGGAAACACACACATACACACACAGTTTCTCTTTAATGAAGCTCTTCTTGTAAACTTTCTTGAATGTTTATAGCAAGCTCCCTTCCATAGTTTGAAAAATGTGCTCAGCAGTTATCATAAACCAGATTTGTTCTTCATTGTCTTAGTTTACACGAATAAATTTTGCCTGTACCCTAGAGCTTCTTTAAACTGTGCCGTTATTCTTCAGAATGACCAGCTTCACTATGGATGAGAACCCTTCTATCTGGTCTTTTAGCCTCAACCTCAAGATACTAAAAATCTATTGAGGTTCAGAGGATGAGTCCATACGAAAATGAATCTGGCCATTAAAGCCACAAGGTTGGGGTTTTTAAGTGTGTTTTGACTGCTCCAAAGACATTTTGAATGACATTCTTGACCTTATTTACATTATATTCCCAGGGGTCGCGAATTTCCTTAGATTTCTGGACTGATATATAAAGATATATTTTTAAGAATTAAAGTTAGTATGGCCTAGAAAACTAAACTGAAATCCCTCCTGAAAATTCCATTTCTGGGTTTTAGTACTATTTTACTGACCTTGGGCACATCATTTAGCTTCTATGTATCAATTTTTAATCTGTGAGACAGAAGTGATAATACTAACTTTCCCTATGGGCTTGCCGAAGGAGAACAAAAAGAGAACAATCCATTGAAATGACAGTCAAGCTCTCTGAGGCTGGAGTAACAAACAGTGCTTAACACTTAAAACCTGAAATCTCTTAAAATTGTTTTCCTAAAATCTTTCTCTGATAAATATAGATATGTAACCCAAAGGGGGGAGGAGAAGAGAGAGAAAGAGATAGGTTTTAAAGTCTTTAGCAGACTGGTGATAGAGATGGAAATTGGACCCAGCCTTTTGCATTCTGATCAAATGTTATTACTATGAGAAAACACTGAACTCATAAAAGGTGTCCTTAAATATTTAAAGAATCGCTGTCACCTTTCTCTTTTCTTTGATACGTTTTATAGAAGCTTTTCTTATGTTAACCATTCCTTGCCATGGGAAACAATTAATTTTGTTCATGGTTTCTATGTAAAAGTTGAGAGTAATATTTCTGCTTTCACCAAACATGTTTTTCACTGAGAATGATATTCAAAGATAAATAAGGCAGTCACATAGTGCTCATTTCTGTGTACTAAAACTATACCTGGCATATATTTCAATAGCTGATACATGTTCACTGGGTCTTTCTTTTGTGGAGAATTCAAATAAGTAAATATTTCCCAACTGCCTTGTACATCCATAATGCTAAGAGTTGCTGTAAATAAAGAGTGAACAACACGTGGTCCCTGACCTTAAGCACCCCATTGCAGAAGTTTATATTCTAATTCTGAAAGCACATTCATCCTCATCTGATGTGAAGACTCACTAAAAAAATTGGCCTAACGAATCAAAAACTTTTCTACACGGGGATTTAGATAGTCACCAAGAAAAACCCATGGCATTATGGGTCTCTTAAGGTTTTGGATGTGAAAACCCTTTGAAAAGTTAATGACAAGAAAGAGTCATGACGTGAATGCATAAAGGTATGATAGCATTTCCATCCTGTTTTGGGAGCAAACAACCTTGGAAATGCTTTGATTGGCTCTTTCTTACTATCTATCACACAGTGAGTTCTGGATTTGCTTTTCAGGGCTGAAGCCCATAGCCCCTGAGGAATGTCCATTTGCACTCAACTTGAAAAGTTAGTTTTTGATGATGACAATAAGGCGGACAGTGCTTTCAGCCTTCATTTCAGCCACTGATTCGCATAGATTTCCAAAGTAGCCATGCTCTGCGACAGTGTCTTTTTGGTGAACTACACAATGGCCCCTCTCTTTTTCTCTCAAAATGCCTGACCTCTCCATTTTTCTTGTTATCCCCAAAGAGAAAGCAAAATATTCTCTTTGAAGAAACATCACCAACAGAGTTCATGGAAGAAATATATAGTCTCTTCCTTATGAAATTAATTTGGCATTATTTTTAAGGTGTGTGACGTCTTGGTAACTTGGCTTTGGTTTAAAACTCTATGTGATTTGGGAAAAGCACGTTTCAAAATGTTTAATTCAGCAATACAAAAGGCACTAATGAAATATGCATGTATGAATTTTATATCATATTAGTTCCCTCTTTCTTGAAATCTGAATAAAAGCCAAACATCTGGATTACGTTTGAAAAGCCTGAATTTTCAATTTTCAGAGAGATTCAATCTATTTTGACATTGCACACTTAGCCTTAACATTTACAGTGTGCTATTAACATTACTTGCAATTGTAAGAAAAAAAATCTAGATTTAAACAAACTTGGTGCCTCCTAATGCTAAAAATATATCTATATTTGAAATGGCTGCTGCTGCACAATCATATACATCCACAGTTTAGGCTTCATCAGCATTTTTATGATAAATACTTGCATTTAACAGTCTTGTAATTCAGCTATAGAGATAATGGATAAGTTTTTATATATACATTCTCCTATGGTTGTATATTAAAACAACAAATAGCACTTCATGGATCACTTAGTTTGAGAAACTATTCATTGGCACAGTGTTTTCTGAAGGCCTCAAATATTCAAGGTTCTCCATGGTTGACCAAAAAAAGAATTGCCCTCATCTGTTGAGAGTTTATTCTTCAAATATATGACAAATAATGAGGTTTCTATTTTTATAGATATTTGGGTATATTTTGGAAGCTAGACTAGAGGCAAATGAATATTTATGCTCATAATTTAGGGAAGTAGATATGGTATTAACACTTTATCTCAGTGATTTTCAACCTTTTTCATTTCACGGCACACATAAAACTAATTACTAAAATTGTGTGACACACCACGAAATGTATTTTTGTGGATCTGACAAAATAATAGGTATAGTTTTCATTCATTCACACCGGATGGCTATTGCTGTATTGGCTGTTGCCATTTTTTTATTTGACAGTCTAAGGGAAAAGAGGTCAGTGCCCCTGACTAAATAGTCAGATGTTGCATCTTTTAAAAATTCTTGTGGCATATCAGTGTGCTGCAGCACATAGGTTGAAAATCGCTGCTTTATCTCATTATCATAGTTTGTTTATTTAAGATATACCTGGTCAATTGAGTTTTAGGGGGTGAGTCAGGAAGTTCTATGATTACACAAGAGATCAGGGAAGATAGATGAATGTGACATTGTGTTTGAAGTTTGCATAATGGTAAGCCTTCAGTGGACTTTAATTTACTACATTTAAGTTTTGACAGGATTTCTTGTAGCCTATGCTAGGCGAATCTCATTCTCCTGTGACATGTAGAACAGCTAAAGTCAGGGATTTCCCTCTTCTCTTCTTATTTTGCTTTATTTTGAAAAATCCATTAAATTATATAGAGTAATGCCCAAGTAAACAAAAATAAATGTTTTAAGTGGCATTTGTTTAGTTTGGGAGATGAGAAACAAAAGACATGATACTTTTAAACTGAAGACTTTTAAAGGAGAAAACTGAGTTTCATTACATTAATTGCTGCTGCTTGTGTCTTTTTTCGATTCTCTACATTGCATACTCTAACAGATATTACATAATTGCATAACTATTCTTACTATGTGCTGACATGACATTACGACAGCCCTGATATGGTGCATCATAATGAAACCGTAATTAGAACAGTCATGATGTATTATGGCAATGATCCACATTGTCACTGAAGTGCATTGGAATGCACAGAAAACCCTTGAGATGTGCAGATTTCGACATAATACAGCACAACCATGAAGTTTCCTAGCATGGAGGAGAAATTGCCATTATGCCCACACTGCTGGCAGGAAGGGTGTTAACACATTTCTTAGATATCTGTGAGCGAAAGTCCTATGTTGATGGAAGAAAATTTTTGAGAGTGGCATTTGTGACGTTTTTATCTTAAAAATATCTACATTAAGGACCTTGTTGAAATATGACTGAACTGCATCAATTCTATATGGAAGTTTTATATAAAATATTTATACCCCAAATTCAATGATATATTTCTCTTAAGTAGGACAGATTGAAGATTATTTGAGAATTTTCAGTTAACTTTGCTTTTTCTTTTTAGTTTCTGTGTCCAATCTTGAGTTTAGATTGTATAGCTTATATTTTATGTGGTCATGTCTTCACTCCATTGTTGTACTCCTAGGTTTTTCTGCATAACAATCTTATATTTGAGTCTTGTTCCAGCAAGAGAGAGCTTCTCCTTAAATTGGTGCTTTTTGATCTTGGTATTTCTTTTACACATAATAATGTGATGGTTATGGCTGGTGAATGTGGGCCTAAACAAGCTCAACTTTCTAAAAGAGAAAAGAATTTTAGACCTTTTCTTCTAGGCCAGTTTTCATTCAGTACCTCATTAACCCATAAAATATCCCAACCGAGTAGACTTCTGGTCTCTGCTAAATATTGCTGGTGAATGGAAATTCACTGTTGCCCAAGCTACATCCCTATATTCAATCTTTGATCCCATGCTTGACTTCTGAGGTTAGATGAAACAGAGTAACATTTTCTATGTAAAAATCCTCTAAAGTGCTAACATAACCTTTCCTTCCTTCTCTCATCTTCAACTCACACTTACTCCTTTGCTGAATATCTCCAGCTTCTTAGACAGCTTGCTCCTTGGAGAAGTGTTGAATATTCTACCTCCCTGGACTGCTCCCCTTTGGACATTTGATACATTGTCTATGTCCCTCTTTGAAAATGAAACCCAACCAGAACCAGGACTGCAGGTTTGGGTCTAGTAAACCATAGTCAAACTGATTTATCTGTTACCTTTCTTATTTTTGAACCTCTGTTTGTCTCATTCCAGCCCCACATCATATTTCTTTTTTTGTTTACATTTACCTTTCACTGTCCCTTGGCTCAATGAACTTAAAGACAACGAAGCCTAGTCACCTCCATTCTTCATGCAGTTTTGTATTTTTGTTTTTTTGTTAACCCTGTTAATAACTGTTTTTATATTCCCACATGGAAACAGCTGGCAGAGATGAGTAGTGGTTGCCACATTTAGGTGGACATTGTGTCCTCTTGTCCTCCACAATCCATACTACTTCCTCTTATTTTCATTTTACTGGGATCAAATGTTGGTGTTCATCACATTTTTTTTTCCTTTTAGTAGAGAAAATAGCTGTCTCTTTTCATGACACTAGCAATAGTTAGAAGATGAAAGATTAAAGAGGACTAATCTATGCTCTATTCAACTGCTTTATATCAACGGCTAGGTAGTGGGGGCTAGGTAGTGGGGTGCTGGAGCTGGCTAGTGCTGGCTTTTGAGAACTAATTACTAAATATTCAAGAACTTTGCCTGCAGCTGTTTCTATTGGTAGCTTAGAATGTTGGTAACTTGGAATCTAGCACGGTGGGAGTGTTTACATCAAGGAAATCAGCAAACACTGTTAATTGGGCCTCCTTCCACACCCCTAGCCAACTTATTCGTATACTCCTACCAACAGGTATTTGAGTTTATGATCTATGGGCTAAAATATTATTCTTCACTGATCAGTGAATTTTAGTATAATCTGGCATTCTGATCAATGTATCATGCACATATTTTACTAATATATGTAATTAATAAAAATATTGAATAAGACTGACCAAAAAGGAGCCCTTGGCATAACATACCCATTAAGCAGCAATCTTTACATTTGTTCAACAATGTAAAGGTTTTCAGTGAAACTCCTTATACTTCTGAGCTTCTAAATGATTGAATCCTTCTACTCACTTTAGGCTTATGAAAATCTAATAGAAACACATATATCGGATCCAGGAATTCATATCTTTGCTGCAGGGATTTAAGTCATTAGATTTTGGGTGTATGTTCTTAGCAATTTAATTATGTTTAAAATCTGGTTAGTAGTGTAGTAAATAACTGGTATTGCTACAAAATTGCATTGAGAAGGTAATGGGATTGAATTTTTACACAAGTTGACACTCAATTAAAATTTCCATATATCCAATGAGTTAGCCAGTTCTTGACCAGGGAGTTAGAACAAATGCCTTCGTCCTAAACTGATCACTTCAAAACAGGCAAAATGTATAATGAAGTCAAATCAAGATTCGATGCATCAACTAAAATTTGAGTTTGGCTTATTAAATACAGATCTAAAGCAAGAAATAGGCTACAGACACCCTTGATATTTCCTGCTCAAATTCCTCTATTTTTTATTGACAGTGGAAGAAAAATAACACATTAAAACCTCCTTACTGTGAATTACTGTCCTAAACCAATAGATCCATGGGGCTTGTTCAGCTAAAAGCCACAACAGACTTTGTAATGCAATGATGTAATCTTGGCTTTGTGTCATTTATATTCAACCTAAAAAAAAAAAAAAACAATTTTCCTGAATAGACAGGCTGACAACAATATTGTTCAGTGTGGGTTTTTATTTGGATTCTTTCCAAATGGTTCACATGCCTTCACAGTAACACATCATGCCTGCTTACATTTTTTTTTTGCCTGAATTTCAAAGTTTTTCCCCTTTACTAGCTTTCTGTTTTTCTTTTAAGGTCTCAGTTATGTTTGTAAAACTAACCAGCTCCACCACAAAATTAGGATGTATCTTGCAGAGTGCATTCATTTTACTTTTTGCATATTTTTCCCGAGGTCATGTCAAGGTTAGTTTGAATTCCATCCTACATTAAGACTTCTTTCACAGCTATTTAGCTCGGCAGCCTACTCCCCGCTGGGGTCTGCCCCTTGGGCACGTCAAAGCTTCAGACCTGACAAATCACACACAGATGAAGCTGTACAGTTTTTTAAACAGTTTCATCAGTAACTTTTTTTTCTTTTTCACTATCCTCCTTCAGCTGAGATTTTTTTCTCTGAATTACCATTTCAGGAATGTTGATTTCTATTTGCGACAGTTTGTTTTCAGAGTTGCAAACTTGCAATATCATTTATTTTACAGTAAATCATACTAATAGCCTTCTAGTCACCAAGATTATAGATCGAGATACCCACAGACCATTCCTGATTATTATAAATGTAATTCTGTTATTAGAGCCTATTTGCAGCAGGAAGCTTAGCTTTGGAAAGGTAGCTATGTCACAGAGTGTACCAGAATAAAAAAAATGTCAACCATAAAAATGCACTGAGTTTATAACATGTTATGCCTTGAGCCTGGAGATGTTTCTCAAATGGTTAGTAATATACTCTTATCAGTATTTTAGCAAATTGTGAAACTAATGGTGCAACTCCATTTCCTGTTTAATTGATGAAGTTAAAATGGTTGGTTGCTAATGAGTGTATTAGCAAACAATATACCCTTTACAGTCTTAAGTAGATCAGGATTTTTTTTTTTACAAACAGCTTACTATCCTTATTTTTATCCAATATTTTTAAAAATATTGAATGCCACAAAATTGTAGATCGACTGAAGAAATGGTATAATTATTGCTGTATAGTCAGTTTGGCAATGTCATATGACCATATTACTGTTTTTAGTTCTCACACTAGAAAATAGCTATTTTTCTTTTACAAACATAGGCTTTTCATTATAAGACCTGAGGATCTTAACTGCACACTAAGCAGAAAACTTAGAAGTGAGGGGTGAAAATAATATTTGAATGATTCTCCTCTCCTCCATTCTCTTTTACAGTTAGTTCTGTATGTTAAGTACCCAGCCAAGAGTTCTATAAAAGGCTGCTTGGTTGAAACTAATTAAAGACAGGTCTAAAAAGAAAAGAAAAGGGGATCAAAGGAATTACATTAGGTGTCAGGATGTTGTTTGGGGAAATTTTATTTATATTTTTGTAATTATATTCCAGGAAAAAACTAAATTCTAAAAATGTCAGTTTTGTACCATAATTTCATATTCATGTTATTTTTGCAATAAGATACATGTCAACAGGCAAACCTCTTGAAGAAATCATTTCTGCATTGGCGTATTAACACATTATGGTGAAAAGAGAGGCTTGTGCTTTTCACGCAGTGCATTTCAGTCTTCAATTAATGTGAAAGCACTACAATGCCTATGCAACTTCTCTTGCCTAGTGGTGCACCATTTATCATTGCAGTTTTACATTGACCTTGACACCCACTTCATTAGAATAAAGATTGTCTACCATTTAGGTTACATTGTTCCTCTGCACAGAGACCCCATGCAAATTTCTGTTCAGATAGAAGAGCTGCGAGGCTGTCAGAGGTCATCTGCATTAAATGATTGCAGCTATTTTCCAACTGCTTCTTTTCATTCTACTCAATTCAGGCTAGGAGGATCAATCAAGTCCTCTGCCTGAAACAGTAGGACTGCTGGGAATATAACTGTTTTTGGTAGTAGTGGGTATGCTCTAAACAGTATTAAATATTTAATATAAACTCATTAAAGACCATGCAAAGGCTTCAAAAAGATATCATCAAGTTTATAGAAAAATCTAAGGGGCTGTGGAAACTTTTAAAAATAAATAGAAGAATAACAATCAATTTTATAATTTTAAAGAGTATCATTACAATAGTTCTTAAGCTTAGTAAGTTTTTTCTATAGGAGACTTTTTCTTGCCCTTGACTTGGGTACAGAAGGGAAGAGACAGGAAAGCTTGGTGTTCTTGTGCAGTATTTTACATGAAATTGGCACAAAAGTTTACAGTTATTGGTGTTTTTATTTTTGTTTTGTAACAATGAATTCAGTGCTGGGTATTGATTTTAAAAGGCTTAGGTATTTGTTATGTAAAAGAAATGATTGGAGAAATAAGTTGCCAGGTTTTCTACTTAAGTTTTCTGAGTGATATAATTGGAATTAAATTATTAATGGGAGATACTTCTAAAAAGATTGTTTTATGATCTTCTATTAGGGAATTTGCAATTCATTTTAATATTTGTCGTTTGATTTATATTAAAGATAATGCAATCTATGTCCAATTAACAATACATGGCCAATGTAATGTGATTTTGAGATCATGCAAATGGAATAAGCTAGGAGAGGGGGGAAAACTCAATTCTTAACCTCAGATGTAATTTGCTGTGCGAGTTCTGGCAATTTTAAATGACATTGCACTTTTTAATTTTTCCAAAGGCTCAGCAGCAAATTTATCCCAATCAAGAAACCTATTATTAATTTACAAGGACAATTGTAGGAGTCTTTATAATTTCTTTGTGCAATTATTCCCCATAAATTGCTAATGGTAAAACACAAGGAGTTTGGAAGAAATAACGACTATTATTTGTCTTGGGCTCGAACACTCTTCTTCAGTCTTGGACACAGTCCCAAAGCGATATTGGTGATATGAGCTCCATGTGGAATATCACACGCATTGTAAAATGCTGGACACTGGCGATGTCTAAAAAGGAGGCAGCACAAGCACTGCTGTAAAGGCGACCCTGGCCTCTAGCAGAGCCCTGCACTCGGCATGTACAGCTGAGCTGTGGATCCTGGACTTTCCTATAAAAAGACCTTTTGTTCACCACTGAATGGCATTAGGCATGGACTTGCTGAGGGGCCACCATGAAGCCTCACATGAGGAGGGTAAACAGTAGCCAGAAAACACAATATCAGAGTCATAGACAGATACACCCCTGCATTTTTGTGCAAAAATGTGTATTTTCACACATAATTTTGCCAGGAGTTTGGTGTTCTTATATGTTCCCACCATATGCTTTCTTACTGATTGATTAAATACATTTTATTTTCTCAGTGTATTTTTTTCTGTCTGCCTATCATCTATCTGTTGTTTTTATGGGAGAGTGGATTATGCAGAATATATTGGTGTTTGTGTTATTACTTTGTACTGGGGGAGATATTCAAATATCTTTATTATTATATCTGCCATTCTAATAACTTGATTATTTTCCCTGCTTTACCTCTTCCTGATATAAAGTCATATAAAGTGCAGTTAAAATATAGTATAAGATGTAAACACTCAAATCCTGAAGACACGGAACCTGGCAGCCTCATTCTAATAACGGAGAAAATGCTTTGGTTTAATTCTCGTGTTTCTCATAGCCAAAACTTCACTTTCCACTCAGCAATGTCTGGTCTCTTTTCAGCATAACCAACAGAAGCACCATACAAAAGTCTTACAATGGATGTCTTAATCTCTCTGTGTGCTTTTAGAGCATTATTTTGAATTCCATCATGCTGCCTTTTTTCTTTCCTCTTCTGAAGTTTTATTACAACAGCAGAATTCCCAGGGAGCTTTGGGGGCAAGGTTCACATAATATAGCCCTGAAGTTTTGCTTAGGTGGAGTCTATCCCCCAATCCTGGCCATCTTTTGATGATCTTTCTATTTCAAAGAGATTCACTGGGTAGAGTCTTACAGCATTAGCTGCGTATAGTTTATTTTTTATTTTATTTTTTATTTACTAGACAGTGAGCATCTATAACCCTTTCATGATGCTTTCTTTCTCTGACCTCACAGTGACAAGGCATCTTGTTCTTTAACATTGAGGGAGGCAGAAAAATGCTTGAGTTGCTCAATGTGTGCCTTCTATACCAGTTTCAAAATGGCTTATTCTTCTGGTTTCCATGGTGACAATTAACACTGTTTCAAGGCATTGTTCCAGTCTCCATTTGCGCAGAATTTTCGGTGTGATTTTTAACAAAAAAAAAAAAAAAAAAAGAAAGAAAGAAAAAGGTTTTAAGAGGGAAAAAAGCCTTTAGCATAACTGTCAAAAAAGTTATCTCAATCAAGTCTTCATGCATTTCTAATTATATTTACTTCAGAAATCCCTGTTTTTGCTGCTTTGTTTTAAATTCTTTTGGCATTTGTGCTTTTAAAAAGTAAGCACTGAGTAAGAATTTTCTCAAAACTTCTGTAATACTTAGTTAAAACAGTGTGCTTGTGTCTGTGGTTATTTTTCACTGTTTTTAAAGTTTTCTTTATATATTCTCTATACGCACAGAAGTGGCATTTAGAATAGGAGGGGCCTGTGTCTTTAACTTAGATCATTCACGTATCTATTAGGCTTCATTAGTCAAAATTGAATTGGCCAAGCAAATATACCTAATAATGCAAATATGCCCTTACAACAGAGTGTGAAAATATATATGTGTGTGTGTACACACACACACACACACACACACACCCCCCACACGCGCGCGCGCGCGCATATACTAGATACTAGACAGAGAAGTCCACCACAAGTGCTTTATGGAAATTAAATACCGGATGCTTATTTACCTCAGCACTGAAAAAAAGCCATCTGACTTTAACTTCTCTGCTTTCATTTTTGGCTATTGAAGAGTAGTCTACATAACATCCCCAGACTACAGGATACAGCGGGGCAGCCTCTACTCACTGCTGTGGGTGAAATTAATTATGAAGATGAAATTATTTTATCACACAGGACAAAGTAGCCCTACCTGATAGTTTGACCAAGAACTGATTGAGCTGGCAGTTGATTGTCTCAGTCTAATACCTTCGAAAAGACGGAGAGAGAAGAGCAAAACCAAACTAGCATCAGCAAAAATTCAACCCTTCCGGCATTATTATGTATATCGCATACAGCCCTAAACCATATCTGGTTCAACTTTCAGAGTGTTTCAAATATGAAATATTTTCACCTTAAATTACATGACATTCTAGTAATACCTTTTATGCTCATGTACCAATACATCTAACCATTAGCTGGATTCTCCTAGCCGTTATAGTTTGAAGGCATTGTCCATCAATCATATCTTTCATCAACCTGTTTATACAGTAGGTTATGTGGTGACAAAGACAGAGAGCATGCATAAGACAAGTTTCTTTAATGTAATAACCTATTATAATAGCTGTTGCAGTGACTACTTAGTGTACCACATTTCACAGAGAAAATTATTTTATATCAAATGAAATTAATTGCTTTTTATATATTATTACAAAACTATCATGTTTATTATTACAAGACTATCATGTTTATCTAAACTGCTATCTTTCTTGATTATCTGCTGTGTAGGAGCCATTCAAAGTTGGGGCAAACAGTGGGGATGAGCTTGTCATAGGTGGAAGTGATACCTGTCCAGGCTGCTCCCAGGTGGCACAACCAGAGGACACCCTCTGTCAGTCGTAGTATGTGGTATAAGCTTAAGATTTGGATAGGATTCTTCAGCCTGCCTGAGATGCTGGTTTCCCCAATGTTATGTCAAAGAAGTCTTATTAAATTAATTATGTAAATCTCTGTCAGCAATATCGTCTTTAGATGGGTCTGTGATTACATAAAGCAGATTGCCCTCTCCTTCAATCAGCACTCTGACAAATAAAACACTATGTAGGTTTCTAGAATAGTTGTTAAATGTTCAGTCCAGAATTCTCAAGTGGACATTGTGTTTTCTAAGTGTTGAAGTAACACGGGCCTGGAAATTGTCTGCTATTAGAAAGCACAGTCAGAATTCCCCATGTATATCACAGGCCAAATTCTGAAAGAGCTCTAAAGCAACCCTTAGTTTTTTTCATTATGCATTTCACGCAATTTTGGGTACTCTGACATCCTGATCAGCGTTCGTTAATACTTTGAAATGCTTTAAATCGCCTTATTTAAAATATTTTGTTCTGTGACTCACAAATGACTAACATTTGGAGAAGTTTACCTAATATAAAATGTGCATGTTTAGTGCAAATGAAAGATTAAAAAATGAAACTAAAATTATGCAAGTATTTGTATGCAAATATTTGCATACAAGAAGCAGAGATTTCACACCTTTTTTTCCTTTAAGCTGTTTCCAATTGTATTTAATTTGGGATCTCATATAATATCATGTTTTCGAGGTAAATAAAATCACCCAAGTGCTTGGGCATGTTTTGAACTTGCTGATTTGCTACTTTGTTCAGACAAAAGCTTTTCTTACCAGATCTGATAAAGTGCTCATCTTTGCTCAGTTAGGGCAATGAATGGAGCAATATTGTCAAGGACCTCAGTGACCTAACTTTTATCCTGGGGTGAAAGACGTTTTGGAATTACCATTATATTTTGGAAATGAGCTAAAATTGCAAAATATGTTTCATATTTTAACCATAATCTAGTTTTTCTTCTTACAGATGTTTTATTATATTTTGGAAATATGCTAAAATTGCAAAATATGTTTCATATTTTAACCAGAATCTAGTTTTTCTTATGACAGATGTTTTTATGTGTACATTTTAAAACTACAGCCACAGTCATTTATAGTTGTTCATAATACAGGACTTGCTAACTATGAAGTTACCCAAATAGTTATTTGAAGAGAATCACCATAGTAACTGTCATATTCAGTAGCACCTACATTATCTGTAGCAAACATCTTTTAGGAGAAACTCACTTGGCAGTGTATTACAATACAATGTGTTTTGGGGGAAAGGATCCTGTAGTCAATTGTGACATGTGAGACCATTTTATGGTATTCAATAACGAAGCATAGATTTATAACCATTCTTATTTTAGCTTTTATTATTCTTTTTAAAATATATATTTTATTTATTATGCTATGACAGTTGTCCTAATTTTTCCCTTTTGCCCCACCTCCACCTGGTAACCCCTTCCCTCCAGCAATCCACCCCCCTTAATTCATGTCCGTGGGCCATGCCTGTAAGTTCTTTGCCTTCCCCAATTTCCTATACTGTCCTTAATATACCCCTGTCTATTTTGTATCTACCAGTTATACTCCTTAATCCCTGCACCTTTACCCCCATTCTTTCCCTACCGCCTCCCAACCGATAACCCTGCAAATGAACTCCATACCTATGATTCCGTTCCTGTTCTGGTCGTTTGCTTAGTTTCTTTTTTTGTTTGTTTGTTTTTTAGATTCAGTGATTCAGTTGTTGATAGTTGTGAGTTCATTGCCATTTTAATATTCATAGTTTTGATCTTCTTCTTTTTCTTAAATAAGTCCCTTTAACATTTCCTGTAATAATGGTTGGGTGATGATGAACTCCTTTAGCTTTACGTTGTATAGGAAGCACTTTATCTGCCTTTCTATTCTACATGATAGCTTTGCTGAATAGAGTAATCTAGGTTGTAGGTCCCTGCTTTTCATGACTTTGAATACTTCTTGCCAGTCCCTTGTTGTCTGCAAAGTTTCTCTTGAGAAATCAGCTGACAGTCTTATGGGGATGCCTTTGTAGGTAACCCTCTGCTTTTCTCTTGCTGCTTTTAAGATTTCTCTTTATCTTTAACCTTTGGCAGTTAAATTATGATGTGTCTTGTTGTGTTCCTCTTGGGGTTCAACTTGTTTGGGATTCTGTGTGTTTTCTGGACTTGTCTATTTCCTTCACCAAATTAGGCAAGTTTTCTTTCATTATTTTTTCAAGTAAGTTTTCAATTTCTTCCTCTTCTCTTTCTGGTGTCTCTATAATTCTGATGTTGGTACATTTGGAGATATCCCAAAGACTCCTTATACTATCCTCATTTTTTAAAAATTCTTTTTCTTTTTTGCTGTTCTGATTGAATGCTTACGTCTTCCTTGTGTTCCAAATTTTTTATTTGAATCCTGGCTTTATCACCTTCGCTGTGGTTCCCTGTAGATTTTTTTTAAATGTTACTTAGTGTAATCTTCCTTTTTTCCTAGGTCTTTTTTTGTTTGTTTGTTGCCATACTTAATGAGTTCTTTGAGCATCCTGATCACAAGTGTTTTGAACTCTGCATTTGATAGCTGGTTATCTCTATTTTGTTTTGTTCTTTTTCTGGGGTTTTGTTCTATTTTTTTATTCAGGCCATACTTCTTTGTCTCCTCAATTTGGCAGCCTCCCTGTGTTTGTTTCTGTGTATTAGGTAGACTCCCTGTCTTAGTAGTATGGTCTATTATAGAAAAGACACCTATAAATTGTGTGGGGTGGAGCCTAGGTAATTGCTAGGGTGGGGCAACCCACTTCACTGCTTTGTGGCTGTGCAGGGAGGGCTTGAGAAGTGACAGTGCCATTGACTGGCTTCTGGAGGTTTGCCTGGCACTCACCCTGTGCGACTGGTGCCCTTCCAGCTTTTGCCCTGGTGCTGAATCCCAGAGGGGTGGGTGTGCATATGTTTTCAGTCCATGCAGGCCCTTTAAGTGGAGTCTCCTGAAAATCTGGCAGTTTCTACCCCTGCCCCAACCGCCACTCATTTTTACAGCCAGAAGTTATGGGGATTTATCTTCCTGATTCTGGAACCCTGAGCTGTGGGGTCTGGCTTAGAGCTGGGATTGCTTGCTCCCAAAGTATCCCTCCCAACTTTTATCCACCACATGTGAATGTAGAGCCACCCATTCTGCTGCTGCCACCTCTCCACACCACGCCGGGTCTCATCTCCACACTTTGCTGCCTGTCTCTGCGTCTCCACCCCATCCACCTCTCTACCCCTTCTACCCGTCTGGAAGAATGTGGCTTTAAATCCTTGGTTGTCAGACTTCCTTACAGCTCAATTTTCTGACAGTTCTGAGTGTTATTTGTTTTGAGGTCAAGTTATAATTCTTTCTGTGGTTGCATGAGGAAGTGAAGTATGTTTTCCTACACCTCCATCTTTACTGGAAGATTTGTAACCATTGTTAAAATACTGGTTTCCTTTTTCCTCTCTACATGTACTTTTTCTCCAAGCCCAGCTAGAGTTTTTAAGTAAAATAAAAATGAAAAAAAAGTTAACTGAGAATTCAGAGAACTTACAGAATAAGGAGGAAGTCACACAATCTTTAGGGATCATTTTATTTGTACCACTCTGAGACTGGGCTTTTGTAGGGCAGAGAAGAGAGATGGGCAGTGCTCTGGAGCCAAATGTTGACCAAAATTAACTGCAATATTAACTCCTCTTAGACTATGTATCTTCCTATTTGGAATTCTTTCTTTCTTTCTTTCTTCCTTTCTTTCTTCCTTTCTTTCTTTCTTTCTTTCTTTCTTTCTTTCTTTCTTTCTTTCTTTCTTTCTTTCTTTCTTTCCTTCCTTCCTTCCTTCCTTCCTTCCTTCCTTCCTTCCTTCCTTCCTTCCTTCCTTCTAGATTTTATTTATTTATTTTTAGAGAGAGGGGGAGGGAGGGAGAAAGACAGGGAGAAAAACATCGATGTGAGAGAAAACACGAATTGGTTGCCTCTCATAAGTGCCCCAGCTGGGGACAAAATCCACAACCCAGACATGTGCCCAGACCAGGAATCCAGGAATGAACCAGTGACCCTTCACTTTGTGGGACTACACCCAACTGAGCCACACCAGGCAGGGCCTGTTTGGAATACTTTAAATTAAAGATCAAATGTGTGTGTGAACTTTAGTTTAAAACTACTTCAATCTAAGTTAACTAAATGGAATACCTTGGATGTTTGTCTATATGATACACACACACACACACTACTTTTGAAATATTCCTCCACCACTCAAGTTACTTAGGTTTAGTCTCGTCATAAATATTATTGGAAACCAAAACTTGAAACATCTATTAGCATCACTAATGCTGTGCTTGAAGATTTTTCAAGAACAACTCTCTCTCTAATGATATATGTTCTCTCTTCTTGTTTTAGCGATACAGTGTGGAAATGTCCATCAGGGACCTGAAAAAGAGAGAGCTGCTTAGTAAGGTTGAAGCTTTGAAGAAAGGTGGCGTTTTACTACCGAATGATCTCCTTGAAAAAGTGGATTCAATTAATGAAAAATGGGAACTGCTTGGGGTATTTGCATTTTTATTACCGTTTGTAGGTTATGTGTACATTTTTTTTGTGCAGTGAAGTACTCTATCTGTCTGATTTCTAATCTGAGGCACAAATATCTCTCTCTTTCAATTCACTACCTACATTTCAAACAAGCTATTCATGCTATTTTGGGGGGAAACACTGCTTTTCCTTTTCTGTTGATTTCTTTTTACTCTCAGCTTGTCTCCTCTCAGATTTTAATAATTTTGGTTCTTTAATACATAAAAAGTAAGTAAAATATGCCATGTATTATGGGTATGCACCAAGTCAACTATAATACAGTATATCTGATATACACTGACTGTCATGCTTGAATGAATGTTAATAGAATTTATTCTGAAGGTACATGTTAGAGACATCCCCTGTTTAACTATTTAATGTACCCTTCAGATGAAAAGTGGAGTTGTCACTACAGCTTTCAAGTCACACTAAGCCACCAAAACAAAGATGCAGATTTGACTCACATCTGAATTGCACAATTAAATTGGCCTCTGTTTTGTGCCTCAATTTCCAGCTCACTTTTAACAAAAGCCAAAAAAAAAAAAAAGTTTCATGTAATTCATTTCATGCAATGATGGGCTGGGTCTCAGCCAAAGACTGAGATGCAAGAATCTGGCAAAAAGGCAATAGAGAGGTTCTGTTACCCAGAGACCAGGATGGCACTGTGCAGGAGACAGCACTGTCCTTTTGTTGGAAGACAGCTGAGAGGGAGAGGTTAAACTGTATTTTTGTCATCAACTTCTCTCCTAAATTGCCTTCACTTCAAATCAAGGGTAAGCTAAATTTGTCAATTACTTAAATGATTAATTATAAGAGCTAAGTATGGATGGTGTCAGTTATGGAGCCTAATTCTGCATGCCTTCCATTTCCTGCCTTTTCTTAATTTTTAAAGAAATAATACTCCAAAAATATTTTGAATAAAAAGCTCTCCATGTACCTTGATGACTTGGAGGAATGCCAGTGTTCAGTTTCTGCCATGCTTAATCTGGGTGATTAAACAACTGCACGTTTAAATCCCTGCTTTCTCATCTGAATTCACTACACTCTGCAGTTGTGCAAAGTAACTTAAAATGTTAAAAGTTTTTACTCTGACCTATTGTTACATTACTCTTTAATAGTAATTAATGGCTTTCACATTATCATATGGCGATTTCAATCAGAATTTACTAAATTCTATAGAATGCATTGATCTCATACAGAAGAAATGTGGCTAGTGTGTGACATTTTAAAAGTTATTTACTGAATGAGAACAGCAACTTTATGTGCTTAACAGATAAAGTGATAGTCTGTTTATATAGAAATAGAACTATTGTTTCTAATTTGATAAATAATTAACAGTAATCTTTTTGAAAATTGTTTAATGTCACGTATATTGCTTTCTCAGCAAAACATTTAAATCAACATTACATTGAAAAAACAGAATATTTAGCTATCATTTATGAGTCAGATGCCTTAAAATGGTTGCCATTTTGACAAAAATATAACTTGAATACAGTATGCAGAGTTTTGTAATGATTTCGGGAGAGGGAAGGGTGGAGGAAAGGCTTGAACAAAACCTGTGCCACGCTAACACCACCAGGCATACTTTAATTGGCATGATTACATTTTAATTGGCATGAAAAAAATTTAAAGACAAGGATTTTAACTTCTAACAATAGTAAAATAGAGGGATATGGTTTTTAATATTACTTTCATCTAAGGTGAACAGTGTGGAATGGAAATACATTAGAATGAAATGTCAGTGGTGCGTACAGTTTAATCTGTGAAATTTTGTCCCCTGTGCTGCATATTACTCTGTCTCAATTGCATATTAAACAACCCTATCAAGGCAGCATTGGCATCTGCTGTGCTGACACAAATTGTGAATTAAATGAAATTGATGTCCTCTGTCGTATATTTATGAAGACGGACCATTCTCTGAAGTATTCTGTTTATGAAGAATTTATGATTGCAAACTGTTCCAGAACAAAAAAGTGGCAATAAATTCTTTTTTGTGATCCTATCCTCCAAGGGCATTGATTTCACCTCCTGCTGCTACTTTTGTTACAGCATAAAAACAATAGCTAAATCTGGATTCCACTGAGGGCCTTCAAATTATCAATATTTGCACCATGAAAGTATAAGGGTGTTGGCAAGAAAGGCTATTTTTCTGTTATGATCTCCTAAAGACACTATTTACAGAACACTACACAGCAGACAAACATTTGTTGACTTTATTTTATTTGTGTTGTAAAGCTTATTTTTATAGATTTAATTAATCGTTATAGATTAACTCCTACTGATTCTCCAAAGAGTGTTTTCTCCAACAACAACAAAAGGCCTCCCTGATTATACCTTCATGACATAGTAGTTAATCTAAGAAGGCTCCTAGCATAGCGGATTGGGACTTATTTTAACACATATGTTGGGAAGGCTAGCGTCCACAAATGCAAAATGGGAAGAATTGCGGGGCTGAACACTTTCCAAGTCAGGTAAAATCAACAACATCACAAAGGAGGTTATCCCATCTTAACAGCCCTCAGTCATATGGTTTAGTGAATCATACTAAAAACAAAAAGGAACTTAATTTTCCATGCACAGTCTTCTCTCAGCCTCTTTAGTATATTGATTAAACTCAGACTTTTATCTCCTGAAAATTTTATACAGAGAATTTTTTACTATAAACTCCCATCATGAGAATTCAAATGAATTTTTATCAGTGACCATGGTGAACTTTTGGGTCAAATCTCCTTTCTGTTACAGGAAATTATAAGTGAATGAGGTCTTCCTAAGCCTCTAGTGGTAGTCAGAACAAAACACATTGCTCAAGAATTCAAATCCTAAATGGGGCAATGAACTAATCTGGATTGAATGTTAGCTGTGAGGTGGCAGGCATGGCTGGACACCTTCTAGTTGGTTCTTGTTACCAGCCAAACTGTGATATGTTTTGGTACCTAAGCTAATCTATGTTTCTATTTTTTGTTGGCGTTTTTTGTTTTTGTTTGTGTTTTTGTTTTTGTTTCCAATTTGCTGCATTAGAAAACCCTAGGAGAGAAGATCCAGGACACAATGGCAGGGCACAGTGGGTCGGGCCCACGTGACCTGCTCTCTCCTGAAAGCGGAAGCCTGGTAAGGCAGCTGGAGGCCAGGATCAAAGAGCTGAAAGGGTGGCTAAGAGATACAGAGCTTTTCATCTTCAATTCCTGTCTGAGACAAGAAAAGGAAGGAACAATGAATGCTGAGAAACAACTGCAATACTTTAAGGTAATAAAAAAACAATCAAACTTGATAAAAAGCTTTCTTTATGGTAGGGATGAAATATTTATCAAGTACATAAAGTATTATACCCATGTATCTATGTATCACGGTGCACTTAAATGTTTCCTTGAATTTATAGACACCCTCCACATTTCTTATATGCCAATGCCTTGTGTGTATAAAGATGAACATTAAGCATATCAAATACACATTGTATAGGGGAAATCTCTGCTCCTTGTGTGTTGTGTGTAATGCCTGTGGAGGAAGGGCTTTGATAAATTAAAAGCAGACCTAAAGATGAGGACTTTGAAAGGCAGACCTAAATGCTCTATAAATAATGTGGCTAAAAATACTTCCATAAATTGATATGATAAAAGCACATGATTTAACTGAAGACCATTAATGCTCACAAAAGGAAACATAATTTTTACATATGAAAGAATCAACTATTCATTGAGGGAAGAAATAAAGTAAAAAAGGTCCCTACATTATAGGCATCTTCCATCGTAGACAAATGCCAACCTTAGCAACGCAGCTGTGTGTGTTCACTGTATGTCCTTGAAGAAGTATGTCCCCTGTTTGTTTCCATGGTCTTCACAATATCTATTCAAAAGCAGTTTAAAATTCAAATGTTTTCTCTTACTGCTCTTGCTAGCCTGTGCTGTTTGAATCCTCTCATAAAGGCAGTGATTATTTGGGCTCTGACTGGTGTCAGCCTGAGGCTTTGGAGTTATAGAACATGAATTCAGTAACAAGAAACCTTCTGACGTGAAAGGTCTTAAAGAGAAGAAAGGGGAGAACTAAGAAAGAAAGAATTTTTGGGGACCAAGCAACTGTTTCTTCTTAAGGCCTCCTGGGACCAGGTCTTATTTATTTCTCGCCCACTGCCTGCAGCCCTGCAGCAGTAGATCAGGGAATGTAGTCGTTACCCCACGTGGCCCGCCCTCCCTCTGCCAGGCAGGCAGGGTCACCTTGCTCACTGGCATAGTCCAAGAGAAAGCAACCTCAAGGGTAAGGTCACAATGTTTGCCAATTAACTGTCTGTATTCCACACGCACAAAATACTTTGGTTGAAAACCACCTCTCCTGCCATTGAATTGACAAGACCGAACTGGAAGTTATATAAATGCCTCTCACCAAGTCTTCTGCTGTCTAAAACCTAATATCCAGATAATTTGTTATTTCATCTCTCCTTGTCCCACCCTCATCTCTGTTGCAGGGAGGTGATGGAGTCTTCAGATATTCCCCTCGGTGTTATTTGTTATTTGAGATTAATAACTTGTACCTTTTAAAGCATCCTGGTCATTAGTAGGCAGGATGTTGTGAAGTATGTTTTTTCTCTGTAGTATCTGTATTGCAGCTTTAGTGAACTGGTTAGTGGCCCCAGCCAGTTGTCTAATCTTGGTCATGTTTCTTGTATGATCCCTTGGTGCCTCAATTTCTTTATCTAAAAATTGGGATGCTGCTAGTATTTATCTCACACAATGATGAGTTCACATAATTAAATTATTATTTCTACTTTTTGTACTGGTGCATTCATAAGAGATAGAAATATCTTAACGTAAACCCAAAAATGTTTACATAATAATAGGAAACAATAATAGGAAGTTTGCTATTGTAGATATTTATATACCTACATTCCTACCCACATATCTCATACATAGGTATTTGAAAACAACTTTTTTTCACATTTTCTATTATTAAAAACGAAAGCATGAGCAGCTCTACATTAATTTTGCTAATGCTTCCAAAGGACATTAGCTTTATGCTTCAGCTTTGCACAGTTTGTCAACATCATTTTGAGCCAGGTCCTATTAATAAATTTCAAAGAGTCTAAGAGACAGAGAGAGAGACAGAGAGACAGAGTCTCTCTAGACTTCTGATCATTAGTTAGCTCCTGGGAGTCCTAGTTATTTGCTAACATTTTCTAACCATAAGGGAAATATTCACTACACCTAATTCATTATTTACCATGTGCATCTTAGTGCCTGAAAATAATCATAGATTTTCATTTCAAAAGTACCAGAGATTACTCCATGCTTTTTGCTATTTTACTTCTACAGGGATATTTTTCCTTAGAGCATTTTTATATTTTTATATCACTATTTATTAAACTAACTGCTCTTATACCCCAATCTTACTTATTTAGCTATTTTAAAAATAATATAATAAATTCAGAGACTTTCCTACCCCAAACAAAAGGTAGGATCTTTATGGTTTCCCCAGTCCTGCTCCATCCTCTCCTCCTCTCACCTGAGGTAATCATGTTCCTGAGCCCCATGTTTATTATTCAACTTGCCTTCCTTTGATAGGAAATGATATTTTAATTGCAGTTGTCTTTAACTTTTTAAAAAGATATCATCCTGTATTATTTTCAGGACTTTCTTTTTAATTTAATATTATGATGCCGATATTTGTCTATGTTACCGAGGATGGCCATAATTCACTTATTTTGACAATTGTATAGTATTTCATTGTGAGTATATGCATGTATCTCATTTAAGGATAGCAACCTCTGAAATTGGTGTTAGGATCCTGATTCTGGAGATATGGAAAGAGGCACATGAAAGTTAAGTTTTGTATGTCCAATGTCACTTACCATGAGTGCCAGAGTTAGGTTTTAAATCCAGAGCTGTTTGACTCTAAAGCCCATTCTCTGAAATACTAGGCAAAATTAATATTTATTGATATTTATTGAATGCCCTTCTATGCAGGGTGACTCAAAAGGAATAACAAGAAAAAACTAGATGGCATTGTTGCTTTCTGGTAGTTTTATCAGCCACAATCATCAGCAGTTTAACCGGAACTGTAAATAGCTTTAGCTATTGAAGATTTTGAAAGTTAAAAATATTTGCGTTTTGTTTTATACTTTTGTACTATATCAGTGTAAATTTCTTTGCCATGTGTTATTTTTTAAAATGGAAACTTTTCAAACTTTCTTTGAGATTATGGAGCTCTGATGATTTTTCTTTATGATCAGAAACTCTAGTCCCTTCTAAAATTTTTACCTTGAGGAGTTTGATCAGATAATCTAAGTGGATCTAACATGATAACATTTCTTTTTAAAGACAGTTTTATGCATATCTGTTGGAATAAATGTCTTCTCTAACCAGAATTTTAAATATTCTGAGCTGTTTACTCTTTAGCACTTAGTGTGTGATTAACCAAGTGTTCTATATATTACCACATTCATTGGAAGAACGAAAACAAATGTTTGTAATACACTAATAATGTAATGCTTATAACCTGTCAAAATCATAATTGGTAAGCATATGCAGAGTAAAAACTTTTTACTTACTACAAATTCAAAGAACAGATACTCTCTGCCTTTCCTAGTGATAAAGCCTCTCAGATAAGAGAGTTATTAAGGAACCTTTACATGTGGAAAATTGTTGCCATGTTCCACCTTTTCTTGATGGTTCCCAAATATCTCCTGTCATTGGTCACACAGAGGACAGGCTTTATCTACAGGGTTTATTTAGCTTTATGATTCTTCATTCTCTGAAATCTTAGGCTTTTACGAGAGATAAGCCCCAGTGCACAGCCCAGGGAGAGCAGGGAGGAAGGGTGGGCGCTGAATATGAAAAGGAAAACCCATTGTTTTGTAAACACAACTGTTTCCTTCTCAGAGTTTGCTTTGGGATGAGAGAAAGGATCTAGACCTTAAGTTTTCAAAAAAAAGAGGAAAAGCAATTGTAGAATGTATTCTTTTACTTTAAGGCAGTAAGTGCGATAAATGTGGAATTAGACACAAGGCAAAAGCCTATCTAGGAAAGAAAGGCAAGCCCCGCACAGGGAGAGACATGAAGGTACGAACCTAACAGCCTTGGGACAAAAATACAAAATTCTCAAGGAGAGAACACACCATGACAACAGAACGGGGAGAGCACATGAGAGATTTAATGAGACAGCTGGCAAAGCTGCGTGCAGCTTAATGCCATTGGCTGGAAAGTACTACTTTTTAGTGATGACTAGAGAGAAAATAAAATAATTACTTAATCATATGTTCCTTGTATTTCATAACCAAATTCATTAATTTAAAGACTCAGATCGAGAGAACTTATCCACTACCAGCTAAAGAAGGCAGAAGCGCTAGACTGGGCCTAGACCAGCCCAGGGAGGACAAGGTTCGACCTCTGGAGAAGCTTGGTAACCAGGGACGTGAATGAGCGGAATAGATTTGGCAACCTCATCAATGATTAATGTCCCAAATTTGCTTAGCAATTTAAATTTGACCAAGAACTTTTATGCTTGTTATGATACTTAAACCTTACACTAATTATGTAAGTTGAAAATTCTGAACACCTTCTTAGGTGTATTTTTATTTATTTTTATGAATGAAGACTTGAGATGTGGAAAGTTAATGTGACTTGTTTGAATCCACACAGAAACCAGCAGCAAAGACAGAGCAAAAACAATGGTCTTTGGTTCCAAATTCCAATACTCTGCCACTCCGTCATTCACTAAGCCTTCAAAAATAAACATTGAAACCTCGTTTTACTCTAAATCAAGTGTTAGCAAACATTGTCGGTAAAAGGCCAGCTAATATAATCTCTGTTGCAATTACTCAACTCTGCTGTTGTAGTGTAAAAGCAGCTATAGACAATATGTAAGTGAATAAATATAGTGTGTTTAATAAAACTAATTTACAAAGCTATTTACAAAAGCAGGCAGTGGGCAGGACTTGGTCCATAGGCCTTACTGTGCTGACCCGGCTCTAAGTTACAAAAATCATCATCAACGTGAGGGTGGTTACTGTCTGAACTGCCTTGAAGGAAAAGAGGTTATACTAGAATTGCATTTGGAGGAACAAAATATTTCATTTAACAATGAAAACTAATACTTATAGAGTGCTCACAAGACATAAGTCACAGTTTCAAAATGTTTTACTTGCATTTGCTTATTTAATCCTCATCATGATCCTCCGGCAGGCCTAAAGATAAGAAAACTGCGGCAGGGAAAACAGAAGTAAGTCACTCAAGATCATACAGTTAGTGATTGAGTCAGTAGACGTAGAAAGTCTATTTCAGAATCTGCCACTACTTTGTAGACTCAGTAGTCCCTAGTGTTTCTGAAAAGAGAAAAGCACATAATAGCAGCCCTCCTTTATCCACAGCTTTGCTTTCTTCAGTTTGTTACCCACCAAAGCTCTTTAATAGGAAATTTGTAAGTTTTAAACAATTCATAAGTTTTAAATTATGCACTGTTTTGAGGATCCTGAGGAAATCTCATGCTGCCGCCCTCTATTCTGCCCAGGACGGGAACTGTCCCTTTGTCCGGTATATTCATGTTCTATAGGCTACCAGCCTAATAGTCACTTAGTAGCCATCTGGGATATCAGGTCGATTGTCATGGTATTGCGATGCTTATAATCCTTATTTTACTTAATACAAGTTTCAAAGTGCAAGAGTAGTGATGTTGGCAATTCAGATATTCCAAAGAGAAACACTTTAAGTAAAAAGGTGAATATGGTACAATAAGATATTTTGAAAGAGAGGTTACACTCCTATAACTTGTATTACAGTATATTATAATTGTTCTATTTTATTATCAGTTATTAGTGGTACTCTCTTTCTGTGCCTAATGTATAAATTAAACTTTATCAAAAGTATATATAGGAAAACACGTAGTATATACAGGGTTTGAGACTACCCAAGGTTTCAGACATCCACTGGGGTCATGGACCATATCCCCTGCAGATAGGGGTGCTACTGTAACTGGCAGTTTACTCTGTTGCTCCTCATCTTATTTCTGAATTCTCTACAGCTGGAGGAAGTCAGCAAGTCAATGTTTAAAATCTTGGAAATTAAAACTTTTAGAATAGGGTCTTTAAAATGATTTCGAATTAACTATGAAACATGGAACATCACTAATCACTCTGAAAAGGAACATCACTAATTACCGAATAAAGAGATAAACACAATTCATGCGTTTTAAGAAATATTTTCCAAATGTGTAATTTCCAGAAACAAAAATAGGACCAATCTAATCAAGACGTTTTGAGGAAATGCCCACTATAACCAGTCTCAAATGGCACTGAAAATAATCACACTTCCCATATCCCCCAAGACCCACATTTTTAAGGAGATTAGGTTGAAAGACAGAAGAAAATATTTTGGTAGTTTTGAGATACGAGAAAGGGGGCCATGGTTTCTACAGGCCCGGGACCATCCCTGCTGCTGCGACCTGGAGCCATTACAGACCTCGTAATGGTGCTGTGGGCCAAGCTGCAACAAAGACCTAGAGTAATTCAATATGGCTGCAACAAAAGCATGCACAATGCTTTCGGAATCAACAGACGTCAGACAGGATTTAATAATCCTTTCTATATGTCTTAGATAATTTTTAATAAAACACTATTACATAAGCCATGTATGTTTATCAAAAGGAAATACTGAATTCAGCTTTTATCAGATATTTTTCCATACTATATATAAAAAACCCATCACCTAACACTTCTTTGGAAGTAATTTAAGTAATTGGATACAATCCAGAACTGCCTTGTAAAAATAATTGGCTGGGTTCAGGTTGAAATTCAAAGATAGATTTAAATAAATGTTATTCACACTACCATCTGTGGGGGTGGGGGGTAGAGGTGGGGCGGATGGGAAGATCCCCAGGAAATTTTTATAGGCAGGCCCGGTGCAGCCTTCTAAAGTAAAAGAAAACTGAGTAACAGAGACGTAATTCTTTCTGAGTACACCCTTTACTAGAATATGATGCTGAAAGATTCCTATCAAGTGAGGGGTTCTGCCCCTGAGTTGAGGATGCAAAGGTATAGCCATGTGCTCACTCGCTATGTGCTGTTTGTATTACTGTCATTAGGTAAACCAGCTTCCTGGAAGTTCAATACTGCAGTGCTGGTCTGGCAGGATGAGAGGGAACTCTCACCTGCTCTGCCTAGAAAACCAGACGAAACTGCATTTAGACTCTGAAACCACTGTGATGAGGTTTCTATTTTTAATTGTTTTGTTAAAATTTCTTAAATGTTTTCACTGTTAATAAGCTCAAGTTAGGAAGAAACTGGGACAACAGAATTGCAAAGGTGTCCTCATGTTCTCCATTTAGATCAGTGTACCAGTAGGGTGGTGAATCTGATCCACCGTAGTGCAGAGGTGTAAGCATGTGGGTTCAAGATGCTTGGGTTTATACTGGCTCTACCTATGTATGATCCACAATTTCCTTAACGCTTCAGGTTTCTTTTCTTAAAAATAGAGATAATGATAGCACTTACCTTATAGGGTGGTGAGAGTGTTAAATGAGATGTATATAAAAGATGCTTAACCTGGAGCCTGCCTAGTAAGAACTCTATATATTTTAGCCATTAGCATTATAATTACTATAAAATAAACCTGTTTTCATTATTAAGCACTTATTTTTAATGCAGCAGGGTAAATCGATAAAATAAATAGATAAATAGTAAACAGATTAAAATCCATGCATGGAGGTTTCAGTTTTTTTAGGTGAGTTGTATGATTTATAGGAACTGGATTATCTGTTAGTTAGATAATTGACCTGTTATCATCTCAATAAAACAAGGGGAGAATTGTTTTCCTCTCAAGACAGAGTAAAAGAAGTTAATCGTACACTTCCCAAATTTGCCTTTTTACCTCTAGAAAGGGTGTCGCAGAAAACCAGGTCTCAGATTATGCAAGGGGAGGTCTCCACATGGATAACTTGCAGATTTTGAGCGAGGTGAAAGACAGTCACCCGGAGTCCATTTTCTTCCTTACTTTCTGTTTCCCTCACCTTCTTTTGTAAACACTTCCTTAGTATCTCCCTCACATTTACCCCAGATTAGGACATATGTGTACACATACACACACACGTGCGCGCGCGCACGCACACACACACACACACACACACACATTAGACCATCAAATTGAATTGTGTTCATATTGAATTGTCAATCATCTTCTGTAGCTTTACTACCACATCATTCTTTTAAAATTTACTAATTGATAGTATTGATTGAGCACTCTTGCTAGTTCTGTTAGTTGGCAACATTATGATAAAAGGTTTTCAGTTGTGTAATGTAGCTATGTAATTTCTCTTTGCCTGATAGTTTTTCATTTGTAAATTTAGGTCTTTGGATTGAAAGGACTCCCTTCAATTTTAGTATTCTGTGATTCTGTAATAGCCACCTTTTTCCATTTGTAAATTTATTCAATTATAGATACCATTTGAATTCCTCTAAACACCATTTTTAGTTGGGTACGAATTCTGGTTATACAGCTAGTTCTGTACACTAGGATTTATGTTTGCTTCATTGAAAATGATGCTTCAGAAGGACAAAGGAACCTTTTGAACCAAATTTGCAATGTTATTGCCTTTGGCACCATGGTAGCTAACTATTTCTTTACATCCATTCCCTTTATAACATTACAATATCTTTATAATTGTAATAGAAATGCTGATCTAAAATGGGAAAGAAAAGATCTTTCTAGTAGTGAATTTCAGTGAGGATGATGGCGAAGGTAACATGAATATGTGTTTTTATATGTTTTATAAATTTGAACCTAAAAGAACTAACCAGAGACCCTGCAATCAGAGACCTAGACTTAAATTCCTTTCTCATCTCTTAGGTGCCGTGAAGTCCTTCACACTGTATCTAAAGGCCTCACTATACACTTGCCTGTCCTTTTGTTATAAATTTTTAGCATATTATTTTAAGCAGATTTCTATAAATTACATTCTAATCAAATCAGAAAATCTGTATCTTTTAATAAGAATATTAAGCCCATCCACATTTATTTTCTTTTATACAATATATTTTTTATTAATTTTGTTGGTATGATGCTGATTAATAAGATTATATAGGTTTCAAGTATACAGTTCTATGACACATTATCTGTATATGCATTATGTGCTCACCACCCAAAGTCAAATATTCCATCACCACATATCTGACCCCCTTTACCCTTTACCACCCCACTCGCCACCCTTCTCTCAGATGACCACCATACAGTGGCCTGTGAATTTTTGCTTGTCTGCTTGTCTTGTTCTTTCACTTGTTGCTTTCAGTTTTATATTCCACACATGGGTGAAATCATATGATTCTTAACTTTTTCTGTCTGACTTATTTCACTTAGCATGATATTCTCAAGATCCACCCATGTTCTCATAAATGGCAATATTTCATCTTTTCTTATGGCTGAGTAGTATTCCATTGTGTATGTGCATATGATCTTCTTTATCTATTCATCTGTTGAACGACACTTTAGTTGTTTCTGTATTGCCACTGTGAATAATGCTTCAACAAACATAGGGGTGCATGTATCTTTGTGAAAAAGTGTCTTTAATTTTTTTGTGTGTGGATACCTAGAAAAAGAGTTGCCGGGTCATATGGAAAGTCTATTCTTAATTTTTGAAGAGTCTTTATACTGTTTTCCATAGTGGCTCTACCAGTTTACATTCCCACCAGCAGTGACAGAGGGTCTACACATTTATTGTCTTGATTAAGATTGTTGAACTTTAATCTCATTACATTTATTCCTTTAGTTATTCAATAAATATTTATTGGACACCTACCATGTGGTAGGTACTGGCCTGTGTGTTAGCAATGCATAAAGCTTACAGTATGGTCTTGTTTAAATATTTTGTTATAAGGTATGCCGTTGTTCATTTTTACTCTATTAAATTGGAAGGTTTTCAAAAAATAGTTTCTTTACTTCCAATATCAAGAATAAATCAGCCTCTCACCAATGCCACTTTTAAAATGAGAAAGGACTTGAATTGTTTTCTGCGTTCTGCACTCTATTTCTCCTTTTTTATTGACATAACCTTGAATTTAATTATTAGCTAATAATATTTTACTAATAAAATTATATTCCTTCTCATACTTTCAATAATTTTTCTTGATATTTACATTATATTTTAAAATGTGAAAAACAATTCAAAATTAATTCTTTTTAATACTCATTTTCTTGCTCAACATCAGTTTTTTATGTACCATATTTTTTCTCTTTTTTTAAAAAATAATTATTCTTATATTGCCTACTGGATTGTCTTCTAATAATTTTTTTAGGAAAAGTGGATTCCTAGTATTTCACAAACCCCTGCATGTCTGAAATGTATTTTGCTTGACTCTATATATAAACAATTGATAGGTTGAATGTAAAGTTTTGTTATGGGGAGTATAATCTTCTTCTGTCAAAACTGCTATTGACATTTATGGTCATAAAGGAGAAGTCTGATTTTTGTTCCCATATAGTAACATTGTTATTCATTTGTATGTGACTGAGTGTTGATCCCTTGGGATTTGGGATTTGCTGGTGACTGGGTGAGTCCTAATTGATTTTGAAAATTTAAATCCTGTGGTATAACAGAAAGTTCTACCTACTATTTGATTACCACAAGTTCTCCATATGTTTAGTTCTCTCCTTTTGGAAGTCCTATTCTGTGCATATTGAGTCCTGAGATCTTGCTTTCACTTAAAGAAATCAATTCTCATTTTCACTGAGTCTTTATCTGGGACTTCTAGTACGACTCTCAAAGTTGCTTTGTGTTTCTGCAGTGCCTAACTTTGCAGCTTACTGTCTTCATTGCAAGTTTTGATTCAACAGAATTTTTCATCTTTGTACAATCTTTGCTGATCTTTCTTTCTTTCTTTCTTTCTTTATTTATTTATTTTTTAAATTTATTTACTTTTTAAATACATTTTTCTTTGCCTCCCCCCCACCTCTTTCCCTTGCCCCCTCCCTCTTTCCCTCCCTCAGCTCTTCCCCTTTGGTTTTGTCCATGAGTCCTTGCTATATGTTCCTTGACTTTCCCCTTCCCTTCCCTTTCCCTGCACCCCCTCCCTTCCCTCTTGCCTCTGTTGGTTTCTTTTCCTTTCAGTGTTGCTGGTCATATTTTCCTTGCATCTTTGCATTGTTGGTTAGGTTCCGCTTATAGGTGAGATCATATGGTATTTGTCTTTCGCCCCCTGGCTTATTTCGCTTAGCATGATGCTCTCCAGTTCCATCCATGCTGTCGCGAAGTTTAGTAGTTCTTTTTTTCTTTCTGCTGTGTACGTAGTTTACTGATCTTAATTTGTTCCATCTTCAAAAGTGCCTGTCTCAGTGCCGTGGATGCAATATTCTTGGGCATATTTTCAAGAAATGGGTTGTTATTTTCTAAAGTTTTCTTTTTTCTTTTATTAATTCTATTTCTAAAAGAATCTGTTAGCCTATTTTGCTTTGAGTCCTCAAATTGGGCCCCCTTTTGAATGATAATTTTTGTTAGTATATGTGTTGGCTTTCTATCTCTGTTTACGTTTAAAGAGGGAGTTTTTGTTTTCCATGACTGGGCATTGTGATACTTCTCAGGGATTTCCTAAGTGGCCCCCTTATTTATATTATTTATATTTATATTTATATTTATATTTATATTATTATATTTCAGGTCCAGACAAAATCTAAATGGAAAATTCAGATTTCCTTTAGTTTTATCAAAATTCAGGGATAAGAAAGTATAGACCATATACATGAGATAATAATTTTTGATACAGAAACATAGAGGTACCTACATGTCTAATGTTGGGTGAGGTAGAGTGCCAGCCACGGAGCCTATGCATTTATCACCCATCAGAGGCATCCGCAGTGTCCCAGAGCAGGAGAATGGTCTCACAGGGCTGTGCGTCCGTCAGCAGGAGGGGGGAGAAAACCCCATTAGGAGGTAGCTATCTGTAATATTGGTGCTATATCCTGGGAGCTTGAAATAGTGTGATTACAGTGGAAGAGAGGAAGCTGGATTTAAGAGAAACCGCAGGGTTAGAGATGACAGCATTTCGGAACCGCTTTGCTAGTAGGGGTGAGGGACAGGAAGGAGCCTGAGGCTTTCTTAGGCCTCACTCCCACCAAGAGCCCCAGTCCCTGGAATGCTGCTGTCTCTGCATTGCCTCACAATCCCCTTTTAAATGAAGAAAATCTTCCACGAAAGGCTGCCATAGAACATTTGTAAAGATGGAGAGGTTCTGGTACCGAAAAAGAGGAGCCAGTTCAAAATTATTTTGGGAGTGTGGATAAATTTTTTAATTCATTCAACATCAGTCTCTTAACCAAACACCTATGTCAGGTGCTGCTGTGCTGGGCACTGTGGACACTGTGGTGAGTCATCCAATGTCCTCCTCCGAGGAACACACAGTCTAAAGGGAGATACAGGCAAATCAACAAATAAGTGGAATAGAATGTGGAGTGTACTTTGACAGTGTGCTGTGGAAGTCCCTGGGACCTTCCTGGGGAGGACAGGTCCTTGTGGGGAGAGGAAAGGAAGTTCCTAGGGTGTGTGATTCCAAATTGAGATCTGAAGTGAAGGGGAGGATAGGCAGAATAGCATGTGCATGTATTGAAATGGGTGACTGAAGAAATTCCTGTATTGTTTTATGGTTTTATGTGCTTTTCTCAAATTTTATTCAGGTGTGTATAGGTATGCATCTCTGTCTCTTATTAATAGAGTATAAACTTTTTAAGATTTTATTGTTTTAGAGCAGTTTTAGGTTCAGAGGACAGTTGAGGGTAAGGCACAGCAATTCCTCACATACTCCCTGCCCTTACACATACTTAGTCTCCCCCATTATCAACATCCCTTACCAGAGTGGTACATTTGTTACAATTGATGAACTTTTGTTTACACATCATAATCACACAAAGTCCATAGTTTATATTATGGTTCACTCTTGGTGTTATGCAGTCTATGGGTTTAGACAAATGTATGACATGTATCCATCCTAAAGGCATATACCAATTGTTTTCACTGCCCTAAAAATCTCTGTGCTCCATCTATTCACTCTTCTTCCCCCTCCCCCACCCCAACTTCTGACAACCACCACTGATCTTTTTACTCTCCATAGTTTTGCCTTTTCTAGAATGTTGTATGGTCAAAATTATATTTAGCCTTTTCAGATTGGCTTCCTTTACTTAGTAATATGCATTTAGGATTCCTCCATGTCTTTTCATGGCTCGATATCTCATTTCCTTTTAGCACTAAATAATATTTCATTGTCTGGAGGGAGCATAGTATATTAAGCCATTCACCTGCTGAAGGACATCTTGGTTGCTTCCAAGTTTTGGGAATTATGACTAAAGCTGCTATAAACATTCATGTGCAGATCCTTGTATGAACATAAATTTTCATCTTCTTTAGGTAAATACCAAGGAACACATTTGTTGGATCTTATGGTAGGAGTATGTTTATTTTATAAGAAACTATCAAACTGTCTTCCAAAATTCCAGTATCATTTTGCCATTTCCCATTACCAATGAATGAGAGGTTCTGTTTTTCCATATTCTTGCTAGTATTTGGTATTTTCAGTGTTCCAAATTTTGGCCATTCTAATAGGTATGTGGTGGTATTTCATTGTTTTAACAGTATAACATTTTTAAAGTAGGAGTTACCTTGAAGTTGTATTTGTTTTGCATGCCCTTCATACTACCATAGGCAATGCCTTAGAGTCACTAGATACTCATGAAGTACTTAGCAGGTTGTAAAATTTCATCATGAGATGAGACCTGAAATCATTTAGCTAGCTCAACCTCATATTCCAAAGAAGAGAAAACCAAATATCTGATAAATTAAATGACTCACCCAGGACAGACCCAGAGCCAGAGCCAGATGGCAGCTCACAGCTACTGAATCCTAATCCAGGCTATAGACCAATAATACTAAACCAATGATTTCATGTGAGGCATCATTGATGTCTTTGCAATTTGCACATCTCAATTTTTCCTCCAAAAAAGGAGATAATAAGCCTATCTCATTTGATGAATAGAAATAAAAATGATTATCACAAGGGACATTGTGATTAATAGGAAATTCAGAAATGCTTATTAATACAAAAAAGCACTATTTTAGGCAGTATCTTAAGTACATATAAAAACACACCAAGGCTCCTCTGGCATTGGAAATAAGAGACTTGACATCTTTTCTGCAAAAGCTTCTCATTTCCAGGGTCTTTACTCTCAAGAGTTCACCTCACTATAGAGTTTGCTATCATTTTTTACCTTGTGTTTATGTTGCACCTTCATACGAGGAGCTTAAAGAGCTTTATACACATTAGCTTCTTAATCCTCCCAAAACCCCTCTAAGATAGGGCAGAAGCATAAATCATTATTCCCATCTGGAAAAAAATAGCCTTACTTATCTCTCTTAATTTCACTGATGCTCTAAACTGTTGATTAAATCCTAATTTATACCCTGTACATTTAGAATATCAAATTCTCTTCCCCAAGGATATTTTTCTTTCTTTTTAAATTTAGTGTCTTGAGGATAAATGTAAATATAGATTGACAGGTCTGGTGTTAGAAGCTCCTTTGAGAAGGATAGACTAGATAGTAACCGGGTTCCTCTCATGCTCTCCTCCTTTTATCAACATGTTCTTTATTGTCCTTCAGTCATGACAGGAGACATGACTTTTAGGAATTGGAGGGAATGTTTCAAGACTCGCTCCTTTCTTTATCTGTTAGCCAAGACCAACCAGCAAGAGAACCAATAGATATTCATTCAACCATGTCGTTCTAACTTTCAGTAAAATACTGGTGCAACAGACTTCAAAGCTTTACGAAAACAACAAAGGAAGTTAGATTTTCAGTCTGTGTGCTTTGCTTAGGCATGTGGTTCTCACTATAAAGATATTTGGTATTAGACTTTGAAGATGTTAGAACATGACCAAGACATGAGCAGAATCTGAGGCCAAGTAAAGTTGATTCATGCAAATAATTGCAACAGCACCCTTGTCCAGTTAGAGCGGTGCCTGCAGTTCAGGTCAGTGAAAAAGAAAACAAGTACAAATGATAAAGGCAAAATAAAATTAATACTTTATCAATCCTAGAAGTTTATCAGAGGAGGTGAAAATCAACTTGCAACTGAGAGATATTCCAGGTTGTATTTTATTATTTTTAAAAGTTCGTCTCAGACCACCATATGATATTTTTCCTGTCTCATAACAGAATAAGGTTATGTAATGATATGATGCCAGGAGATGGTAAAGGCTAAAGGAACATTGCTTTTTAGAGAAAGGGTATATAAAAGTTACTGGTTTACTTGAGACCACACAACTAGATATTCCAAACTAGAACACTAAATAGTGGTTTTTTGCTTCATCTAAGTGTCTCAAATGTTCCACTAAAACACCTTTATGCTCAGATGATTTATATTCTGCCTTGCCACCAAAATATTAGATGGGACAAATGAGAGGGCTACTCCCTCCTCCATGTAGTCAGTTTTTTGGGGGGAATAAGCAGAAGAAAGATATAGTGTCCCTTCTCAAAAGAAAAAATATATATATTCCTCTAAAAGAAAAATTAGCTTTATTCAAGAAAAAGTTCTCAAAAAATTCCCCTGGACTTCTGTTTTGTTTTAGCTATGGGAGTGTTTAACGAAAGATTATTACATTTCTTTTTCACAGGGTCCAGAATATTGTTTTGAGCTAAATAATCATTGTAACAATTTACCAGTTGGCTAATATTTAGTCTATTAATACAATAGTTGAAGAGTGTTTTGTTGTTATATATTAGTTAAACTTCTAAATGACCCTGAGAGTGTGGTTAGTATTAGTGCACATCTGGGAATACTGAAAACTGATGAAAAAGAGTTGAGTTGCCCTGGGCTTCCACAACAAACACAAAGGGAAGAGCAAAGACACAAATTTCCAGGGGTCCAAACTCACAAGAAAATGTCCTATTTATTTTATATGCTATGAAAATAAAACCAGAAATATGAAGTTTATAGAGCTGTCTGTACCTCAGCTTCTTCTAGGTTAGGGAGGAGTAAATGAATGAACAGAAGGATCTTTCTAGTGCTGCCTTTTTGCCCCTGGTATCATTTTCCTCCTTTTTAAGTGGTGCTATTCCCCGTAGCCTAACTCTCCTCCTGCATTCTTATTGTTTTCCTAGAGTTCTTTAATTCATTTATTTCCCACCTGTAGGATTCTGGAATTACAGGAATACTTCCCCAAAATACCAGTTCCTAGCTGTTATCCTTGAACTAACACTATGAACTTTGTGATGAGTTCCAGGAATGGCTTCATAGGAAATAAAGAGTAAATTAGCCAGAAAGAAGTCTGGAAAAATTGTTTTTTTTAGGAAAGAGGGGTGAAGAATAGCCAACTGTGTATGAACAAGAGCTAGAGAAATACCATGCATCAGAGTTGAGTGAGTCACGAAACTAATTAGTCTGATAGTCTGTCCTCCCCTGTGTGTTTTGTATTTTCTCTGGGAATTCCTCTTGGGTCAGCCTTGCACCAGTGTTCGCTTGCTTTCCTTCTTAATAGCCTTTCATTCTCCAGGTGTGGTCTTTACGATGATCCATCTTTCAAAGATTTAGCCTCATGTGTGGATTGCGCTATACCTTGTCATAAAGAATTCTTTTCTTCCTCTCCTGAAGACTGTACTGTACATTCCTTTAACCTGGCCAGTGAATACGCAAAACCCATTAAAAGCACAGATGAGTTCAGGTGCTGGGACTGACAGATAACCTAGAGAAGAAAATCACCTTCATCCACTCCCTAGAATTATATTGAAATGATTCCCATGGAATCAATAAGAGAAAAAGAGCACGGTAGGTATTGTAAATAGATTTCAAAATATAATGATGTAAAAATAAATGGCAATTAATGCTTTATCTGTGTCTAAAAGGAGTGATTGTAGGACTTTAAGAAAAGATATTTTGTAGTAAAATGGCTAAGTTGCATTTATATCCAGCAGCCTTTCCCCTTTATTGCTAAAAGTACCTTTCTATAATTGCAGACTAGTTTAGCATCTTAACAATAATGGACATGTTTTTAAAAGATTATTGCCAAAAGTGCATTCTTTATTCCAGGGAGACTCTGTAATAGATACCAGCATTTTAGTAATGATACAAGCAATCTGTAAGCTATTACAGTTTTCTTTAGTGTAACTTAATCTTCATATTGTTTTGTATGTCTGGAATTTTAATAGTGTTTTTAATTTAGAAAAGGAAATATATAACATATTACTAATTACCTGTGAATATGAACTAAGCACATGACCACTGAGCTTGATTCTTAAAAACAAACATATTTATAAGTACTTAACCTAGTATAGGGAGACACACAAAGAAATAAAGAATGCCATACAAGGACATCAACAGTTTTCATGGAATAGTACAGTGAGGGTTTGAATTTTAGAATGGTTATTATATTTTGGTCCACAGCTAAAAAATAGCTAAGGGGACTAGCAATATTCTTTTCCAAATATAATTAGTTTTTTTTAACACATGAAGGTACAAACAGTGAAAGCAAAAGTATTTATAAAATAGCGATTACCTTTTTCGTTGATGACACCATTCAAGAATTTGTAGTATTAAATAGTTCTGGTGGCCCTTAATGATTCAACTTAATTAGTGAGGATACTAGATTGCAAGAAAAAGTGAGATTTTTCTCTAGGTCAAAGATCAGGCTCATTAGGCCATGGAGGTAAAGGTGACTAATCTTTGGACCTCACTGCTACCTAGATGAACAGAGGGGAGATAGTTTTTCTTAAAAATAAAAGTATTCACTGAAAATATTGTGAATTTAAATGGTTATAAGAGATCATTTAGTCTTAGAATCTAGACTTAGATTGTCATGTACAGTTTCAAAACTATTTTGACACATACCCTAGACCCCCTTAAAGGAGCCAATAGAGATGTGCTTAGTGAACCAATTTAGGAGGCTTTAATGCCATTTTTAAAATCAGGTTTTTACATTAAATAAACCAGTTTGCTATTTTGAATGAAGTTATAATCTACTTACAACTGTCATCCTCTGTTTCTGACTTGCAATTAGGTGGTATTTCCAAAATGTCAGACCTAGATTCTGCTTCTACCATCACCATAATAAAATGTGACAGCCAAGATATCATATCAATACCTTTTCCATAATTAGCAATAAGGATCCTGCCAAGGGTTAACTAGAAAAGTTTCATAAACATTTTTCTACAAATGGTCCTGATGGCAGTATTATGCTTTTAAAATCTGCTAATGTAGCAAAGACTCATGACAACCAGGAGACAAATCTATGAACAAAACTGTTTGGAGAGAATAGTTTTGGAGTGTATGATGTATGTTATGTAAATGAGCTTATTAGGACACTCATCTATTTTATTATTGGTGACCAATTTAATAGAGGCATTTAAAAAACAATATTTCTGCTTGACTCTTAGAAATGAAGAAGATACATTGATATAATTGAGAGCAAATGATTGCATGTCGTGCCATTTAATCATGTCATTTTTCAATTACTATTTTTTGCACTTCACTGCATGCTTATAGAATATTTAGTTTCAATATAGATTAAGTCCCAGAGTTTGAAACTGAACTAAATCCCTATATTGTCTGACATTGTCTTTTAAGTTTGGAATCAGTTAAAACACACAAATGTCATTTACTCACATTTTAAAAAAATATGCAAGCCATCACGCATACTTCACTTAGGTATTTTAATTTTTTGTTATTTGGAAGAATTACTCTTTTACAATTTCAGGATGAAAATTTTTGTTTGCAACATTTATACATTAGGTATTTTTAAGTTAAGCATATAATTGACTCAAGAACAGAGCTGTCAGGACCAAAAGATCTGCTGACCCCTTGTTAGAAACTTTGACAATCATTTGCCTAATTTATGTTTCCTACTTTTGTTCTATCTCTTCTTTATTATTTATATAAATTATAGCTTTCTCAGAAAAGAGATTACTTCCTGTTGTCTGCTATAGTATGACGTTCTTGAGGGCAGAAAGTTTTGTCTATTTTGTTCACTGATAATATCACAAACACTCAGAAGAGTGCCCATTATAATAGGTGTTTAATAAATATTTGTTCAATGAATGGATTAGGATTTTTTTCCATCTCCATTATCATAACCACCCTTCAGAGCTGCATAGATCACTAATCATTAACATATTTTCAGGCTGAGTAAAAGGTAGATGGTGTACAAAAGTTGTTGGCTGTCTTAACAAAAATAATGACTGTATTTATGACTATGGCCACTTTTGGTTAGAAGTCAGGGGCAGAGATAGTCTGATAATGTCAAAATAGTAATATTGTAAGTTTTTAGTTTTTTTTATGAAAGGCAGTGTAGCATAGTGTTTTTGTGAATTGGGTCTCTATTCAGGTTGCATGGGTTAAAATTCTGCTTTTGGGGTTTATTAGCTGTGTTACAGCTGATCAATTACTTAATCTCTTCATATCTCCATTTTCTCATTTGTGAAATACGTAGATGAAAATAATGCATATTGAGTTGGCCAAAAAGTCAGTACAGTTGTTTACAGAAAACAAAAGACATAGTTTTCATTTTCACCCTTTATTGATTTGGATATTTTGAGTATGTCAGCTCTCTCCTGTGTGGTATAACACCAGTTGTTCTCAATTAATGTCTTGATTTGATCTCTACCAACTTCAACTGGTCTTCCCAACTGTGGAGCATCATCCAGTAAGAAATCTCTAGCATGAAACTTCACAAACCACTTTTGACACATTTGATCAGTCGTGGCACCTTCTCCATACACTGCACAAATCTTTTTTTGTGTTTCAGGCATGTTTTTTAACTTTCTTGAAATAATAAAGCCAAAAATGTTGTGTATTTTCTTCCATCTTCAATATTAAAATGGCTACACAGAAATTCACTAACTTCGATAAGTTTTTTTAATGCACACTGATATGACAGCTGTCACAAAACAATCTAACAAAATTGTGTTAAGTGAAGTTAAAGACAACTAAATACTAGTAAAGCTATCTTACAGAAAAACCAAATGAACTTTTTGGCCAACTCAATATTTCATAGTACTGTTGTGAGAATTCAGTGAGTCAATACATATAACAGGCTTAAAAAATGCATAACACAGAAATACAAAAAATGTTTGTTATTGCTATAGGAGATTAGTGAAAAATAGCTAATGAAAGAGCTAAGAATAGTACTCTAGCAATTAATAAGATTCAATGAGTGTTGGTTATTATTCTGTATTCAAGTAAGTCTTGATTGCATATTTAAAGAAAACATAGCATTATTTTCATTTTGTATTTATTCAGATACCTTCTGAGTCAACTCAAAATGGTCCTTGGTAAAGTACATGAAGTATATTTGATATGTCAGTTCTCTCATTTTTATACTGACACCAACAACACAGTAGATTAAAATTTCATAATAAGTATATGATTATATATGAAACGCATGATTGCAATAATTAAACATAACTAACATTCTTAAACTTTCACATTTTTAACTCCTTTTTCAGATCCATTGTCTTCTATGTATACTTTCCTGTTTATGTTTTATGATATTTCTAGAAGTACAACAGCTATATTTAAAAAGGCAACTGCATCATTTTTATTATATAGAAGAATGTCTTATCTGAGATTTATAGGTTTGCAGTTATGGCTCTATCCCAGGAAATTATATAGCCATTACTTTTTAAAAAAATAAATAAAAGCTCTAAGTTTGCATGTTACTAATATATGTATTGACCCATAGTTGCAAAACCGTGGTGACTGGATGGTATTAGTAATATTATAGGGTTTGTTGTTGTGACATACTCTGAAGGAACGGTAAATTCTCTGATTATGTAATCAGTTATATGGTTGATAATATATACATGGGCTTACCAAGCAATTTTTTTAAAAACAACAGCTTTAGTGAGATATAATCCACATACCATAAGATCTAATTTTAGAATAGATTTACCTGACCCCCCTCCCCCACCCCAAAAAAAGAAACTCCTATGCATTGACAGTCATTCCCTATTGTCCTTGGACTACAACCTCTGGTAATCACTAATAAACTTTTTGTTTCTATGTATTTGCCTATTGTGGACATTTTATATAAATGGAATCATGCAATATGTGGCCTTTTGTAAGTAGCTTCTTTCGCTTAACATGATGTTCATGTTGTCATATGTATCAGTGCTTCATTGATTTTTATTACCAAATAATATTCTGTTGTATGGATTTACTACATTTTTTAAAGTCCACTTATCCATTGATGGATGTTTGGTGTATTTCCACTTTTTGCTATTATAAATAATGCAGTTATAAATATTTGTCCATAGAATTGTATGTGTTTTTTTTATATGTTTTCAATTTTTTTAGTATTTACCTAGGAGAGAAATTGTTGGATCATAAGGTAGATCTATCAATATGTTTAACTTTTTGAAGAAATATCATACTGTTTTCAAAATGAGTGCACCGTTTTGCAATCTTGCAAGTAATGCATGGTAGTTTTAATTTCCTGACATCTCATCAACATTATTTCTATTTTCTTTCTTTTTTGTTTTTTTTTTGTGGGGGCATCCTGATGACTAATGATATTAAATGTCTTTTCATGTGTTTACAGGCCATTTGTATGTCTTTGTTGGAGAAATATTTATTCAAATATTTGCCCATTTTTAAAATAGTTACTTCTTTATATTGTTGCATTTTAAGAGTTCTTTTTATAGTCTGGATACAAGGCCTTTATCAGATACGTAATTTTCATATATTTTTTTCCATTCTATGTGTTGTCTTTTTACCTTTTTATGGTGTCATTTGAAGGCCAAAAGTTTTACATTTTAATTAAGGTGTCTAAAAGTTGCTTGTAATTTTGGTGTCATATCTAAAAAACCATTGCCTAGCACAAGGTTATGAAGATTTACTTCTATGTTTTCTTTTAAGATAGTTTTAGTTGTAGCTGTTGCATTTAGGTCCATGATCCATATGGAGTTAGTTTTGCTTATGCTGAGAGGTGGGAGTCCAATTCATTCTTTTGCATGCAGATATCCAGTTGTCCCAGCACCATTTTTTGACAAGACTATTTTTCCTGACTTAATTGTACCAAGAGCTTTTTAAATTCCATTTAGTTTTGGTACACATTCAATCTTCAATCATTAATATCCTGTACTTATCATAAGTAAGCCTTTTATGGCATAAATTAGCCTTGATTTTATAGACATTATCTTGTCTGAATTATTACAGTGTAAATTATATTTTGTTTGTACATCTGAACTTGATTTTATATGATGGCCCTCCTCAGAGAAGCTCTACTGATGATCCTGTCTGTAGTAACTCCCCCCGCCACCGCTTTCTCTCATGGCACCCTGTTTTGTTTTATAGCTTTTATTGCTCTTTGATATTTTCTAGCCTATTTGTTTTATTTCCATCCTTTCACCACATCTCCCCAGCCCCCACAAGTGTGAATGTAAGTTTTATGAAAGCAGAAATCTTGTTGCTCACAGTTATATTTCCACCACTGAGAACAGTACCTGGCATACAAAAGGCAACTCAGTAAATCCATTTGGGTGGGTGGATGGATGATGGAATTATGATTATCATCGTATTCCACTTGAACTTCCATTCTGTTTTAAAATGTTACAAAGTTTGTTGTTTCTTGACCTTTTCTTATGTGAATCCCCCAAATGCAATGCCTGACCTCCCTTTCTTTCTTTCACCTTTTTGATATTCAGCAACTTTGACAGCCTAGTTCTAATCCCATGAATCTTAATCTGTCTACTCCAGCAAGTAATGTTCTTTCTCAACCCCCGAAATCAATGTCTATCATTTAGCATGTATATCAGTCCCACCTTACATTTGGGTCACATCCTCTGTACTCACAAAGCACATTCACCCTTCTTACCTCATTTAAAACCTGCAACAGCCCAATGGGTTAAGTGTTATCAAAAACCTTTGCTTTTCATTGATCTCTCTCACTTTGAGGAGCCAGTGTCTTCTATTTACAGCCAAATTACAAGCACCTAAGAACAGGTACTACATCTTATATGCCTCTTACCTATAAATGACAATCCTGTAATGAAAAGTAGAGTGTTTGGCACATAATTGATACCAAATAAATGTTTATTGCTACAAGAAATATTATTCATGTGATCTTTGCAAACCTTGCTCCAAAATAATGATTCCGATCCAAATAGTGAAAAGCATCTTCTGAAAAATCAGAGATACTAGTTATAGCATCTCGTATTTCCAACCTACTATACATTCTTATTAGACCATGGCTGCAGATATTAACATTACCTGTACCTGATGTCTTACACCTTTCAAACAATCCTTATGTTTCTGTCTTACTATGTAAGCTTTCTGAGAGCAAAGCTTCTATTTAATTTAGCACAGTGTGTTAGAGTCATTCATTACTAAAAGATTCCTTTGATTAACTGGAGAGCATTATGCTAAGCGAAATAAGCCAGGGGGCAAAAGACAAATACCATATGATCTCACCTATAAGCGGAACCTAACCAACAATACAAAGATGCAAGGAAAATAAGACCAGCAACACTGAAAGGAAAAGAAATCAACAGAGACAAGAGGGAAGGAGGGAGGGGGATCGGGGAAAAGGAAGGGAAGGGGAAAGTCAAGGAACATATAGCAAGGACTCATGGACAAAACCAAAGGGGAAGAGCTGAGGGAGGGAAGGAGGGAGGGGGCAAGGGAAAGTGGTGGGGGGGAGGCAGAAACTAATGTATTTGAAAAAATAAATTAAAATAAAATTGTAAAAAAATGACAAAAAGGGCAAAATCCCTAAATATGGTATTAAAAAATCTAATATATCAGCATTCTTAATAATTATATTGAAAATTCTGGAGATCATCATATAAATAGTAATAATATAAAGATAACACTGGTTGAAAAGGTCTATTGATTGATTGATTGAGTCAGTTTTTTTCAGTTTGATAACAACAAAATAATTGATCACCAATGGCTATGGTTCCTAGCTTCTTGCCTACCAGTGTGACCCCAAAATTAGAAATTGTAACTTCTATTCTATACTTCTAAAAAAAATCTAGTCTAACTATATTGATTCTCTTATCTGAAATGCCAAGGTCCTCTGTTTCATGTAGACCAGTGCTCTCCAAATGTAGTGTGTATCGTGATCACCCCCAGAATTGCTGATTCAAAAGATGTGGAGTAATACCAGAGAATTTGCATTTCCAAGTTGCTAGGAGTTACTAATGCTGCTTGGCCTGGGGAACACACTCTAAGAAACTTTGCTCTAGAAAATCTGGTCACAGGTAAGCAGACCAAGAGAAGATAGTTACCCACTTCATGAAATTGAAATGGTAAAATACAGAAAATGCAAAAAAGGAAAACAAAGGCATGAAAAAGTACGAGTGACCCTTGCAACAGAGAAATGGAGCTAGCCACCTGACACTGTTTAAAGTAGAAGAACTCACCTGTGTTTTTTCACTTTTCCCTTCTCAATATATTTCCACATTCCAACTGTATTGAAGATGGGTACATATCATATGTGATGGTCTCAAATTCATTGTTTTTGCCACACAGAACGCACACTCAATAGGTATCATTAAACAGTTAATCAATCTAAAGGGCAAAGTCATATTTGTCTTTATAAGTGGAATTGCTCCATAGTTCTTTTTCTCTTTGACAGACAACTTAGAGTTATACCACTTTATTCATATAAACTTACCTAATGATGTTACATTAACCTGCTGAATAAAATTATGTAAGAGATATGGAGATAAATTACTATGGAGTTTCTCAGCTAAAGTTATTTGTTCTCTCTTTTTAACATATGCTTGTTTTTGGTATTTTTAAAATATTATTTTCCTCCTCTATCTCTTTTCCCTATTTGGTTCTTAATTTAACTTACTGCACATTTTGATTCTTAGTGTAATTACAGGTTTTTTTTTAATTTCTTCCTGAAAAATTTTTTTTTAATTTATTTACTTTTTAAATACATTTGTCTCTGCCTCCCCCCCACCTCTTTCCCTTGCCCCCTCCCACCTTCCCTCCCTCAGCTCTTCCCCTTTGATTTTGTCCATGAGTCTTTGCTATATGTTCCTTGACTTTTTTTATTGTAAGCTTACATATGTACTTTTGTAAGAGATGACACTATTGTTTAATGTCAAGAATATGGCTATACAAGCAAATATACTCATTTTATGCAATATGCATTATACATACATTTAATATATAATGGAAAAAAGTACTAATATTGAATGCCTTACCTTTAATGATGATAAACTAAAGACAATGTCAGGAATGATGTTATATCACATTTGGCTTGATAATATGAGTGATTAAGATGGTTAAACAAATTGAGAGAAGAAATATGGAGAGGAAAAATAATCAAAAACATCACTTTGCTCCACCAGTGGTGAATTAAAAATCAAATTGACAGCCTACAAGTATAAAACAAAAACCTTCAGCCTGTTGGCAACTTCTTGTTAACATGTCTAAAAAGATGTGTTTAGAGCATTGGAGATCTGATAAAAGATCTCCAATCTTTTGTAAAGAAAAAAAACAATTTAGAAATTTTGATTTTTTTCTACAGGTTTCATTTTTTATAGCAAAACTGCCTTTTTAGTAACATGAAAAAACTGAATAGAAATGCAAAATAAGTAAATAAAGTAGGTCATTAGTCATTTAAAGGTAGCACATCAAACTGTATCCCAACAATTGGATTCTGAGATGATACCAAGACAACTACCTCTATACCAACTAAGGTAGCCCTGTAGGAAGAAATTGCCTAAAGATTACCAAATAATAAGGATAACTAAACACAAAGGCGCCTGGAATCTCTTTCCTAGGCATATTAATAATTAACTGGGGTTTTTTTCCTTTTAAGTTTTCTTCTTTTGTATTTATACTTTTCTGGGAAGACAATGTGACCACTCTTGGGAACCAACATGATTTCTTTAGTAATCTAGGAAAATTCTTCAAAATTGGCGATAATGAAAAGCATTCCAAAAATTTCTGGTCTCCTTTTTCCAGCTGCTTCACTCTCTTCCCTCACCCCCTACACACTGGGCACTCTACTGCCCCAGGCTACTTGCTCCTGGACCTTCTAAATACCACCACCCAACTTGGACCATCTGCCTCACACTGAAGATTTCACCAACTCCTCCAATAGCAAAAATCCTGTTAGTGCCCCCCTTTCTGCACTGTTCTTGGTATCCTACTTGTATAATCCGCCCTAGTAGACTCTCAGGTCTTTGAGAGAAGGAACATTAACTTGCTCCTTTTTGAAGCCTCCATGCCTGAAACAATGCCTAGCAGATGTAAGGTGCAATATACATTTGAGGAGGTCCAGGAGACAGGGATAAATTTGTCTTATTTCTGTGGCTTAGTTTGTTTAGCTTGAGTTTCTGTTTAAAAGTACTTTTCCCTGAAAATGTAAGCCAAAGATAATATAATCATTTGTTCCCATGTAGTTATATTTAACATTTCTCTATGCATAGTTTATCATGGAAATAATGGAAACTACTAATTCTAAGAAATACTGATTTTATTTTACTATTATAAATAAATATTTATATTTTAGTGCTTGTCATGGAAACCCGTTTATATAGAAGAATATAACTTTATCAACTTTATCTTCTAAATATAAAAAAGTACTAAAAAATAAGTTGGCTGTGTAAAGTTCCCAATTTTCCCCTCCTTTTTAAAGTGCTGTTATTCCCCAAGTGTGCCTATGGGATAAAATATTAATCCAGAATATAGACTAACTTCTTTGGAGATTAAAAAAACTTGCACAATTGGGAACATTCAAAAATCAAATATTGAATGTCAACAGTTTTTTAAAAAACTGTTTCAAATTTCAGAGACGGAGAGAGAAGGAGAGAGAATGCATGTGGGGTGGGACAGTTAGCAGGATTAGAACAGTTGGACACAGTGCCTGCTACTTTAGTAGACCTCAGGTTTTATCTTTGAATGTTTGGGGGTTTCTCCTCATTCAGCATAGAGCTAATGAATTGCATCAGTAAAGAAATTTGTCAGACCTCGTGATTATATCAGGAGTTATGTAGGAAAATAGTAATGAACCCTAGGAAAAGAAATAAGGGAAAGTTCAGAAAACGTAACTAAAAATGCCACATTGGTGAAATTGAATAATAAAATTCCTAGTCATATTTTTCCATAAATAGAGGTTTGGGAAATTGTCATTCACCTTATTTAAAATTCATAAATATTAAGGGTCCAGGGTTCTCTCATTACAGGAATAATAGAATTCAAGCTATTACTGAGTTAGGGTCATTTAAACGGCTATAGCGTGTACTATATCAATAAGTGGAACATCTGTATGAAATGTCCACCTGCTGATCTACTACCACTCCATGCACATTTCAATGAACCACACTTAATCATTTTAAGACTTTTAATGAAACCTTATCTAGATTAACATTTTAAGCACAAATACTTTTAGGCATTAAAACTCTCACACTAAATGAAATTGCATTGTCTTGTTTACCCTTGTTGATTAATAAGCAATCTGTTAACTGTTGGAACAGTCCAATTGTGGCAGTAGCAGGAGATTAGTAATTCAGAGATGTTTGCAGATATAATCATTTCTCCTGAAGGCTTTGAATTAGACTATCACTTACACACTATCCGTAGGCAATGAAAAGATATAATATTTTTGACATATGTATCCACTGTTTTGCTTGAATCATTCAGCTTAGGGTCACTGCAGCAGTACAAATGTTTCTGGGGCAAAATGCTATTTTGATGCATGCATATCCTTCTTAAACAGTGTGAATAGCTATTAAAAGAAACACAGCAACAAATAGTGCAGTAATAATCCAGTATCCTAATTTCTGTTTTCAGAACATTACTGCTTTGTTAATCAAGCTTTGGAAGGGAAATGTTGCTAATGCTTTTTTTTCTTGGTCAAATAATAGATGTTATATATTAAAGTTCTTTACAATCTTATTTAACTTATTCCCAGTCAGTAGAAGACTAAGCTTTTGGCTCCAAAAATATCTGAAAGTAAACTTGGAAAAAATGTCTTTTCTGAGAACTTCTGTGTTTTGTGTTTCCTGGGACTTTGAATCAAAATGTATAATCTGTTTGGCATTCATATGACTTAATGACTTATTTCATTAAGTTATAATTGTTAAACACCTGGGTGTTAAGGTGAGACCTGACACTTCAGACGACAAAATCAGTGAAAAAGGGAAGAGGATTGGTGAGCAGCTAAATTCTTTGGCATTAGTTGGGTATCTGTCTGTAAGAGACCTCTAATCTAAAGGCGACTGCAGAGTCCTTCTTGTTCAATTGTTCACAGCTGAGCATATCACTACAGCCTAAAATTAGGGTGGGAAAGTGTGTTTTATATCTTAGGGAATCTGTCCTGCAAACACTCACGACTTGGTCCCTCTCTGTGTTGCAGTCCCTGTGTCGTGAAATCAAGCAGCGGCGCCGTGGAGTGGCCTCCATCCTGCGACTGTGCCAGCATCTCCTGGATGAGGGGGAGACCTGCGACCTGAGCGCAGACCACCAGCCCATGCAGCTGATCATCGTCAATCTCGAAAGGAGGTGGGAAGCCATTGTCCTGCATGCCGTCCAGTGGCAGACGAGGCTTCAGAAGAAGATGGGAAAGGACTCTGTGAGTGGTTTTGTTTTTAAAGCATAATGGTCTCTCATTTTTCTCAGGAAAAAATTCTTTCAGGGCTTGTGTTCATGTTACAAGTGGTTTTATTGACTCAAGGGATAGAAATCTCCAAGCACTGAATGAAGCTCCATTTGTCATAACTAAGAGATTTATTTGTCTACTAATAAGATGCATTTAAGTGTATCTCATGGTCTTTTTTTAAAAAAATCACATGGATATTTTGCTTAATCTTACCAAATTAAGCCATTAATTCTTTCCATCATTTCTTCACCAATGATATTTATTAATCGTACAGTGACCTAACAATATCTTTCTGGAAGGTAGCTTACCACATTCAGAGCATGTGGAGCAATGTGTATGTTCTGCTGATAAGGCAATGCAAAAAAGTGTACTGTTTATCTTTTTTTACATGATACAACATTTGTATAACAATCTCCATTGTTCTTGCTTAGAGCTCCTTCTGATAGAGTTGCATTGCTGACAACCAGCAAGTTTCCTCAAGTGTTTTAAGGCAGTGCTCAAGGTAGAGGTAGGGATCTCTTTGAAGAATTTTCCAAATTTACTGTGATTCAAGCTATTGCTATATGAAGAAAATATATGTGACTAGAGTTGTTTTATTATAATATAGAACAGGTACTTATCCAGAAAACCAAGAAGATTGCATTCCCCAAGTGACCTTGAAATCAGTATCTATTACTTGAAGGCCTAATTCTTATGTTTGACTTACATAAATGAAATACAAACAAACATGCATTCATACATACACACATACATACATAGAATGGAAAGTGTTTCTTATGTTTTTATCATCAAGTCTATCTTTATGGAAGGTTCAAGATTCAAAATTGAAAAATCAAATGTAATAGTCTTATCTTAAAAACAAGTTTCTCTTATGAATTATAATTCTTACAAAGCCTTAATATTTGCAATCTGATGTGTTTGGCATTGGGGACTGGGAATAGAAGAGAGAACCAATCAGAAGGCCTTCTCACTCTCTTTGCATCTGTAGCTCATATATTGAGTCTAGGGGGTGATTTTATCAACAGTCCAGTTTAATTGTTTTGAGCTGAAGTTGTTAAATTTCTTAAGATTTCTGAGTTATTATCAGTAATTAGAGTCTATATAATTGGGTGCCTTTTTTTGAAATGAACTGTTGTGAAGCTATCTACCTGGAATCTTTTCTTTTCTGTGTTTGAAAGGGCAGAAGAGGTTATTTTTTATTCTATAGTTTGAAGCCTCTAAGCATAGTAATGGTCCTAATAAAGCTTACACAAAAACCTACTGCTCCTGGAGAAACTCTGACATTTTGGAAGCATTTAAACTGCTTGAAGGAGACAAAACTGGGTTTCTTTGGAGATTTACTTGAAATCATATGACCAGGGATGATGGACTAGATCTTTTCAGACTAGACATAGATATTTTTACCCTATTTCTGTGGCAAAGGTAAGCTTTAGCTTTGAAACCCAGGCTCAAGCTACTACATAGAAGTAGATATAAATTGCAAATAGAGAAAAGTCTCCCTTTTCTTTAGGTTGGCTGCGGAATGCTTTGGTTGTTTGGAATAATGAAGCAAGCGAATAAGGTTCACTGTGCTAAACAGGGTTGAAAATCACAGTCAAGGAAGGACTAGAAGGGTACAGAGTGGCACTAATGCAACAACACAGAGAGCACAGCGTACTTCATTATGTTGGAAATATTTCTTGCTTCTGATCTCTGTGGGTCAGGTAAAGATTCTAAGTTGCTTTGATGGGCAGAGTAGTGTTTCACCAGTATGGGAGGCTGCCTTTGTGGAGAATCAGAAGTCTCTAAGTGGTCTTTTGTTTGTTCATCCCACCCCTAAGTCATCCCCTTCGTGTGCACAAGGACTTTCGCTGCTATATTTCTAGGCCCTGGGACATACTTGCACATAATAGATACCTGGTAGATACTTGATAAATGAGTGAGTATATGCTTTCATTTAATAAATTTTGTTTCACATTAGTATTTGATTTGAAGTTACTATATCTATATTAATTTTCAGTGTTTATATTTTCACAAAATGGCTTTAAATGTTATGTTTCTTCATGAAGGCTATTTCACCTTCATGAGACCACCATGAAGATGCCTTTTAACCTTTCTTCTTGTCCAATGGGGACAATGTCTTAAGTTCTGAAACATATTGTGAGGTATCCTATAGTATACTTTCTGTTCTTCAAAAGTTACTTCTGAAGGAAATTCTGTTTGAGGTATTGGATAAAGTGGTTCTAAAAATGTGGTGTATGTTAGAATCAGAGGCTCTGTTTTTCTCTTTGTTATAGGATTCTCTTCATTAATCATTTTAGAAATAGCTTGTATAAGAAATGTCACCTAATCATCCATCCAGTGCTCTTCATTGTTCAGTTTACATCTGTTTGTGTGATGATTTGATTCCTGTTTGTCTTCTCCACTGGTCTAAAGAAAGCATCCACTCAGTCACTGTCTACTCATCTTTGCATTCCCAAAACCCCATAAAGTACCTAGGACTTAATAGACACTCCATACTGTTTGTTACGTAAGTGAATTTTCTCTAAGTAATGCTCTATAGTAGTCAATGTTAGAGATTCAGAGGTAAATAAGAAAACTTCCCTCCTCTCAAAAAGTGAACTTAGAAAGATATACAAATAACTATAATACTAAGTGATATTCACAAGTACTGCCTTCAAGCTTACAGTTAATACTGACAAAAAAATGGAAAATCTTTTAATAGGATTCAGAAAATTTCAGATAAATGATTAAATATCAATTAAACAAATTTATTACTCCTAACAAGGTAAATAATGAATATATCTCCTTTTAAAAAATTGCAAGAAAATAAGAGTTCTTATATTAGGTTCTGTAGGTCAAAACAGAAAAAACCCCAAAGTATCTATGTCCTTTATCAAGATTTGAAATTGCATAATTATTTGACACAATGCTTTATTCTTCCTATACTCAAGTTCTTTGTCCAGACTTACTTTTGTTTATTTTGTTACCTGTAAAAATTAATCTCTTGAATTTTGTCCCTTTGACTCTGTTCTCTGAAATGATCATTAACAGGAATAAGAGACAGATCCCTAGAGATTCTATGAATTTTAAAGGAAATAAAGGGAATATTGTGAATAATAAAGATCAGAACAGAAATTATTGAAATTGAAGACAGAAAAGACAGAAAGAGAAAAAAATCCATTATGTTTAGGCTGTTTTTTAGAAGATCAGTGAAATTGATATATCTCTAGCAAGAATGATCAGAAAACCACAGACCAATATCCCTCATGAATATAGATAAAAAGATTCTTAATAAAATTTTACCAAATCAAAACATCAATATATAAAATATATATTATGACCATGTAAGGTTTATCGAAAAAATGCAAAGTTAGTTTAACATTTGAAAAAAAAGTCAATGTAGTTCACCATATTTATAGACTAACAAAGGAAAACTATGTGATTATCCCAGTGGGTTTAGAAAGTACATTTGTCAAAATCCATCACCTTTCCTGATAAAAACTCAGAAACCTAAGAATAAAGTAAGAGCTTCCTCAACTTAATAAAAGGCATATGCAAATAATCAGCTGATTGCTTTTCTCCTAATATCAGAAAAATGGCAAAGATGTTTATTTTTAGCATTTCTATTGAACATTGTACTGGAAATTTTAACCAGTGCAATAAAGCAAGAAAAAGGAATTAAAGACATGCCACTTGGGAGTTACTGAGCAAAATTATCTTTACTCACAGACCTTATGATAATCTATATAGAAGATGTTATAGAATTTCCAGAAAGATCCGAGAGCTAAAAAAAAAAAAAAGGAATTTATCAAGGCTACAAGATGGAAGATTAATATACAAGCACCAATTGTATTTTTATGTATTATAAATGAACTATCAGAAATTAAAATTAAAACAATATCATTTATTATATAATAGCTGCAAAAACATGAAATGTTTAGGGATATATTTAACAAAAAATATGTAACATCTATTTTATGAAAACTACAAAACATTACTTAGAGAAACTAGCTGAATGAGTGATGAACTATACTGTGTTTATGAATCAGAAGGCACATTATTGTTAATGGATTGATTATTCCCAGATTTATCCATAGAGTTAATGTAATCCAAATGAAAATCTCAGTGATGCTTTTGGCAAAAATTTATAAGCTGATTCTAAAAATTCATATGGAAATGCAAAGGAGCTAGAATAGGCAAAGTGATTTTGGAAAAGATAAGTAAAGCTGGAGTACTTACAGGTCCTAATTTCAAGACTTACGAAAAAGGCATAGTAGTTAAGAGAGTATGGCGATAGTATCAAGTCAAAAATAGATCAATAGAATAGGGTATAAAGCTGCACATAAATGGTCAATTGATTTTTGACAAAGGTGTAAAGGCAATTCCAAGGATAATATTTCAACAGATGATACTGGAACAAATGAATATCCATAAACACAAATATGAAATTGAATCATACACTGTACTACACATAAAAATGAAGTTAAAATGGATCATAGACCTAAATGTAAAATGTAAAAACTATTTAGAAAAAAATTATAGGTAAAATCTTTGTGACCACCAGAGGAATTATAAGGGATAATGAGGAAGCTTTTTGGGGTGATATATATACTCATGATCTTACTTATAGTGATGGTTTTGTGAGTATATTCATTTATCAAAACATCTAATATTATACATTTTAAATTGTGAAGTTTATTTTATGCCAATTATATCTCAATAAAATTGTTTTAGAAAACGCATGAGCATATACAGAATTTTACATAATTAGAGATGGGTCAATTACCCTGAGGCCTGGCAGTAAAAAATGGGTATTCCTTTGTGAAGGAAATAAGTAATCATAATAATAATAATAATAATAATAATAATAATCAACTAACACATAGCTATTATTATATGTATCAAGCACTGTTCTAAGTAATTAACATGTTAAGTCACTTAAGACTTTTAACCACTATATAGTATATATGTACTATTATCCTCTCAATTTTACGGAAGAAAAAATTAAGGCAAAGGAAAGTTTCAACAACTTGTTCAAAGTTACACAGCTAGTTTGTAACTGATCTGTCATTCAAACCTAAGCATTTTTGTCTCCAGAGTCAGTGTCCTGAATCAACATCCCAAACTATTTAAAATGAAGTCTTCTTTAATGATAAGAATGGTGCATCTGCAACCACTTTTTTAAAAATCAAGTAGATTAACAGAATTTTTGTTTTTTTTAAAGATTTATTTATTTATTTATTTATGGGGGGAAGGGAAGAAAAAGAGAGGGAGAGAAGCTTCAATGTGTGGTTGCTTCTCGTGCACCCCCTACTGGGAACCTGGCTTGCAACCTATGCACATGCCCTGACTGGGATCAAACCGGTGACCCTTTGGTTTGCAGGCCAGCGCTCAATACACTGAGCTACACCAGCCAGAGCGATTAATGGAACTTTTGTAAATGCAAATCAAGCCTATTGTATTTTGAAAATATGAGTAGGTAATCTCGTTTTTTCCAGCACAATTTAAAAATACTGCATTAAATTTCTTCATTATCACAGGTGATAAATGCCCCAAATGAGCCAAACCTAAGTGGGCTAGGAAAAGCAGTAATTTCTTATGAGAACTTTAACAAAGAGGAGTAAGCAAGCATTTTCCCTTTTAAACTATCAGGAACAATAGAAAAGAGAGAATTTGGGCTGCCATGTGAATTGGTTGATCACTGATAGCTTACTGACACTTAAGGATTTTTTTCTAAGTATTTGGGGCTTCTTACTAAATTTACACATGCTTCACAGAAACTCCTGACTCACATGGAATTTGTATTAAAAAGACCAGTTTTTCCAGCCAAAATTTGTTTATATTACAAATTAGATTTCTTTTTTGAAGTGCCATCTCAAAAAACCTCTCTTTTGGACAGGTTCAAACTAATACAGACCAGTTTCCTCAGGGGAATCAGTTTATTCTGTTTTCTTGTGTTAATTTAGTTTGTTTGATTGGCTGGCAAAGATCCCTCTAAAGGCAAGTGGTACACGTGTGAATCATAAAAGAAGGGGGCTGTTGGGTTACTTGCTAGCAGCGTTGAACATGCACAGTGTCTTAAGTCACTGAGTTGCCATTTTTCATATATCATCTTAGTTAATCCTCATAACAACTATAGATGAAGAAGTTAAATTTTTAAAAGATTAATTACCCAAGATCATAGAGCTGGTAAGTAGAGGAAGAAGATCGGATCCATGCATATCTGACTCCAGGACTTTAAGCTCTTACAGTGCATAAAGGGTTTATTGATGGTTTCTCTACAAGGCTTCATTGGTTGGTTATTGTATCCTGTATTAACAATTTATAGTCTTATTTTTTCTTTTTATTGGAAACTGCCTGGAATTCTTTTTTGAATTGAATGAAAGAAGGATCATAAACAACTGACAGCACAGTAATTTCTGTTAATATACTATTTTCTATTAGTTGGTCCGTCCTAAGAATTTTTGCATGTTGTGTTAAAGAGTAAAGACTCAAGCTAAATTGGATTTAGTTAGAAAAGTCCATCTGGTAGTAAATCCAGTGCTTCCCTACACTCTCATCCTTGGCTCTTCTGTGAAGAAAGACTTGGATTTATTGGGAGAAATGCATGGATGGAATCAAGTATTGGGCTTATTTGGAAAAAATAAACACACCAAATAATGAGAAATCACTGAATTAAAAAATAAAACTTGAGAGAGGAAAAAACTTCTTTTGAAAAATTGAGAAGTTTGACTAGTAAAGTTTAGATTTTAGCATGTATCTTATAAATGAATAAAATGCTCTGGATTAGGTCATTACATATCATCCTTCTATAGTCTTTACTTCAAAGCTATTTCTAAAAATAATGAGTTCTATGTAAAATTTGTTTGACAAAAATAAAGGAAAAAATAACCCAACAGTTAATATATGTGTAAAACTTAGATGGGAAGGTACTTTCAAAGTGTTGCAAATATAAGGCTTTTTGGGTGTTGATTTGGACATAAAATCTAGTATTCTACAACCATGTCTATGCTCCGCTGGACTTTAAAAGATCTTTGTACATTACAACTCCTCCTTTCTCTCACAGCTTTCCTAATTCAGTTTCTTCTGTCATCTGCAGCATACGAACAAATGCTGTACCTATTTGGAAATACTCAAACTAAATCAAGATCTAAACACATAGGACAGAAAATTTTTACAGTTTTCAGAAATCTGTGAACATGATTTTTTTTTAAAATAAAACCTGGTGAAGACACAGGGATCATACTCCGAAAATGAAACTGGTTTGACAAAGTTTCTCTTTTTTTTAAAAAAAAAAGATTTTATTTATTTTATTTTTAGACAGAGGGGAAGAGAGGGAGAAAGAGAGGGAGAGAAACATCAATGTGTGGGTGCCTCTCATGCAGCCCCTACTGGGGACCTGGCCCACAACCCAGGTATGTGCCCTGAGTGGGAATCAAACTGACAAACCCTGTGGTTTGCAGGCTGCCACTCAATGCACTGAGCCACACCAGCCAGGGCTAACAAAGTATGTTACAGTTATCAACGATGTCCGCAAACAATGGCCTAATTCACTCCTAGATTTTTGTGGAGAAACGTCCAGAAGTCATTCATAGTAACAGGACACCACTAACACTAAGTGGGCAGGTGTGGACGAGAACAACAATGCATAGAATAATCTATGGCTTCTTTCCCACAAACACCAGCAATGTCACCCTTGGGAAACACTATGTGGTAACCACTTCAGAGTGCTCTTATCTTCACATTCTTACCGGGGACATGTTTCTGTAAAATACCATTTTGCTCATACTATATATGCATCCTATAAAGTACTCAGTTCGGCTCTGCCTAGCCCTTTTTGAAACCTAAACCTTTACCTAAAGAGAAGGGAAACTTGTCTTTCTCAGTTTCCTCACCTGCCTAACTTGTCACAGAAGGCCTCTGAATTGGTACCGTTTTTTTCAAAAAGATGTTTTAAACATGAATAATCTGGATTCCTTTGAAATGCCTTTATTTCAGCAAGTGTACCTTTGAGTCATTAACAAATTTAAGGTTTTAATTTTTTATTCTTCACAAAAATATATTTTTTTTCCTTTTCCTCTGCCACTCCGGAGCTCTAGCACTGAAAACAGAACCTTGTGTGCAGAAAAATCTCTGCACATTTATAGGCCTTGAAAGTATGCAACACATCTAACCACATAATTGAAAATAATAAGGGCACGATAAATGGGATGGCCCCAGGGTAAAACACCCAAGGGATTCAATTGGTGTCACTTTGCATCAATGTCCATGCATCATGGTAATTGAGGTAACATAACCAATTACCACATTTTAATTAGAGTTCTAAGAACTTGAGAACATTTGCAATGATGAGACAGCTCACTTTTAAAAAGAAAAGATAGAAAGAATGAAAGAAAATGGTAAAAAAAAAAAAAGAAAGAAAGAAAAAAGAAAACCCACACATTACATTACCCAAACTTGTTCCTCACAAGCAGAGGTTACATATGAATAAAATGATGTTTTCTGAGTCTTCTTTAGCTTTCTATCTCTCAATCTTATTATTCGGTTATACATTTTGAGAAACCAAGTATTTTAAAATATCAGTTTGAGACTAGAGCATTCTCTAATATAATATAATATAATATTAGAGCAAACCCTAATATAACTGATGATTTTAGAAATTTATGACTAAAAATATTCTCTAGATTATGGCCTTGGCTTATAATTTCACTTCCCACCTAAGTGTTCCTCACTATCATAACTTGGGTTTTCATTCTAAGTTTAAAGTCAGTTTCTGAACAAAGTGACACATCATTAAATTACTTATTTCTCTGGCTTTGGTTGCTAAACAAAAATAGACCTAGATTTCACCCCCCTTCAAAAAAATTAAGAGCAGAATTACTGCATTTAGAAAATAATTTTGACTTATGGCAATTATTTTTATAAGGCTTGAGTTTAAGTGAAAAACCTCCTGTAAAATTTTAGTGCTGCTACATAATCAAGTAATTATGTAATTACTTGTACTTAATTACTTACAAGAGAGATGGTTGTTAAAAAATCTTTATACATGTCAAAAACAGCTTCCTTCTTTAGAGTATTTCTAGCCAAGCTCCAAATAGAAAAAAGCTCTTTTTAAAAGTAATTTCCAATAAATTTATTTTTCTTTCATAATTCTGTTACCATTTTCTTTATATGAAAGTGCATTATATACAGGTCTATGTGCCCTATCTCTTGTTTCCCCTCAACATAGCCAAAAAAGAAAAGAAGAAAAGAAGAAAGGGAAGGAGGAAATGAGGAAGGGTGGCAGAAGAAAAGAAAGGATTTTAAATGACAGTAGAAGGGCTTAATTTTAATTATAAGACATGTGTCCTTAATGTGAAAATTCCCATTAGGCAGAGTAGATTTTCAAGGGAAGTCAAGGAATTTCCTTTCCTTGATCATTAGAATAGAACGTGGTAACCAAGAGTTCAGGCCAGATGGTGCCATGCCATTTAGTTGCCATGTGATTGTGACAAATCATTTAATTCTTCTACAGCTCAGTCTCTTCATCTGTAAAATGGAAATAACAATAATACCTGCTTCAGGTGGTTATGTGAGGTTTAAATGAAAAGTTATTTGAACGACTGCTGCTACAGAGTCAATAAATGTTAGCTGCTATTATTTATCTTATTGCAAGGACCAAGTCTTTTTTATCTTTGTAATTGTCTAGAAATTAACGCATTGCCTGGCATGCTAAACGATTAGTGTATTTTTTTACTTAATATTCACATGAGCAAATGACAGAGAAGTGAGTAACTGAGGAAATCCGTCTTAAGTGCTATATTTCATGATTGACATGACCCCCCACCCTGATGCTCCCCTCCTTTCCAGCCAGAATTGGTGAAAACTGAACCAGTTGAATTACCTTTAGACACAGCCTTCTCAGTTCAGGTTGATTTTCTTTATTGTTCTCCAATGTTCAATTTTATTGATTTTTATTCTAGTTTTTATTACTTATTTTGCTTGTTTTAAGATTAAATTGCTCCCTTTTTCTCAGTTTTCTAAAGTAGGTGCTTAGGTTACTGATTTTTTAGATCTCTCTCTCTTCATTTCTAATATATGCACTTTATGCTATAAATTTCCCTCTAAGCACTACTTTTACTGCACCAAACAAACCTTTGTAAATTTTATTTTCATTTTTAATTAGTTTAAAATATTTAAAAATTTCTCTTAATGTTTTCTCTTTAACCTGTGTATTACTTGGAACTATACTACTTAATCTCCAAATATTTTGTTATTTTTAAGTTATCCTGTGAATGATTTCTGATTTAATTTTATAGTGATCCAAAGTCATACATTGCATGATTTCTATTATTTAAAAATTTTTAAGGTGTGTTTTGTGGCTCAGAAGGTGATCTTATCTTGGTGAATGTTACATGTGGGTTTCAGAGGAATTTTATGCTTTTATTGAATGAAATATTCTATAAATGTCAATTAGATCCAGTTGATTGATAGTGCTGTTCAGGTCAACTATATTCTTAGCAGTCTTTTGGCTGATTGTTATATCAACTACTGACAGAATAGAGCTAAAGTCCGAAGTCCTCAGTACTGATTGAAATCTAGCTACAATAATGGATTTTCTATTCCTTCTTGCAGTTCAATTCATTTTTGCCTCAGTATTCAATGTCCTCTTGCTAGATCGATACACATTTAGGACTGATATATCTTCTTGGAGAATTGATCCCTTTATTATTAATGCTCCTCTTTATCCCTGATAATTTTCCTTATTTTTGAGTCTGCTTTGCCTGAAATTTATGTGGCTACGCCCACTTTCTTTTGATTAATGTTAGCATGATATATCTTTCTCCATTCTTTCAACTTTTCTGAGTGTTTCTGTTTAAAGTGGGATTCTGTAGACAACATGTAGTTGGTTCTTCTTTTCTCAATTCTGGAAATATTTATTTTTAATTGTATTACTTAGGCCATCCACATTTAAAATAATTATTAATGTAGTTGGAATAGTATCTATTAAATTTATGACTATTTTCTGTTCATTGCATTTGTGTCTTGGTTTCTATTCCCCCTTCTTTAATTTTAATGGAGCATTTTATATGATTCCATTTTGTCTTTTTTAGCATACCAATTATATTAATTCCCGGAAAATTTTTAGTGGTTATCCTAGATCTTGCAATATATACATTTTAAACTAATCTAAGCCTGCCTTCAAATAACATTATACAGTACTACTTCATATGTATAGTGCTGATAACTTATAACAAAATTTTCTCAAGTTTCCCTTCCTATTTCTTAAGATATTGCTGTCATTTATTTCCTAAAACATTGCTACTATTACTACTTTAAGTAAACAGTATCTTTTAGATCAGTTAAGAATAATAAAAATAAAATTTTTTATTTTGCCTTGATTTATTTCTTCTTTCATACTTTCTTCTTTATACAGATCCAAGATTCTGACCTGTTATAATTTTTCTTCTTGAAGAACTTCTGTTAACATTTCTTTCAGGGCAGATCTGCTTAAAATGAATTCCTTCAGGTTTTGTTTGAGAAAGTTTTTATTTCTTCTCTGTTTTGAAGGGAAGTTTTGTGGATATAGAATTACAGGTCAGTGATTTTGTTTTTGCTTTTGATAAATTAAATATTTCATTCTCATCTCTTCTTGCTTGCATAGTTTCTGATGAGAAGTCCACTGTAATTCTTGTCATTGTTCCTCTATAGGTGAGGTATTTTTTTCCTCTAACTTCTTTCAAGATTTTTCTTTTTTGTCTTTGGTTTTCTGTAGTTTGTATATAATATGCTTAGGCATAGAATTTTTTGGTGTTTATCCTGCTTCCTGGCTCAGTGGTTTCCTATCTGTCATTAGTTTTGGAATATTTCCAGCAATTCCACTTTATTTCTTGTCCTCCATTCTCTCTTTTTTCCCTTTCTCATATTCCAATAACATCTGCAGGGTCCAGCAGAAGTAACACCTGCTTGAGTGTGGTTGGTAGGGTGATAATATTGGTGTAATAATTTATAATTTTAATTTGAATATTTCACCTAAAATGCCATATGGTGTGTTTGAGTGTGGTATTTTATGTTACTGAATTACATGCTTATGATTTTGTAATAAGAGATTTTGTAATAAAAAAGGAGTATTATTTGTGCTGGACCCTGTATATTTGAAATTGTACCTTTGAAATTGTCTCAAAGTTCTTGGATGTTTCCTTCTTTTTATCACTTTCTTCTATCTGCATTTTATTTTGGAATTTTTTATTGACCTAGTTTCAGCTTCACCAGTTAATTCCTTGGCCATGTCCAGTATACCAACATATCCATCAAAGTCATTTTTTACTTCTTTCATAGAATTTTAAGAATTTCTCACATTTCCTCTTAAATCATTCTTGGACTTTTCATCTCTCTGCTTACATTACCCATTTATTCTTGCATGTTATTTACTTTCTTCATTAGAACCCTTACTATATTAATTATAGTTACTTAAGTTTTTCTGTTAATCCCCAAACTTGTGTCATATCTGAGCCTGATTCTGATGATTGCTTTGTCTCTTTAGACTGTGTTTTTTTCTTGCCTTTTAGTATGCCTTGTAAGTTTTTTGTTGAAAACTAGACATGATATATCACCTAATAAGAATTGAGGTAAACAAGGCATCAATGTTAGGTTTTATGCTAATCAGGCAAGAAGCTGGGTTGTATTTAATGTTTGCCATAGCTGTAATTCTTTTATGCTAAACTTCAAATTCCTTCAGTGTCCTTGTTTTTGTCTCCTCTGTTATACTTGAGGTCTCCTAAGAATTATCCCTCAGATACCTGCAAGTTATTTTTTAGCTTAAATCCTATTATTATTATACTGTTATTATACTGGAACTCTAATGGCATAGTGGTAATAAGTGAGGAAGGATAAGTGTCCTATATTTTAAGACTGACTCTCAGTTTTCATGGGCCTATGCCCTTGGGATGTGACCTTCAGAAATATTTCTCAGCCCCTCCACCCACTTAGATGAGATAGGAAGGATAGAGGGAGTAAACTCAGAGAAATGCTTTTCCCCCAGGTGGGATAAGGTCTCATGAAGATTTTTGCCCTGGCAAAATAGTCCTTTGTTATATATTGTGTTTGGATGTGTTTCACAATGGTTACTCTTCCATTCCCACTATCAGAATCACAAAGAAATCTTTCTTAATATTTTACTGTGAGCACCTTCTGTGGTTCTGGGAAGTGAAAACCAGGAAAACATGGGGTTCTGCTAACATTATGGCCCCTAGCAGTTTTTCACTCTCAAACTGTCCACACACAACCTTCAGCAATTCATTAAAATTTCCTACTTAAGAATTGCTACCTGTTTATGGCTCCAGTGACTTCTGCTTCAGGTAAGTAGATTTCATCTGAGATTCTCTGGATTTACTTGTGTCTGCAGATTTCAGGGTAGCAGTTAGCCCTGCAACTTTAGTTCTCTGGTGTGTCCAAGGAAAGTTGTTGATTTTCAATTTGGTTAGATTCTCCCTTTTCTGAAAACAGGAGCAACAACTTCCAAAGCTCTTTACCTACCAGAGCTAAGATCAGAAGTCTTCATTGCTGGTTGAAATGAAGGACTCTGACTCAAGTTAGGGGTCCAGAGCTTAGACCTAGGTGCAGAAGAAGGGTAAACCTTACCCAAGACTGTAAGATATAAATGCAGGAAAAACGTAAGATGCAGGATCCAGGTCAAGCATGGCTAAGAATCCACTCCCCAACTGCCCGCCCCCACTCCAGCTGTCACTGGATCTATAAGTCTTCCTCTATTTTGCTTGTTAGTTCAGTTTGTTCATTAGATTCCACATATGAGTGAAATCAGTGGTTTTTGTCTTTCTCTGATTGGTTTATTTCACTTAGCATAATGTTCTCCAAGTCCATCCATGCTGTTGCAAAGGGTAAAATTATCTTCTTTTTATGGCTAAGTAATATTCCATCATGTAAATGTCCCATAGTTGTTTTATCCACTCATTTGCTGATGGACACTTGGGCTGCTTCCATATCTTGGTGATTGTCAGTAACACTGCAATGAACATAGAGGTGCTTATGTTCTTTGGAATTAGTATTTTGAGTTCCTTCAGCTATATTCCCAGAAATGAGATCACTGGGTCCAAATGTAGATCCATTTTTAATTTTTTGAGGTATCTCCTTACTGCTCCATAGTGGCTGCACCAGTCTGCATTTCCACCAACAGTGCAAAAGGGTTCCCCTTTCTCCACATCCTCACCAGCACTTGTTGTTTGTTGATTTATTGATGATAGCCATTCTGACAGGTATGGGATGTATCTTATTGTGGTTTTTGTTTGCATTTCTCTGATGATTGGTGACACTGAGCATCTTTTCATATTTCTATTGGCCATCTGTATATCCTTTTTGGAGAAGTGTCTGTTCAGGTCCTTTTCTCATTTTTTAATTGGGTTGTTTGGTATTTCTTGTATTCAGTTTTGTAAGTTATCTTTAAAATTTTGGATATTAACCCCTTATCAGATATATCAGAGAATAAGTTCTCCCATTCCATGGGTTATCTTTTTATTCTATTGGTGGTTTCCTTTGCTGTTCAAAACTTTTTAGTTTGAGGTAGTCTCACTTGTTTATTTTTTCTTTTGCTTCTCTTGCCTGAGAAGATACATCAGATAAAATATTGCTATGAGCAATGTCCAAGATTTTACTGCCTATGTTTTCTTCTATGATTTTTATAGTTTTAGGACAAATATTTAAGGCTTTAAGCCATTTTGAATTTATTCTTTTGTGTGCTGTAAGGATGTGGTTTAGTTTCATTTTTCTGCATATATCTGTCCAATTTTCCTAAAACCATTTATTGAATAAACTATTTTTAACCCATTGTATGTGCTTGCTTCCTCTGTCAAATATTAATTGACTATAAAGGTGTGGGTTTATTTTTGAGCTCTCTATTCTGTTCCATTGATCTATGTGTTTGTTTTTATGCCAGTACCATGCTGTTTTGATTAATATTGCCTTACAGTATAGTTTGATATTAGGTAGCATGATTCTTCTAACTTTGTTTTTTCTCAAGATCACTGTTGCTATGTGGGGCCTTTTGTGGTTCCACATAAATTTTTGAAATATGTATTCTAGTTCTGTGAAATACATTGTTGGAATCTTGATATGAATTGCATTGAATCTCTAGATTGCTTTGGGTAGCATGGACATTTTAATGATGTTAATTCTTCCTATCTATGAACATGGCGTGTGCTCCCACTTATTTATATCTTCAGCTTCCTTCTTCAGTATCTTATAATTTTCTGAGTACAGGTCATTTACCTCCTTGGTTAAAATTATTCCTAGGTATTTTATTCTTTTTGAAGCAATCATGAATTTGATTATTTTCTTAATTTCCCTTTCTGAGAGTTCATTATTAGCATATAAAAATGCAACTGACTTCTGGATATTAATTTTTTATCCTGCTACTTCATTGAACTCATTTATCAATTCAAGTAGTTTCTTGGTGGAATCTTTAAGGTTTTCTATGTACAGTGTCATGTCATTTGCAAATAAAGATAGTTTTACATCTTCCTTTCCAATTTGAATGCCTTTTATTTCTTCTTCTTGTCTGATTGCTGTGGCTAAGACTTCCAGTGCTATTTCCAGTACTATCTTGAATAAGAGAATTGAAGGCAGAAGTTTCTTGTCTTATTCCCGATCTTAGGGGCAATGCTTGTAGTTTTTGCCCATTGAGTATGATGTTGGCAGTGGGTTTGTCACATACGATCTTTATTATGTTTGAGTATATTCCCTCTATTCCCACTTTGCTGAGAGTTTTTATCAAAAATCGGTGCTGGGTTTTATCAAAAGCTTTTTCTGCATCTATTGACCATGTGGTGTATGCATTTATTGATTTGCAAATGTACAAACAGTGTATTCCCAGAATAAATCCCACTTGATCATGGTATAAAATCTTTTTGATACATTGCTGTATTCAGTTTGCTAACGTCTTGTTGAGGATTTTTGCATCTATGTTTATCAGGGATACTGGCTTATAATGTTCTTTCCTTGTAGTGCCTTTATCCAGTTTTGGAATTAGGATAATTCTGGCCTTGTAAAATGAGATTGGGAGTCTTTCCTCCTCTAGAATTTTTTGGTATAGTTTGAGAAGGAGAGGTATTATTTCTTCTCAGAATTTTGGTAAAATTAACCTGTGAAGCTATCTAGTCAAGAGCTTTTGTTCATTCGGAGTTTTTTGATTACCGCTTCAATTTCACTAGGTAATCTATCTATTCCAATTCTCTGATCCTTTCCGAATTAGTTTTGGAATATTGCATATTTCTAGGAATTTATCTGTTTCATCCAGGTTGTCCAATTTGTTAGTATAGAATTGTTCATAATATTTTCTTGCAATCTCTTCTATTTCTTTGGTGTCAGTAGTTGTTTCCCCTCTTTCATTTCTGATTTTAATTATTTGTATCCTCTCTTTATCTCTTGATGAAACTAGTTTGAGGTTTGTCAATCTTGTTTATCTTTTTAAAGAACAAGCTGTTGGATTCATTGACCTTTTGTATCTTTTTATTAGACTCCATTTTGTTTATTGCTGCTCTTATTATTATTATTTCCTTCCTTCCTCTCACTTTGGGCTTTGTTTTTTGTTCTTTTTCAAGTTCTTTTAACTGTAAAGTTAGATAGTTTGTTTGAGCCTTTTCTTGTTTCTTGAGATAGGCCTGTAATGCTATGAATTTCCTCCCTAGGATTGTTTTCCTTGTGTCCCACAGAATTTTGATTGTTGTGTTCTCATTTTCATTTGTTTCAAGGAATCTTTTGATTTCCTTCTTGATCTCATTGTTGACCCATTTATGGTTTAATAACATGTTATATAGCTTCCATGTCTGTGTATTTTTCAGTGTTCTTGGGTTTGGTTTCTAGTTTTTTAACATTGTGTTCAGAGAAGATGTTTGATATGATTGCAGGTTTCTTAAATTTACTGAGACTTGTTTTGTGTCTTAACATGTAGTCTATCCTAGAAAATATTCCATGTGCACTTTAAAAGGATGTATACTCTGCTGCTTTGTGATGAAATGCTCTGTAGAGATCAATTAAATCCATTTGATCCAGTGTGTCATTAAGGCTGCTGTCTCCTTGTTGATTTTCTGTGAAGAAGATCTATCCATTGAAGTCTATGCAGGTTAAAGTCCCCTACTATGACTGTACTTTTGTCAATCTCTCCCTTTATGTCCATCAAGATTTGTTTTACATACTTAGGTGGTCCTGTGTTGGATGTATAAATGTTTATTAGGGTTATTTCCTCTTATTGGATTGTTCCCTTTATCATTATGTAGTGTCCTTTGTCTTTTACTATAGCGTTGATTTTAAAGTCTACTTTGTCAGATATAAGTATTGTTACCCCAGCTTTTTTTTCCTTTCCATTTGCATCAAATAATCTTTTTCCTTCCCTTTACTATTACCCTCTGTGTACCTTTCAATTGAAGTAGGTCTCTTGGAGACTGCATATGGGTCTTGTTTCCTTATCCATTCATCTACCCTATGTCTTCTGATTGGAGCTTTTAAGACAGATACATTTAAGGTGATTGCTGATAGATATGTATTTATCGCCATTTTAATTTTTTTTTTTTTTTTTTTACTTTCTTCTCCTCCTTGTTCTCCAAGCACGTGCTTTAACATCTCTTGCAGTAGTCGTTTCATGTTAACAAACTCCTTTAGCTTTTTCTTGTCTGGGAAGCTCTTTATTTCTCCTTCAATTTTAAATAACACCCTTGTTGGGTAAAGCAGCCTTTGTTGTAGGCCCTTGCTTTTCATCACCTTGAATATTTCATGCCAATATCTTCTGGCCTGAAATGTTTCTGTTGAGAAATCATTTGACAGTCTAATTGGAGCTCCCTTGTAGGTAACTAACTGCTTTTCTCTTACAGTTTTAAGATTCTCTCCTTGTCTTTAAGCCATTTTAATTATGATGTCTCTTCATGTGGGCCTCTTTGGGTCCATTTTGTTTGGGACTGTCTAAACTTCTTGAACTTGTGTATCTTTTTCCTTTACTAGGGTAGGGAAGTTTTCAGTGATTATTTCTTCAAATAGTTTCTCAATCCCTTGCTCACTCTCTTCTTCTGGTATCCTCATTTTGTGATGTTGTTATGCTTCTTGTTGCTCCAAAGATTTCTTAAGCTCTTCTCATTTTTTTAGAATTCTTTTTTCTTATTTGCTGCTCTGCTTGGGTGTTGTTTTCTATCTTCTCTTCCAAATCACTGATTCAATCCTCTGCTTCAGTCTAACCTACTGTTTATTCTTTCCAGTTTATTATTTATTTCAGATATTACATTATTTAATTCTTACCAGTCCTTTTTAATGGTGTCTATATCTTTTTTATGCTGTTGAGTATCCTTATAATCATTACTCTAAAGTCTATATCTGATAAATTACTTACCTCCATTTCATTTACATTGACCCACCTTTCTACCTTCTCATATGTTCATGGCTTTCCCAACCAAAGAAACCTCTAATTTTATTTGTGTTGTGTATAGCTAACCAGCCAAGTACCATAAAGCAGTTAGCGGTGAGTTAAGAGAGTAAAACCCTTATCCCTCCTGGCGTGTGGGGAGAGGGAAAAAAGGAGAAAGTAGTGCAGGGTCTGGGAGGAGTTTGGACCATTTACCTTCTGCACTGAGTAACATCCTCCTTCTTTCCCAGTGCACAAGCCTGTGTTAGCATTTTTTATATGTCACTTGAAAATGGCTGGGAAGCACTCGTCTAGAAATAATAGGTATTAAGCCTTGAAACCAACCCCCTGATCATGAAGCAATAGTTACATTTAAATTTTGATTGAAGAGAAAACATTTAAGTGGAAATACCAATGGGGTCAAATAATTTTGTTTTCCTTTAGAAAGATAAGATTAACTCTAATTTTCTTTTTCATTCAGGTCTAATACTTTAGGTCCATTTTTTTCACTTGCATTATGTTTGTGACTTTTTAACTTAAAAATAGCTAAGTTTACTGAATGTCAAAGAAAAAATTCTATGTTTAGTCATGCAGGAGGTTAAAATTAAAATAATATTGAAAAAGCTAATTTTTTGCATAAAGGAATAAAGCAGTTCATAAAAGCATAGGCAGGCCCACAGGTCTAAAGACTAAAAAACTAAATCTGTTATAACTTAGGTTAAATATCCTTCCCATGAACATAATAGTATCAGTGTATTACTGCTGGTTCTGCAAGTATTGAATATTTAACTGAGTAGTGAACCTATTTGCAAAGACAGTTTGTTGTCTGATCCATACTGATCACAGAATTGGAAAGAACTAAAGTATCCCTTGAGTACCTGCTATGTGCACCGTATTGTTCTGAGGTTTGTCTCCACAGAAGTAGTACAGGACATTATCTTCCTTCTCAAAGAATTTACAAACTACAGAGTGATAGTAAGATAATATTGACATAAATGAGGCAATAGTTATTTCAAACTGTGTCTGGGCTGAAAATGACAGCACCCATTACAAAACTAAATAAAAAGCTGCAAGATAATTGATATGTGAGCCTGCACTCAATTTACCTTTATATTGGCCCAGTGCCTGGGCAGAATTATATAGTAAGAAAAGAAGGAAGGAATGAATGAATGAATCAATCAATCAATCAGCAAAAGCAAATACTAAATTGTGTGGTTCTATTACTACTCTAAGAATCAAATGAGAGGGAAATCACTGAGCACTAAGTACCTAGACATACTTTTGTAGAGGAGTTTAAGATAGAATTTTGAGAGAATTGGTGAAGGCAATAGAAACCAAATTTATTCATTCATTCAAAAAATGTTTATTGAATATCTACTATGAACAGAGAGGAATGGTGACGTAAGTGAGCAGGGAACATTCATGGGGCAGTTCCTTATGGCGAAGGTCAGCTTTGGGGGAGCATTCAATTAAACTGTAGTCATTTTCATATTACCAGATTATAGAATGCCTTAAAAGTCAGAATAATGTAGAGGAGAAAATGGCCACTGAAATTTGTTTTCATCATTTGTTTTGTTTAATGAGAGGAGTAATGCAATGAAAGGATTTATTTTAGGAAGCTTTGTTTGCAAGCGGTATGTAGGATTATCCTGAATACATTGTTGTCCCTTTTTAAAAAAAAAGGGTCTAGGGACAGATTTTTTACAAACTTTTATGGGGTTTTATGAGAATGTTTAGTTGCCATTTTAATAACAAATCTTCTAGGTGTATCTCATCTACTCATATTGCTGCAATGTAATTTCACTTCTTGAATTTGAAGTTGTGGAAATAGAGAACTCTATCATTATCCTACTCATAGTAACTTCCCAAATTCTATAGAAAATAAGTCCTGATATAGCCTTTTCCTTACCTGGTAAAACAACTCCAACTCCCTTGACCTTTTTCAGATGGTTTGTTTCTTCAATGTTACAGTACATTCTTGACTATTAAACTTTAATGATATCTAACTAACTAGATTCTCCCACATGGCCCCACTTCTTCCTTTGTTTTTACATTTATGCAAGGGTAGGCATAATGACAATTCTGAAGATTAAGGGCTAGAAGCTCCTAAGAGAATTTCATTTCAAGAGCACTTTTCCATGTAAAGAAAAGTCAACCTTGTTCAACACAGAATGAAGAATTTTTAACTTGGTAGAAGCTAAAATGTCTTGCAATCTCTTTATTTCTCATGCTATCACTATCATCATTTGTTAAGTGTTACTTTCTTAGCTTTTCATATAATTCTTCTTGTCCCCAGGGACTAGAAAAGGAGTTAGAGCAATAAATATCAAGAGAAATATCCCTTCCTCCCTAGGACACCTGTCCGTCTAGCTACGGACAATAATCGATTTGTTGCGATTAGCATATGCAGGAATAAGGAAAGATGATAAGTTAGCTGAGGATTCTAGGCAAGTTCTACCTCTGGATGGTATTCCTGATGGAGCTTTAATGGGCTCACATGGCCTACGGGAATTCCTTTCCCAAGGATCCCATTCATGGAACTTAGATTCTCAATTAAAGATCATAGTTCTCAGCTGAAATTGTCAATGGTTTAGATAAGAAATCACGTGTCTTTGTATATAAAAGGTTATTCCTATAAGATCACTAACTCACCTCATCTAAATTGATTGCACATTAAAATTGGTTTAACACACAAGACAGAAGCACAGAATACTAGGGGATCCAAATAACCTGTGCCATTTTGCTCTCTTCTTGTTTTACTGTTTGAAAGAACCCACTTCCATTAAGGGAGTCCAATTTTCATACAGCGATTTCTCTATTTTTTTTTTCCTTTCTGAGTGGCACTCACACAGTAGCAGTGGTAAAATAAACAACAATGTGTTGGATTTTGTTTCTCTTTGTCTATATGACATTTGTGTCATCACTGTAGCTCTAATCCATATTCAGGTCTTCATGTTTGGTGCACAGTAATATGTAAATTATCTCACCAGCTGCATGGAGCAGTGTTTGTTTATTCTATTTCTTTTGGCACTGCACAGAACTGAATTCCTGCCAAAATGGGGCTGCTTCAGGGAGCACTAATGCTCCAGGAGGAAGTTTTGAAAGGAAACACACATCGTAAGTCTTCACTCTGTGAAGCAGCAAAATCAAAACAAACTTTCTGTTTACTAAAATATCGGTATTATGAATGTAAAGTAATGTGTTTGTTAAAATATAATGAGCATGCTGCCCATCTCCAGGATGCTTGGTGTACGTGGGTTTTGGAAATGAGGACACAATGCTGAAGAAGCTGGTGCATTTTTATTCTTGGACAGAAAGTAGGTGAAATGAAAGAGACAGAGACAATATCTAGAAGTTTAAGGGGGAAAGAAATGTTTTAACATGCATATTAATCTCTGGAAACACATGGCATTTACATGCATTTAAATGTGGACAGCTGTGGCGTTTAAGTGTTAAAAAATTTCATTAATGATGCATAGAGCTATCTACTTCTGTTGGCAGGCCTTTCAGTCTTCAATCTGACACTTCCTTTTTTATCCAGCAAGCTAATTTCCCCTCTTTTGTGAGGAGTAACTGTTTTCACACTACTGCTTACCCAGCAAGCCTCCTTATTGTTTCATGGTTAATTATCTTCTCCAGCTTCACCTTCCCCAGTGAAGGGAGGGACCCTTCCTCCCCAGCACTAATGAAAGCCTGGTTTTTACGGGTACACTGTGTAAATAAACACAAGGTCTGATCAGTCAACATAATAAATGAGTTCCTAAAGTTTATGGAGTCACAGCTCATCTAGTGATTTTACTGAATAATGAGGAAAAATGATTAATCTGGTGGGAGGGGGTACTTTAATTTTGAAGGAAAAAATGAAGCCTTTGTTGCCTTAATATGGAACCTATCTGCAGATAAACGTAAGGGATCTCTATTTATACAAGTGTTCCTCATGCTTCCTAACAGCAGCAATAACATTGTCTGGAGAATGTCTTGCATAGAGTATGCTTGAAAAATACTGTTGATTTGTAGGAGGTGGAGGTCACTTGGCATTGGATTTCCCTGATTGTTGCTATTTATTAAGAAAAAGAAACAGCCAAGTTGTATGTAGTGAAACTATGCTACACTCTTCACTGACTGCTTGAAAAGCAGAGAGAAGTCACATGCTACCATTGTCCAGTGCCTAGAGTGGTGAAGTAAGCAGCTTTGGTCCAGGTAGTTAGCTCTGCTGGCTGTCAATATCTTGCCTTCCTGGACTATAAACTCAGCATATTCTCTTAGTTGCCAGCTCAAGGACCCATATCGAAAGAGTTTGGAGCTCTCCAAACTCTTTTTTTTTTTTTTGCATTGCAAGAGGATTTTAAGGGATTATGGTGATTCTAAGCCTCTAATATTGCTTTTTAAAATTTAAAATGAATTCACATTTTGAGATCATTTTTTTTCTAGAATGAAATTTACATTTCTTTGATTTGGGAACCTTTGATTTGGGTTACAGTTTGAATTAAGGTCCTGACATTTAATAGTCTCAAGAGCCTCCTTCATGAGAGCCCAGGACCAGAGCTTCTATTCCAATCAAGACTGAGTTTTTAAATCTAATCAGATCTCAGGATCTTTAGCATGTTCCCCTTCAGATCTCAATATGAAAATCCCCCAGGGATTCTATGTTTTTAACATGTCTAAGGACTCTAGGAATCAGAAGTATATTATCTCTAGGAAACTTACTTCAAAGACATTAATTACCTTCTAGGAAATCATCCTGAAGTTTCATGTAACTTTTCCAGCATCAGGTATTCTTATATCCTCTCCAGTTATTTATTTATTTATTTAGTTTGTTTGTTTGTTTGTTTGTTTGTTTATGGAGACAATAGTGACAGCTCAAGGGAGATGTTATAGCAATTTTGAGACTGACTAGTCATCCTTAAGTCTAAAAGTATTCATCATTACACTATCATCGTTTTGAAGCATTCCAGCATTCGAATCATAGGGGTAAGAGAAGGAGAAAAGAAAGCAAGAAATTGGAAATCTATTTGAAAAAATAATGAAAGATAACTTCCCTAATTTGGTGAAGGAAATATACATGCAAGTCCAACAAGCACAGGGTCCCAAACAAGATAGATGCAAAGAAGCCCACTCCAAGACACATCATAATTAAAATGCCAAAGGTTAAAGATAAAGAGAGAATCTTAAAAGCAGCAAAGAAAAGCAGTTAGTTACCTACAGAGGGATTCCCGTAAGTCTGTCAGCTGATTTCTCAAAAGAAACTTTGCAGGCTAGAAGGGATTGGCGAGAAATATTTGAAGTCATGAAAAGCAGGGACCTGCAGCCAAGAGTGCTCTACCCAGCAAAGCTATCATTTAGAATTGAAGGGCAGATAAAGAGCTTTCCAGACAAGAAAAAACGAAAGGAGTTCATCATCACCAAACCATCATTATGTGAAATGTTAAAGAGATTTATTTAAGAAGAAGACCACAACTTTGTTTATGCTTATGAACTTTATTGTTTATGAACAATAAAATGACAATAAATATATATCTATCAACAGCTGAATCTAAAAAACAAACTAAGCAAGTAAGAAGAGCAGGGACAGAATCATGGATGTGGAAAGTGTTTTGATGGTTGACAGATAGGAGCAGGGTGTAGGGGAATGAGTGAAGAGATGAGGGGATTAAGAAGTACAAATAGGTAGTTACAGAAAAGCCATGGGACGTACTGTGTAGGAAATGGAGTAGCCAGAGAACCAATATGTCTGACCCATGGAAATGAACAATGGTGGGGGTATTGCCTGAGGGAGTGGGGGGTATTGGTTGGAGGGGGCAAAGGGGGAAATTTGGGACAACTGTAATAGCATAATCAATATAATTTAAAATAATAAATAAAAGTAGTTATCATTAAAGGACGCAATTAAAACAAAGATGTAAGTCAAGTGCAATTAAATCAGATGTAGAAATAAGGGTTAAGTCATCTTGTGAAAACAAATCATAGCTGACTTGCCTGTTAACCATCTTAAACCTTGGGTCAATCAAATGATAATCTGAGAAAAGCAAGATGAGTTTGGTTGACTGGTGTGGATGAGATGGAAAAGAGATGAAAATGATACCAACCATTTTTGATACTTCTTAATTTGCTTTTCCAAACTGGCCAATGCTTTATTCTTAGATTTTTGTTTTTGTGGGAGGTGTTTTGTCCGAATGATGGGTTAGAATCACATTCTTAGAATTAAAAACAAAAATCCCGCACCCCATTTTGTTAAGAGAAACAGACAATTCACAGTAATAACATAACGTTGGCTCTTGATGTGTGCCTTGTTGAAAGCAAAAAGATACAAACTTCTCTCTAATAATATATACTTTGTAAAGGGCATGGATCCTGAACATGGGTGAACTCTCTCATCTGACGTGTGGCTTCTCAGGCAGACCTCTGAATGCTCACAAAGCTGCCTTTGTGCATTAAGCTACCCCAGGATCGTGGCACAAGTCTTTTGTTCATAAAATTCAGTCTGATAAGTAGGAACCTAAATCCGTATCACAGAAAAGCCCGTGTGTTAGTAAACTTCATTTGTTTATAAGACTGTTTATTCCCTCTTTACTACAAATATACATTGTAGGTTTTAAAATAATAGGTTTTTATTAATGAGAGAGTGTCTTAACATAAAGCAGAGACGATAATGTACTTTTCCCTAAGGCAAAGGTGAGGCTAATATTAAATCCTGAGGCACAAAACTTGAATGTTTTGTCAACTATAGACAGTCAAAAGGTAAACACCAAACAGATACAATAATGACAGAAAAGTTGGGCCAGCTGTTATCATTAGGGGGAAACTTTTTTTACGTAACTTGGCTTTTCCGTCTGTTATTGTCATCCAAATAGGTTTGCCATAGGCTAGAATGTGGAAAATGCCACTATTTTATTGCAGCTGGGTTTTTACAACTTTATTAAGGTTAATTTTTTTCTACTTACTTCTTTTGTTGTTTTAGTTCCACATGATACTGAAGAGGTCAGAGATAGAAATTCCTTTTATTTAAAAATCTCTTTCAAAGTTTCTTTAAATTCATTTTTAAATAATCCTAAATTTAGGTACTTTCTTGAAACTATGGGAAAAAATTTCAGGGAAACAGAATAGTGACTAAGATGAGAAAAATAAACCAATTTTCCTATTCAGTCTATTCTGAGTATAATACAAATTTCAATGTGTGCGCATATAAAGTCCTGATAAAGCAATTTATTCACTAACAGAAGTAGATTACTTTTTTAGTTACTTCCAGTAAAACATTCAGAATTGGGTGAGAAAGTAAATTTTCCTGCATTGGATGCTTAACAAATATGAATAGTGATGTCTACAATAATTAATTTGATTAAGAAAAACATAGCTTGATTCAAGGCATTCATCTTTTGGCACTTAGATTTAATACTACCAACACTTAGATAGATACAGCGAAGAGTTATTTAGAAATTATGACAGTATCTAAATTTATTTAATTTGTTGTCACAAACATATTGCCTCTTAATCAAAATACCGCTTCTTTGGGGCAGACCTCCAGTGAAACTGAAGTTATAAAAAGGGAAGAAAGAAGTGCTTATGTTTTGTGTATCTTTTTTTCTTCTACAAATTCCTTCTTATGGTTTCACAATCACCCTGTTTACAGAACTTTAAAGTTCTTGGCAAACTTATTCTTCATACACAAAATCAAATTTAAAAGTATTAAAAAGGGGTGTTTTTTTGTTGGTTTGCTTTTGTTTTTTTGTTTTAAAAGATACAGAGTCAGGATGGGCTGCAGTGTCTGGAGTTGAAGGCAGACATGTTAAGAGCAGTTGAAGGGTTTCCTGTAGATTCAGTAGCCTCCAGAGTTTCTTCACGCCTATTCTTCTTCCAGCACTGGTGCCAGAGGATAACAGAGGTGGTGAATAGCATTTACTAGGACTGGGCTCACAGTTTCAACAGAGGCTCTACCATAGAACCTGATCCCTTCAGACAGCTACCTTGTCTGCTCCTTTCCTAAACCTCCAGCCTCTCTAGCGCCTGCCCTCTCCGTGGTCCCAAATGACTCTTCTTCTTGCTCATTCAGTGGCTTTCTCTCACCCCCCATTCTTCTTATCTCTCTGACTGTAACCCTCTTCAGCACCCACTACTTTAAAAGTTTCCATCTCTCAGCTTCCAGAATATTATACCAGTAGTTCTACCTGGATTTTCCTGTTTCTTTTGCTGGTTGCTCCTTTCTCCTTTGAAGGCACCCACAGGGCTCTATCTGTTTTACCTTTGCTTCTTACTGTTCCCTCTTCTTGCAATGTCCCCCTCCCCCAACACTTTCTCTGAATTTCTTTCTACTCAAAGTTGCCTATATACCCTTCAAAATAATAGTCCATCAGACCTCAGGTGGCTAAACCATGGCAGGGAAGTCTATAGGTATAAAGAGGCGAGAGGAACTGATTTCATGAGGATGCTTGGAATCAAGGTACTCAAAGGTAGAGAGAATGTCAAGAAAAGTGGAGTCAAATGCTATAGAGGGATCAACTAAAATAAGACCAAAGTATGTTTGGTTGGCTCAATCAGAAGGGCACCGGTAACCCTGCCAGAGGGTTCAGCAAGTGAGGGTTCTATTAGTCAAACTCCTTGTTTCTCTTCAAAAGAAACTGTTGCATCAAAAGGAGTGAAGTTAGCCCTGGCCGGTGTGGCTCAGTGAATTGAGTGCTGGCCTGCAAACCAAAGGGCCATTGGTTCGATTCCCAGTCTAGGGCACATGCCTGGGGTGCAGGCCAGGTCCCTGGCAGGGGGTGGGGAGTGCATGCAAGAGGCAACCACACATTGATGTTTCTCTCTCTCTCTATCTGCTTCCCTACCCCTCTCTAGAAATAAAATCTTTTTTAAAAAAATGAGTGAAATTGAACTAAGGGAAATACTATACTTTCCTTCAGCATTTCTGAGAATGTGAGCATGCATGTAGACCAAAGAAGCCTATAATAAAAAGTTATTTTTATTGATAGTATATGCACAGTGATATAACTAAATTCAGAAATATTATCTGTTGTAATGTTTGTTTTAAACAAGATCCTCAGTAGAGTGATGAAATCCTGTTATCTTTGATAGTGCCTCTGGCTCTGAAACTCAACAGAACTGAGGATTCCTGTTACCTTTTTTTAATTGATGTGAAATTAACATAACATAAAATTAATCATTTTAAAGTGAGCAATTTAATGGCACTTAGTACATTCAGAATGTTGTAAAACTATCACCTCTCTCTAGTTCCAAAACATTTTCATCACTCGAAAAGGAAACTCCACACCTATTAAGCAATTATTCCCTACTTTCCCCTTGCCCAAGCCCCTGGGGACCACCAATTTTTATTCTGTTTCTGAATTTATCCAGTCTGGATATTTTGTGTAAATGGAAGCATACAATAAGATTGACCTCTGAACAACACAGATTTGAACTGCATGGGTCCACTTATATGTGGACTTTTTTAGTAAATGCAGTAAATATATTTTCTTTTATGATTTTCTTAATAACGTTTTCTTTTCTCTAGCTTACTTTATAGTAAGAATACAGTATATAATACATATATAAAATGTGTTAATTCATTGTGTATGTTACCAGTAAGGCCTCCTGTTGACAATGGAATATTAATAATTAAGTTTTGGGGGAATAAGAAGTTCCATGGATTTTGGACTGCACACAGGGGGTTACTGCCCCTAACCCCTATATTGTTTAAAAGTTAACTGTATATGAGCTTTTGTGTCTGGCTTCTTTCACAGAGCACAGTGTTTCTGAGGCTACTAGCTTTTCTAACTGAGAAGTGGCACCAGCTGGGAAGTCAGAAATTCTCCAGGTAGTTTTGCCATGGCAGAGTTTGACCTCGGGACCTCTCCCCAAAGCTCTTCAACCGTTCGTGAGACCATGGACAAGTCTTTATTTCTTCAATTCAGTCAGTTCACATTTTTTGAGAACCAGCTCTCTTCCAGGCATTATTTTATGTGCTGGGGCGCTAGTGGAGACAGAACAGAAAGAGCCCATGGAGCACAGGTCTGGGAGGAAACCCCCTGCTTCCCAAGATTGGACTCCCTTTTGCCTCTGGTCCCTCTTGAGAACTATGGCAATCTCGTGATTGTAAAACTTACTTTTACAACATCTAATGGATTTTTTTATTTTCAACTATTTCAGAAACATCTTTGTAATCAAGGCTAAGAAGTATGTCCATGTTGGTAATCATTTTAGCGATATCTGTGAGATAACTTGGAGTCCTACTTGTTTTGAGTTTCCAATCAGCTTCATTATTGAAAAAGATCATTCACTAGAGCAGTTTTTGTTCATTAATGTAAGATAGACTTTCAAAGGGTTTTCTAAAATGAGGCAAGTTACTTTAACATTATTGTCAATCTGATAGAGAGTGAGCAGTAGTTGATTGTTGTAATGTGTCAGTTGTGAATTTCACAGATAATGGATTTGCATTCTGTTAAAAATTATTTCCAGGAAAGAGGGAAGTCCTTGTGCTGTAAGTCTTACTGAGGGTTGGGCAGGTATCATTTCTCATCTGGTTATTTCTGAGGGATGAGCCCAGTCAAAACATGCAAAGACAAACCGACACCCCATTTTCAGTGCTGTGGGAGTGAGTACGGGACCTAACTGATGTTTATTACATTGGATTCCATGCATGTGGTTGTATTAAAGAGATTAGTAGACCAATCACCAGTTTTAATGCAAACACTGTTACAATTATTTAACAGTTAGCCATACTCTTGTGCTATCATTCTTTCACTTCGGCACAGGGAACATGTGCTGAGAGAGAGCTGCTGTGTGCCAGGCCCTCGGCGTCGGACTTGACAAACATTTTCTCATTTCACTCTCCCAACAATCTCTAAGGTAGACACAATGACCTGTGATTATCTTGGAAAAACAAATGATGGAACTGAGGCATGTAGATGTTTAATAACTTGTCCAGGATCACAGAGCTAACATGAGAGGGAGGATCCAGAGTTCAAACTCAGATCTGTGAGTTTCAGCCCAAATCCTAAAATAGTTGATAGTGAACAGCATTGCTTTTACTCTATTTCTTTCTTCATCTATCTTTTTTTTTTTAATCGTTCAAATACATTTGTTTCCATTTTCCTGCCACGACTTTCCCCGGCCCCATCCATCCCCACTTCCCACCCTCATCTATCTTTTTTTTGGTGCTAACTGGGAGTCAGTTCTCTGCTCAGGAAGAGGCAGAATAATACAAACTCCATTTTCATAAAATTTGTCATTCCATTTTCTGAAAACTCATTGTGTGTTGTGGTCATTGATGCATTTTTTCTTTTTCTTTTTTTTAAAAAAAGTTTCTACCTAAGTCTAATTTAGGAAAATAAATATGCAGCTAATGCTCAGACACTTTGGATTTAGATTTGGGGATGGGTGCTAGGGACACTATTGCATCAAAAAATTAGAGAGAGTATATGAAGATTGGAATTTCCCCTCATTTCAGTTGATTCCCCTGCCTTCATGTATATATGATTTTCCCTTCCTGTTTGGCCCCCTCACACCATGGGTCTGCCTTTTGCCTAAGGATGAATATACATGTCTTTATTCAATTAAAGCTGTTTATGCTTTATTGTTTTTGTTTATTTGTATGTTTTTTGTTGTATCTTACTTTTCTACAGATAAATATCCTCTCCCAGGGCTTTGCAAGTGGTATCACTCAGTAAAGTCCTGAATCTAGAATAAGCAGGGGGAACACAAATTACAAGCCCTCCTAATGGTTTTTCCATTCTGAGCACTAAAAGTTTGAGTAGAATCAGAAAAGGAACATCCTGCTGTTTTTGAGATTCTTTAGATTTTCAAAAGATGTAATATTTTAAAGGAAATTAAAGGAATCCAGATATAGCTATATCAAATCTCTGTTGAGTTGTTTTATAGAATGCCAGATTCCTTCATCTCTCCTCTTTAGCTGATAACGTATTTCTTATCACTTACAAAAATTCACTCTTTAACCTCAAATTTTAAGAAAATCCCAGAAATGCAATCCTGGGAAACCTTACTCGATTAGAGAGATACAAGAGGAGAAGGAAGATAATTTGGACTGTATTAGTTACTGGAGGTGAATCTTGGTTCTTTCCTCCTCCTTCTCATACTCTTCCTCCTTATCGTCACTTCTCCAGAAACTTTTAGTTACTTCCTCTATTATGTATTGTGCTAATATAAATAACCTGCTTCCAAGAATAAAAATAAACTAGCACCGATTAATCCTACTTGTTTCTTGAGCGGATCTGTAAAGATGTATGCTTGTGTATAATTATTTATCTAAAACCCTTGGGTTCGGCAACAATTCTGTACCAGTCAAGCAAGTTTATAAGTAAGAGACCCCCTGCATGAATTAACTTAGCTCAGAATTATCTCTGGAATTGCAGAATCTCTGCTGGTACCACATGTACTACTCACCAGTCTTTTGACTTCAAATGTTCTTAAATTTTGTTCACATCAGTTTTTTTCCATGTGAAGATGAGATGGGAGGTGAGTTACTCCCCCAACCCCAGTACTTGCGAAGCTCGATGGTCTGACCACACAGCTCACCAGCTCACTCATTTTTGATTTATCACTTTCTTTATCAAAGACAACACTTGTATTTTTTTAAGTATCAGACACTTCCTCTAGAAAAATAATAACAACTAATTTCCCTACCAACTATATTACTCTCTATATACACCTTTCCTTCAAAGACCACTTTTTAGTTATATACATATTCTAATATCCTTTCTCTTGGAAACTCTCTGCACATTCTTGCCCCCAGGGTATGTTTTATGTGTGAGTGTAAATCTTGAGAAAATGGAGATTTTATCAAAAATATTGTCCGAATTTAATCCATGACAGAAGAGAGGGAATGATGGCAGGGCGAGTAGTACTTTTTTAATACGTAAAGTTTAAAGTCTAAGGTGAACGATTTACTAGTGGATGTTGTCAGGTATCCCTGGAATTGACATACAAAAAAAAATTCAGAAATTACAATGAATTTAAGACATATATAGAAGAGAATTTAGAAGGGGAAAAGATAATATTATATCCAAAAGTTTAATAATTTTCTGTGGAAATTTTCTACTCAACCACTTTATTGAACAAAGGATTTGTTCTTCTAGGTACTGCTGTAAGTTTTATACTTTGTTAGGCTTGCATTTGGAAAGCTGATAAGGCGGCATTTGGTCAGAAAATGACTCTGTCATGGAAGACGAGTCCGAGTTCCCGGCATCGCTTGGGCTAAGCTCCCGGCACACATCCAGATGGCACAGTTCCTGCATCCAGGGTGAGCCCCGGGCTTGGGACTCTCAGCGAAAATCTGTGCTGCTAAATGTTAGCATCAACCAGAGAGTGACAAGGAGAGCTCCTTTGAAAGACTAGTTCAATTATTTATTAGCGCTCTCTGAGTATATTGTCAGCCAAGATAGTATTTGAAATTAATATACTATTTGATTTGACTGATTGATCGTTCCTGCAGCTGAAGATTTTAACATTCATTAGCCATACTAACCAGTCATTAGTATTGCCTTTATCAGCAAGCAAAGAATAAACAGAAATTCTAATAAAAATTCATCACAGTGTATGCACTCCATACCTAAGCAGGTGTGATGAGTGCCAGTGCACTAAATTAACTGCGGTGACATTAGCAGCAGGAAAGATTTCTGTTATAAAATTTAAAAATATCCCTTAATTAATGTTTACTTTGTAACTGGACTCTTTTAAACTTAAGTAGGCCATACAGATAATCTCTTACATATCCCGTATAATAAAGTGCTAATAGGTATTTTATACTTAATGTGTCTGGTGGTATCCTTTAACTATTAGCTTCAGGAAGGACTGAGGACTTAAGAAAGTTCTGCTAATGTTTTGCTGGTGAAGTCTTTTTCCCACTACCAAGGAATAAAGCATGAGGCTTGGTTTTCAACTAGACTATTAAAGTAAGTCTGAATTGTAATGCAAATATGCTGACCTGTTATACTGTATGACACCTCTCTCTACTTACCCAGTCATGAATCCCTTGTGGTTTTAAGAGCAAATTGAAAGGAATGATGTGAACAAGAGACTGAGGTAGGCAGGGAGAACCCTTCATGAGTTGACTCAAGGCCACTCTAGAGCAATTCTACCTGCATTAAGAATGACAGCTACCTTAAACCGACTGCCTCCTCAGCCCTTCATGTGCATAGCACATTTAGTGCCCAGAATTAGCTTGAAAGATACCGTATTTTGCCATTTATAATGCACACTTTTTTGCCCAAGTTTTTGAGGGAAAAATAAGGATGCACATTGTATGTGGGTAGTACTGATTCCATATCTATATAAATGTTTTTAATTCTTTTATTTATGTGTATGTGTTAAAAGTGCAACTCTAGAAAACAATAATGATATTCATATGCAAAATAATAGCCTGGAATACGATAATCAGTTTTGTTTCTAAAGATAAATAAATACACAATTGAATTAAAACATTAAAATGAAAAATTTTTTTCCTCAAAGTTTGGGCCCAAAATGTGAGTGTACGCTACACATGGCAAGATACGGTAGCACTAGTCCCTTTTAACAAGTTACGTGAGGAGACTGGTGCTTAGATAACAGGTTAAGCAACTTGCCCAAGGCCATGCAGATCAGTAGCAAAACTGGCACTTCCCCCACTTGGCATACACAGTTCTATAGTCATGCCCATGTGTCCAGCTACCCTGCGCAAGCATAGGCTGAACTGTGAAGTTCTGTTTGCGGTTCTGTTTGTCCTTGACACTGACAGGACCTGCAGTATCTAAATCACCTCCCTTGGCTTTCGCATGAATCGAGACAACACCTGGACAGCGAGTGAAGATGGTGAAGGATTCTGGACAGAGTCCAAGAGCCATTTCAGCTTCTACTGTGCCCCAGAATGTGTCGAGTTCCATCTCAGCAGGGCTAAAAGCATGAAGCCCACACAAGTATCCAGGATCCCAATTGTGCAGGCAGAGAGCAGTATAATTATGAGGATCTGGGCTACTGCATCCTTGGAAGTCAGAAAAGTCCTGAGGTGGTTGTTATTCTAGGGCTGGAGGTGGCTAGAGAGGGAGGTTCCCACCTGTAAGAAATAGGAGTAGGACTGAAAATAGTGAAACGATTTAACCAAGGACCAAAGTGAAATCTCTGTCAGGGAGAAAGGCCAGGGAAGAGAGAGACTGAGAGAAGTGTGATTAAGGGACTGCCCTGGAGTGCTGGTCCCTGGACTCAGGGTCCAGGAAGATGTAGGTGAGGAAACAGGTCCAGTGTTGCTCATTTTGGGTCTGATTGGAAGCAGGGCAAATTCTAAAGATGCACTGCCCTGAAAGGAAAGGCAAAGGGAAGAAAAGACATGGCCCCACAGGTGGCTACACTTTTATTCTATTTCCCAAGTCAAAAGCTGCTTCAAGTGGAAAATTCAGGAATAGAGGCATGAGGGGCTTTACTATATGTGGCTGCAGATAGTATCCCACTGCGGCCTCCAGAACTAAGACAGTATCAGAGTGAATGTATCTTAACAGATATGATAGGCTATATATTTTTTCTTTACCTGACAGTTTTATCTTCACTCAGTCCAAAGTTAAAAATGTAGAAGAATCAATAGGAAATGGTTAATTCCATAAATTACAGTTTGACTATGATAATCTTACATTTTAATCTATGTTATTGCTTTCGGTGACAAATTATTATTGATAGAACAGCCTATTTCAATAATTTTGGATATTATTCCATAGAGGAATAAAGCTGATAATTATGCTATCTTTCAAATCTATGCTTGGAGCAAATTTCTTCCATGACTCTTCCAAGAGATTTTTGAATGGATAAAATTTTCATGCCTGTGCTCCCTAATTCTTCTTTTTTTCCCTCCCCTTACACAGGAGACTTTGAATGTGATTGACCCTGGCTTGATGGACCTAAACGGGACCAGCGAGGATGCCCTGGAATGGGATGAAACTGATATAAGTAACAAGTTAATTAGTTTGAATGAAGAATCAAATGATCTCGATCAAGAACCCCAACCTGTCACGCCTTCCTTAAAACTTGAAGAGACAGGTAGTGAAGGACCTGATTATGAAGATAAGGCAGGTGACCACGGGGGATCTCCGTGTACCTCAAGCGTTACCGCCCCCTCCAGTCCACACATTTACCAAGTATACAGCCTCCACAACGTGGAGCTCTATGAGGACAGCCACGTGCCGTTCCTGAAGAACAGTCCGAAGCTCACCAGCACGACACAGCCTAGTATTTTAACTAAGAGTCTCAGTAAAGACTCTTCGTTTTCATCTACCAAATCTTTGCCGGATCTTCTAGGGGGTTCCAGTTTGGCGAAGCCCTGCCCGTGCCATGGCAGAGACGCGAGCCAGAATTCAGGCAGCGAGAGCGGGATCGTCAGCGAAGGAGACACTGACACCACTGCCAACTCCGAAGCGTGCTTGCTCAGTGTGGGAGATGGGTCCCCAAGTAACCCTGACGCTGAGCATCTGGACCCACCAATGCGAGATGCCATTAATGTGTTAGAGCAGAAATTTAAAGATGAGGAGGAAGCCGTTAAGCTTCCAAACAGCTCTCAGTCATCCACTTCACCAGTGGGTTGTGTAAATGGAAAAGTAGGAGATTTGAACAGTGTTATTAAACATACCCCTGACTGTTTGGAAGAAGAATTACAAGGAAAACATGATGTGTTTACATTTTATGATTACTCATACCTCCAAGGCTCAAAACTGAAATTACCAATGATAATGAAACAGTCACAAAATGAAAAAGTCCATGTAGAGGATCCCTTGCTTCATGGCTTTTATTTTGATAAAAAGTCCTGCAAATCTAAACATCATGCTACAGAGTTACAACCAGACGCACCTCCCCATGAAAGGATTTTGGCAAGTGCATCCCATGAAATGGATCACAGTTCATATAAAAGTGGTGATGTAGAGAAGACATTCACTGGCATGCAGAATGCCAAACAGCTCTCCCTTCTATCTCATAGTTCCTCTATAGATTCCCTTTCTCCAGGGAGTGATTTATTTGGATTGGGCATCTTTAAAACCGGCAGCGACAGCCTCCAGCGAAGCACTTCTTTAGAAAGTTGGTTGACATCCTATAAAAGTAATGAAGATCTTTTTAGCTGTCACAGCTCTGGGGACATAAGCGTGAGCAGCGGCTCAGTTGGTGAACTGAGTAAAAGGACATTAGATCTTCTGAATCGTCTGGAGAATATCCAGAGCCCCTCAGAGCAAAAGATAAAGCGAAGTGTTTCTGATATCACTCTTCAAAGCAGTTCCCAAAAGATGTCCTTGACTGGCCAGCTGTCGTTGGACATAGCCTCTTCTATCAATGAAGACTCGCCGACATCTCTTACAGAACTCAGCAGCAGTGATGAGCTCTCTCTTTGCTCAGAGGATATTGTGCTGCACAAGAACAAGATCCCGGAATCAAATGCTTCCTTCAGGAAGCGCCTGACTCGTTCGGTGGCTGATGAAAGCGATGTCAATGTCAGCATGATCGTGAATGTCTCTTGCACCTCTGCTTGCACTGATGACGAAGACGACAGTGACCTCCTCTCCAGCTCCACTCTCACCTTGACAGAAGAAGAGCTGTGCATCAAAGATGAGGATGATGACTCCAGTATCGCGACAGACGACGAAATTTATGAAGACTGCAACTTGATGTCAGGGTTGCACTATATAAAGAATGAACTGCACACCTGGATTAGACCAAAGCTTTCCTTGACTAGAGATAAGAGAAGATGTAATCTCAGTGATGAAATAAGGGGCAGTAAGGACATTAGGAGTGAGATGACCAATCCTTCTGACACCCTGAGCATTGAGGCCCTGCTAAATGGCTCCACAAAATGTTTCTCTGAAAATAACGGAAATAGTAAGAATTTATCCAACACCCATGAGTTAGGGACAAAAGGTGAAAATAAGAAAAATATTTTCAAAGTTAATAAAGATCCATATGTGGCTGACATGGAAAATGGCAATATTGAAAGTACTCCAGCAAGACAGAAGGATGAACTTCATGGGACTTCAAAGGAATCAGAAAATCTTGGTGTAAGCAGGAAAAGGATTTCAGAGGGTGAGCATTGTGAATGTAAAGCATTTGTGGATAGCTCAGGTGATTCAGACGTTGCTAGAAAGGAATTTGTCCCCCAAACTGCTAGACATCTTCCTCAAAAATGTCAGAACCACCACCATTTTGAAAATCAAAGGGCTGCTTCTACTCTCATTGAGAAGTCTTGCCCAGAACTGCCTTCAGAGACCAGAGTTATCAACAGACCAGACTCTGACTTACTGAAATCTTCATCTAATGGTGCACCAACTAGGGCTGGAAAATCTGCTGATTGCTGCCTAGCAGTTGAACAAAATCAAATCGAGGAACATGCCTCTATTAGTGACAACACTTCCTGTTGTGAATGTGAGTCAATTGTTTTCCATCCAAAAGATGCTGAAGATTGTTCAGTACACGACTTTGTTAAGGAAATTATTGACATGGCTTCAACCGCCCTAAAAAGTAAATCTCAACCTGAAAATGAGGCAGCTGCTCCTACTTCATTAACCCAAATCAAGGAAAAAGTGTTAGAACATTCTCACCGGCCCATCCAGCTGAGAAAAGGAGACTTTTATTCCTACTTATCTCTCTCATCTCATGACAGTGATTGTGGGGAGGTCACCAATTACATAGAAGAGAAGAGCAACACTCCTTTGCCACTGGATGTCACCGACTCTGGCCTAGAAGACAAGGAAGACATTGAATGCTTCTTTGAGGCCTGTGTTGAGGATGACCCTGAAAAAGATGAGCCCCGTTTCTCCAGCGCTCCTCCAAATGAACCTGTGGGTACCAGTGCGGCCACGATGCCATTACAAGCAGCAGCAGGCTCTTCTAGATTTAGTGATATTTCTCTCGTAGCTGATGATACAGACATGGTGGCTTTTTCAAATCCTCCCCCTCAGGAAGGATCTGACATTGGAAAGGAAGTGGATGGTTTACCCCAGGCTTCCAATGTCTGTGGAGAAAGCTCCAAGTCCACTATGCCCTCAAGGCTGGGCAGTGAAAAAGGAAGTTCAGAACACCCGGGTGAGCCTGGAATGCTGGAGGAACATAATGCTGCTTCAGCCAAACCTGGAGTTCCAGGACTCTTGTCAAAGGCAACAGAGCCCAAGGACAAAGCTGCATTGCATCCCAACTCCAAAACTTTAACCTGTGAAGGAAATCCTCTAAACCTTGATGAAGAACAACATAGAAATATGCATAGGTAGAATGTAACCCTCTCCAAGCATGAAAATCATCTCATTGAAAGGTATGTATAGTTCTCATGTTTTAAATACACATTTTAATAAATTTTAGCATATGTATTTTATATGCGTTTGAGTCAACAAAGCCATGACAGGAAAAAAGGCTAGTCAGAATGACTGGTCATGGCACATACATATCTGAAGAAGACAAATAGGTGGAAGGCACACTCCCAACAATGCAAGTAATGTGAAGCAAAAGGGGGGAAAATCAGTCACAAATGACATGTTTAGTGGCTATTGTATTACATCATTCTGGCAAAAAGAGTACAAAATTTGTGGAAGTAACTGGATAATTTAGGACCTCAAATTCTTCCATTGAGGGAGGAAAACGTAGTTCTCCAAATTGCAATTATACCCTCTGGTCAAATGCATGCACGACGACAACGCTCCCCATTTCAGCTTCCTGTGCACAGAGCTGCCGCTGCCTTTGCTGCCTGAAGATGAACACTGATTAGGTTAAAGGCTGTGTCTCCTGATCTGGACCTTTCTTTTATGCTTCTGTCTCAAGTAACTATCGTCACATTTGCTTCCCCAGTGGAAGGCTGGGCTGTCACACTCCTAATCATGGCCAAGTCTAGGGAATCAAAGAGGGAGGAAAAGTGGATGTTAAAGAAGGGGCTCTTATTTATCCACCCAGAGAGACTGAGGACAGGCCTAGACAGCAAATGCAGCAAGAATATGGGACAAGTTAATGGCGTTTTGATAAAAACAGAATTTTTGAATTTCGCCTGAAGTTGACAGGCTGATTTCCATCAAATTTTTAAAGTCATTTCACCCTTCATATTTAATCAGACGGCTATTGATTGATAATTCTGAGATGATGATATAGTTCTAAAAGTGACACAGAAATTCTGTTATTTTCCATTTCTAAGCCCCAGTGATGTATATACTATCTCAATCGAGTGTAAAGAAAATTTGAGCTTTTGTATGTGAGAGTTGTGTTTTACCGAAGTGTGGGGTGCTAACTGCCATCAGCAACCCCACTCCAGGAGCTTAATGCCGCAACCTAAACTTGTGCTATAGGAAATGAATTACAGAAGCAATCTACCCTAATTTGTTAACTTATTCAAATAACAGTTATTATACTTAACTATGCTAAAGATTATCTTTTTTGTGGCAGATTGTTTATTTTTTGATGAGCCTAATTACTGATTTTCTAAAAGTAATTTACATTTATTACAAATACATCTTTTAAAATGTGACAGATAAATGTTGTTCCCATAATGTATTATGAAAAAAGTTACTATTTAAAAACACATTATTTAATTTGAAAGATGAATGGCAAACATCATTATTTTTTTTTCCTGCAACACCTGTGCCCTAGGCTCATTAAAATGTGTGATTCTATGTGGAGCTGCTAGAAAGGAGGAGGGGGAATCTATACCATAAATAAATAAATAAATAAATAAATACACACACACACACACACACACACACACACACATTTATTTCCTAAAAATAAACTCAGTATGCAAAATTGAAGAAAGGCACTCTACTTACTAATGTAGTTCAACTAATTTTCTATGTTTCAGACTCTTTACAATTGGCTGCAAATGAGAACAAAAGTGGGAGAGAGAGAAATGTACTTTCTGTGAAAGATGTCCACCCTGTAATCACATTCCCTATCAGTATGCCATAAAAGTGACCGTTAAGGGAGAGTAACTGCATTTCCATAAGCTACTTCAAAACAAGTTTTGTGAGAACCAGTTGTACCGCTGGCTCTGCCAACCTCCGCAGAAGGGCTGGTAGAGCCAGGCTGATTTTCGTTCTCTGAGAGGGGATAAAGACTGGAAAGCAGCACCGCTTTGAGCGTGACATCATGTGACCATGACCCTCAGGTCACCCATCATGCAGATCCGGAGCTCAAGAAGCTCTGGCACTGGGGAAGCCTCCAGGATGCACTACTACCTTTCTGATACTCTGGGCATTTCTTCTTGCCCTTATACAGACGTAGTATTGACATGAAATATGAATGATAAGCAGCTCCATCTTTAGACTCAGGGAAGTGAATGCGCTGATGGGTCTGTGTGGCCCTCACATTTTACAGGCAGGGACAGTGTAGAACTATCAGCCAGCTTGCCTGCCAGTCAGCAATATTTTGTTGAGCCCCCCGGGATGCAGGGTCTGGCCCTGTCCCAGGCTATGAAAGAAGCAGCCAGATTTTACTTCTGCAGAACTCACATCGCCCCCAAGTGACTCGTTATCAGTCTAGGGCCATTTAAATAGCCGTATTTACTAGTCCTATTGAGTTTTTTCAGCAGCATGTACACAAAACATCTGGATACCTAAATTTTTCACCAGTCATCAACATGGGTACCTGGGTAGAAAGATTTACATATTGTTAAAATAATACCAACCCAGACAAGTTAGTTAATCTCAAAATGTTGAAATAACTTCAGGGTTAAGTGTCAGGAATGCATAGTAAAATTATTTGGTGAATGTGAGGTTCCACGCCTACAAAAGCTTAATTGTTGTCACTGTTCTTTGCATAAAATTTAAAAGAGCAAAAGAAAAAGCTTACCTTTCAGTCCACTTGAAAACTATCAGTTGGAGTGCTCTTTTTATCAGGATAATAAAATTCACCAAATTCAACTTGCTGGGTTTTTCAAGAAATAAATTACTAGATGATGCAATTATGTCATCTAGAAGAGCTATAGCTTAGAATAATAGCAATACAGTTTGCAACAGTAACTTTTTTTCTCAAAAAAATTTTGTAAAGGTTTTTTTCATTTGCTGTGTTCTAATTAAAAACCCACTGAAACGGTATGAGAAGTTTGAACATGATCTAACACAGTGTGCATTTGCACCAATTTCCAGGCACACTGCTGTGCTTTTCACTACTTTCATTTATATGCCATGTTTCTATAAAAATAGAGAGGTCAGTTACAGCAAATCGCATCAAAGGAAAGGTAACTGAATAGATCAGATATTTCTGCCTAACTTGGAGGAAGCATATAATGTATGTCTGGAGTGCCTCCTAGGACCCGCCTAAGAGATGTACTTTGCACTAATCTTTTTGCTGTATTCTGACAGTTATTTCTTCATAATCCTCATCATAAGCCTCTGGTCTTTGGTGAATGATTTAACCCTAAACTTCATGCAGGATAAATCCTGTGGTATAAAAATTTAACTCATCACATGCAGCTAGTTTGTACTTTTTATTTTTTCCTCTTGGTTTGCTCTGGTTTTCAGCTTTATTTTACTCTGTGCATGTGTGTGTGTGTCTGGGAGGGGCTATGTTTACTTAGGATGCAAATTTCCTTTAGAGCTTTTTAGCCTTTCCTACTTTACTGGTCTGCAAATGTGATAGTTGGTTGCCCATAGATTTTAGATTTTAGACAATTACTTGTAGTCACGCATGCTCAAGTACACACATGCACAGTTAATAGTGCTGCTGCTCAGTTTTTACAAACTGAGAAAGCTGTCAGAGCAAACATTTCTCATGTACACACCGCAAGTTTTCATTCTGTTAATTAGATTGACACTAAGTGTTTTAATATGACCCACAGCTGGCCAAACAGGTTTAAGAAACTACTCTTGGTGATAGTGTATTTATTTTTCACTAAACAATACAGGTGTAATCGTATCAAATATACCTTAAAATAATTTCAATAAAATCAAGGTCCTGGTGGATGTGAGATATTTTTTAAATTAACCAGCACTTCTGATTAACTAGCTTTGTCATGATAAATAAGATTTTATTGGATATCACCCCCATAAACACACACACACACACACACACACACACACACACACACACACTCACACAGCCCAGCCAGTTTGGCCTGCCCCTTTCCAAATGGGCCAAGTTGAAAGAATTGATTATCCAGAGAAAATTTAAATACCAGCATTCAGTAAGATCAGCTTTGCCTCACCTAAAGATTTCCTACTGAGTGGCCAGTTTTCAAATGAGTCATGTTCTCAGCATTTGAACAATGCACTGTGCTCTTTCTTGAGTTCCTGCATTATTTTACTATACCAAATTTCATCCCATCTGTTCCTGTCTGTCTCTCCCTATTCCTAAACTTGCCTTCTCTCCCCAACTTCCTGTGACTCCAGCCAAACCATATTAGCTAAAGATTTTCTGGCTCCTAAACCGGTTGTAAGGTTGCTGAGAAAGAGCCAGACAGAGAATGAGAATGTTTAGTTCTGAAAAGACAATAAAGCAACCTGACATCAGAATTCAGAACCAGACAAGAAAAGCCTGCTTTATTTGAGAGCTGGTCGGGGGACCTTAAGTAATTTCATCTTGCCTTGCCTAAACCTGGAATTTAGTTGTTCCTCACATTCGGCAGGTTGCTTTTAGACACTTAAAAATAGGGAGAACTAATTGAGTTTGGAAGAAATGTGTATCTGAGCCATCAGATATACAGAAATAATTGAATCATTCTCATCGGCACAATGCTGCCTGTACCTTCAATGAAATGCATTCGTATTTCAGCTAAAAGCCCTAATTACATCCTTTTATAGGCAAGGGGATGAAACATTTGGGATTATCACAATGTTATGAATATTCACCATTATATAATAGTGGAGTTGTTCAATTCCACTGCCACACATACAGTATCACTGGAGGAAGGGTTACACCTGAGGGCCCAGGTTCCCAGCCTGTGAAGGACTGTTGATACTTTGCTGATGCACTTGGCGCTGGCAGACCCACATTTTCGTAGTGAGGAGAGGCTGTCTTGAGTGCTTGAAACTGAGTTCACAAGCAAAAGACTAGATGAGATCAAGAGGAAAAGTCAAACCTGATGATTTTTCTTGTTTTCTTTAAAACCAAGTCTCAAAAACGAGGTCAATGTATTTTTCACATAGATTCTGAAACACTTTTATTCAGTAACATGAATATTGGGCCATTAAAATAACTTTATATTATATGTATCCTTTTATTTCAGAACACTGGAAGGCTGTCCCAACACGGCAGCCTTCAGGGGTTCCTCAAAGGTCTGGGTTTTACAATGAAACAGACATTCCTGAAACCGTCTTTTTTCCACTTTTTTTTGTCTCCTGTAGATAAGCCTGGCTGCAACCCAGGGGCAGCCTCATACTCCCACCCCAGGCTGGTCTCTGTTCCACCGCGTCACTGCCGTTTGTGACACTGACCTCCCCCAAGATGACCCTTCTGAATGCGGTTTGCCCACGTGCCCTCGTGATCTGGATGTGTGCACTGGTTCTCTTTAGGTGACTGTCTCTGAAGTTCAGCAAAACTGCTTATTCCCCGCGGATTCCCTTCCCAAGCTACCTCTGCCAGCCCCGCCTCTCCAGCAAGACTTTTCTGTTCGTTTCTCCCCCTCTGCATCTGCTTTCTAAAGTTCTGCAGCTCACCGAATTGATGGTCCATTAAATTCTCCTGTCTGGAATGAGCCCTGCCAGTACTTGACCAATTTTATGTTTCAATATGAATTTTTGGTAATGATATGATGCTTATGTTTATTGAAAGAGTTTTACCTAAAAGGGCAACATTCGATGTGATTACAGCACAGAGAAGAAACACTGGTCTTTCGTTCAAAATTAAGCAACTTTTAAAAGCACCATTTTATTTATTTTATTTTAATAATAATAATCTATGCAGCACTTCAAGAAACAACTATATGGTGTTGTATATTATAAACTGGTGACATTCTATTAAATCATGTACAACATTTTGGTTTTCTTATGCTTCTTGAGGTGGTAATGCGAAAAAAGTTTTTTAAAAAGTGTGCCTTGCTGTATTTCTTATACCATTTATTAAAAAGCTGCTTTCATGGTAAAATTAGGTTGGTTTGAAGGGAAGAAATAGCAAGGTTAGGATGTGTGAATAATTCCTGTATATATGTATAACCAAGTACAAACATTGATGTATAATGACAGTATAAAATGCTTTCATGTTTGTGATGTCTAGTGATGTGGAAAATATAAGCCTTAAATCCATTAGATTGCATGGTAATTAAAATTGGCATAATAAACATAGCTTATTAGGGGAAAAGGGAAATTAGTGATCTCTTCTACCTGTGTTCTTTACCAAATTATTGCATCTGGTTCTGGAAAAAAATATTACAGATAGCAGCTTCCAAAATATCTATCTTTCATATGAGGCTTAAAATGACCTAAACTAGAATCTACACATGAAGTCTTTTCAATTTTCAGAATATTTCCAATCACTATAAAGATCTTGGAACACAAATGATTTAATGATATTTCCCCTAAAACAGTAAAAAAAATTTTTAGGTTTTTTATTTCTGTTTCTCGTTAATGGTATTAATGTTGAATTTCAGGATACATCTTATATTTATTTTATATAATTCTTTTGAATGGGTTTGATACAAAAGATGGTAGGACAATATAGAAAATTTGACTATTATTTTGATTTAGATTACTGATTTCAAGTGTATTTATTTTGTGTAAAAGAAATCAACTACAAAATAATCCGTTTGGTCTTCACTGCTCTTGTTAAATGCAGTTTCTAACTTTATTCTAATGCCTACTAAAGTGCCTAACACAGTAGGTATTCAATAAAAATTTGTTGAATTGAAATATTGAGTTAGGTAATATGGATAACATTGATCTTTTCATCTAGAGAGATCTACACCAAAACCTGTAAACAACTAGAAAAAGACAAAACACAGTTAGAAAACCGCACATAATAGAAGGCCCGGCACAAATAACGCCCCTACTTAATTACAAAATCTTTTATTACAAAATCATAAGCAGGTAATTCTGTAACATAATATCACACTGAAGCATACAATCTGACATTTTGGGTGAGATGTTCAAATTAAAACTACAAATTATTACGCCTGTATCATTGTCCTACTCACCACACTCAAGCAGGCGTTACTTCTGCTGGACCCTGTATATAACCAATTTATACCAAATTAAAAAAAAAATAATGTGTGGATTTATACAGTCCCAGAAATGACAATCATTCATTCATCTGATAATTAATTAACTTCTTTTACCTGCAAGGCACTGTTCTAGATACAGGGGACACAATGATAAGTGAACAGAGGCCCTGCCCTCCGCAGGCCCACCTGCGTTCCTGACGAAGTGAACACAGACGTGAGAGGCAGTCGTTGTCCTGCAGGTGATGAAAAGAGCAAAGTGGTGAAAGAGGTACAAAGACAAGCAGCAAGGAGGGACAAGGAGGAAGGGAAGAGTTAGAAGAGAGCAGAGTTAGACAATAGGGAATTAGTGAAGCTTATTGCAGGAGTAGTGGGAGAAAAGGTAAGTTGGGAGACTTAATGGAGGGTCTTTCTAAAAAGTTAAGTTGGAGCTTTTGTATGTGATATGCTAGGTAGTAAGGAAATTTTGTCAAATCTTTGCTTTGCACTGGATATTATTTATTGTTAGGACTTTATCAGTAGCACACCAAGAACATTTAAGAAAAACTAGTCTATAATTATACCATTTTAATAACTACTTGTATTTTTATTCCCCTTCTAATATTTTTCCATACATATTTCAAAACTGATGAATCATATTAGGCTTTTGACCAGACAGTAATTTGATCACAAGGGGTTTTAGGCAGACATTTAGTTGCAGTGTTCAAGATGATTAAAGGGGAAGAAACTAGAGATAAATGTCTCATTAGGAGATAGTTTTAGAAAATAATCTAGTATTGAGAGGATGACAGAAGCTAACAGGGATAGTGGCCTGCGATCTAGAGGAAAAATATCCTATTGTCTTTGAAATACCTAAGAACATTCTGGATACCTGTTGAGGTATGTTATTATTTTATATACTGAGGAAACCTAAATTTTCCTTGGGTACTAACTAATGCCAAGTCTACATCTACTAACTAATGCCAAGTCTACATCTATCAGTAAAACATTCTAAGAACAAGCAGATCATGATACTCTGTTTACCTGTGATGTACTCATTAAAAACCTTGAGGTATTGAAAATATTTGTTTATTAATACTCTATTTAGTGTAAACACCGCATTTGTAGAATGACTTTCAGGTTTATTGTACTGATACAATGCTTTTTCAGGTTGGAAGGGATGGCATAGCCTCAATCTCTTGCTCTATGTAGATGCTACCTCCTTAGTTACCCTGGAAAATGGTCATACCAACTCTACCCACACACTTCCAGTGACACTCTTAAGGCAAACTGTCCCCTCTGGGGCATGTCTCTCTGCTGGAAAGCTATTTCTTGGGTTGCTAAAATCTGCATAGTGGCCCCCATCCCACCTTTAATTTTGCTTACTGGTCCTAATTCTTTCCTGATAAGCTTCTCAGAGAATTTCTACCCCTTCTTTTTCATGGTAACCCTGAAAATAATTGAGACCACTTACTCACCCTCCCCCAGCTGTTATGATTTCTCTTTTTTAATTCCCTCAACAGCCTTTCATATGCCATGAGTTTCAGATCCATTTCAACCTGACTGAATGTTAACAGACAGAATCCTTGAAACTGAGGAACTGTCTTCATCATCATACATGTAGAAAAATATCTGAACATTTAAGTGGTAAGTTTTCTCTAAAAATATATTAAGATATATGTTTATTCTATTATTGTAAATTTCAATAAATAAATAAATAAGCAAATAAATAAGAATCCATTACTTCCTTCAGTGGATCAGTCCAGTGCCAGAGTAATCTTGAATCTTTACCTTACATCAAATTGAAATCTAACCTGTCTCCATATAAATCAGGGTCCCCCCCTTTCATTTATTCATTCATTCATTCATTCATTCATTCATTCATTCATCGAGTGGCTACTTGTGTGAAGTACTCTGTTTGGCATTAGAGATACAAAGGCAACTAAAATGTGGTCTCTGCCTTCAAAAGTTTACAGTTTTTCTTGTGAAAGTGCCTTTCATGTCCTCAAATAGAGTGGTTTTTCCAAATTAAATGATGACCCATTAATTTTGTTTCCTATCTAGTTTCTACATTTAAAAAAAAAAATCTAGTGAGCAAAATGGTATGCAGAATTATATGGATCTCAGTGATAGAAGAAGTGAAGTGTTTTTTGTATTTGAAAGTTTTAATTAAAGAAAACATATATTTCAGAATTCTGGTCACTGAATAAATATGCATCTCGTGCAACAACAGAATAATCTAAATTCAGAGATTTTGAGAAGCTAAGTTTGATGATTTTGTTGTTTTTGGTTTGTCCAGCTTAGGTTTTACCCATTCTATAATTCCTGGAAATAAATTAGATGAAAAAAACAAAACACATTGAAATGATTTAGCTCTTTCTTACAAGTCAAATTATTTTAATTTCCAAAGGAAATTAGTATTATTTTATAATTTTAATGAATACCTTATGTTTCAAACACTATAATTTTATATTTCAAATTTTTCTAACTTGAACCAACTGAATTTACAACTGTGTCTTTTTTCCTATGTATATTTTCCAATTTTCATTTGAGTAATTTCAGACCTATGTACAATTTGAATGAGCAGTACAATATTTGCATACTCATCTGTCAAATTCATTTATTGTTACTGTTTTACCACATTTGCTTCATCTCTCCACTCACACACATATGCACATACACACACACACTTCGTGCGTGTGATTAACCATTTGAAATTAAATTACAAATCGTAATACTTCATCTATAATTCTTCAGCATATATCACCTAAGGACAAGGGCATTATTTTACAAGCCCACAGTATCATCATCATGCCCAAGAAAAGTAACAATACAATAACATTTGATAATCCATACTCACATTTTACCAAATATCCTAATAATGTTCTTTTACAGTTGTTTTTGTTTCAATCTATGATTCAAAAATAGATCACACATTGCTTTCAGGCTTTGTCTTTTTATTCTTAAACAGTTTCCCCACACTTGTATTTTTCCTTTGGGCCTTCCTGACTGTTCTGACGAGTCCAGGCCGGCTCTATAGGATGGCCCACAATCTGGATGTGTCCAGTTGTTTTCTCATTATCCAACTCAGGGTAAACTTTTTTGACAAGTATAGCCCATAGGTGATGTTATGTTCAATAGCTACTCTTTAATGAAGAACGAATGAATCATTGACCTTCTTGATGTGTCCTGAAGTTTCTCTTGCAGCTCATGCTTCATTCATCTGAGGCAGTGTCAGCAACCACAGTCTGTGAGCCAATCTGGTCCACTGCTTATTTTTGTTTGGGCTTTGAGCTAATGGTGGTTTTTACATTTCTTAAATGATTAAAAAAAATCAAAAGAGTATTTCATGCCATATAAAAATTATATAATATTCAAATTTCAGTGTCCATGAATAAAGTTTTATTGGAACATGGTCACACTTATTTGTTTACATATTATCTATGACTGCTTTTGCACTATAGCTGCAAAATGAAGTAGTAGTGACAGAGACCATATGGCCTGCAAAGCCTAAAATGTTTATACTTGGCCCATGACAGAAAAAGTTTTCCCGTCTCTGGTTTATGGCATTCTAAATTCTGACACCATTTTCTTAGAGGTAGGTAGATTTCCATTTGCAAAATCAATGTAACATATTAGCACCTGTAATAGCTATTTTTTGCTTTCTATATTTTGAGTTGGCATTTTCTGTTTCATGTTATCGTAGTAAAATAAAGTGTGCTTTGTTTCATAAACTTAAAGATTGTTTCACATCCACAGTTGGTTTAAGGATTTAAATTTAGTTAACCTAATACAGCATGGCTTTGATTGATTTCAAGGGCTAGTCAATTACAAACTAAGTCATTTGTTCAATCAAAACCATCAGGAAAATTGACACAACCTAAATTCTCTTCAATTTACCAATAAACTGGAATCCTTTCTCTCAATGTTTTTGCTAAAGCAGTCCAAGGAAATTTAAATTCAGCCCATTTCAGATTCAGTTTTTTCAAATGTATTTTTCAACCCAAACAAAGGTAAAAGCTTGATCAATGATTGTTTATGATACACTTTCATTTCCCAAGAGCTAGTCACAAATAAGCTGAATTTGCCAGGGAAATAAGTCTTCTTCACAGACCCTGCTGTGGCCACAGTGGGCCCTCTCATTGAAAAGATGATGCTCAAAAGGTAACAGGCTTCTACTTTATTCTATAATTCATCTTTGACAGCACTAACAACCATTGCCACATGCCTAGAGAGGGGACACTCAAGGAAGGCATTTAGCCACTTCTGCCTCCTTAAGAAACAACCACACACTTTCCATGAAATAATGAGAGATTTTATGTATTTGCATTTTCAGACTAAAATAAAATGATGTGTGCAAGTCATTCCCACAATATTAGAGTTTCTGCAGCGAAGGCATTTTGCCAATGCCTTGGGGTCATTATGCTCCTTGATTCCCGGGCCCTCACCAAAGCAGACAATATGCAAAGATTACTTGTACTTGTGTATTGAAATAAACCAGGGCCTGCATAAAGCAACTTTTCTCACTCTCTTTTCTGTTTCAACACATGCAAGTTGGAAGATGTTCACATGTGTGAGGCACTGGTAGGCTTTTGCCAAGCATTAACAATGCTTTCCAAAAGGAAAGCCTCTGCCCTCTTCTCTGCCACTCATGGAGGGGGTCTTCATGGGACTGAGTGGAGTGGTAATACTCTTTAAATAACTTGGAAGCCAATCTAATTCATACTTAAATAAAAAGTTATTCCTGAATATTGGTCCTTCATTATTGGTTATAAATCCCTTGTAACATCATATTTTAGAAACACTGATGTTGAGGTTTGTACTCTCTTGATTGAAATGCCCCAAAACCAAAGAACATGAGAATCAACAACCCTGCGTGTGGATGTACAGCCCCAGATGTTCCACAGCCATGAAGACCTTGATCTTTCTGGTGAGTACGTTCTTTAGAAAAATAATAAATTCAAGAGAAGCAAATGTAAAATGCAACAGCACTTGACTTCAAATTTACAAGGGAGAAACGGCTGGTTCTGATGATTTTGCCTAGGTAACTTCATCCCTTATTGACTATAGATACACAAGATATGGAACAGCAAGATTTTCCAGATGAATACAGAACTTTTATGTGGTAGAGAACTTTTGTCTCTACCACATAAGCTGTTCATCAACTGCTTAGATTGTGGCATTGTTCTTTTCCCCTTCATCACTTATTTATGGGGAATTTGGGCTAGGATTACCAGATGTGAAATTTGGTATTTTTTTCTACACCATCAAGGCATATATAGTAGTAGATTTATTAATGTAATTAAAATTAATAAATACACAATTTAAGCATAAATGACACTAAAATTATAAAAACATATACCTGTGTCCTCACACTAAATCTGCCATTTTAAAAACTTCCAACTCGCTATAAACAAATGGGCCATTACAGGTATAAAAAAATATTATTCAGCAAAATTTTTTGAAGGACTAAAATGATTGAAGGCATTAGAAACATAAAAATACATATGATCCTCTTTAAACCCCAATACTCCCTAACCACTGGTTTATAAAAAATACTCTAAAGTTTATAGAATTAGTCTGGTTCTATTAGTTGATCTAGTTACTTACACTGTCAGCAATTCAAAACAAATAATTCCCTCCGTGTTTGCGTGTTTGCTTGCTTGCAAATATGTTTCATTTATTTTAAAGCGTCATCTTATATAAAAATCCAAGTTGCTGAAATTTATCTTGTCATTAAAATAGTGTGAAAATCAAATCAGTCTTCATATTGGTGCACTTATCCCTGCTGATCTCAAATGACTGATGATGCTTACAGCAAGGTTTTTTAAAATAGAAATTCCTTAACCATTCAGGAAACAATTCTTCTTTTCCACACAGACGTGATTTGCCTTTCTTCTCAATATTTTTTTTATCACTGTTTTAAGTTCAGGCTTATTCTCTTACCAATGATGGCCTTCCACGCAAACTATATGTAAAAATGTTTTTAGAAAGTAAAATTACTAATTATTTACAGGTTACAAGGCATTTTCTATAGGAATGAAGTAATACTTAAAGGGTAATTATTTTTTAAATGAAAAGAAAATAAACTCTCTTTGGTTCAGAATGATGGAGCACCAGGATATTCTTGTTCACCTCAGAGTCTCATTATTTAAGTCACCTGTGACTTAATGACAACTCAAACATTTTTAAACAAAATTTAATCTTTGATGATGTGGTTTCACTGTAATAATTACCACTTATTATTTAGTGTAGTAAATGAGTAAGTTATAAGAAATCAGGCTAAAATCAGGCTAAAAATATAAACACACTTTGGAAATTATTTTTTAAATCTAAATAATAAAATGAATCATTATCACCTGAGTGCTAAAGACAATGTACTCAATTTAACTTAATCCTTACAACACTCTATGATTGGTGACACCCATTAGGAAATTGAGGACCAGAGAGGTAAGCTAGTTATTACTTGTTTCCTCATAAAAGGGAAGTGTGAAGGAATAAACCTGTTTTAGAAATTCATTGTCCATGTAGACAAATTAGGATTATTTTAGTGTTCATTTAACATACGCTGTTGCTAAATTTCCTGCCTGACCGTATAATTCAGTCCAAAACTGAAGAAAGGACTTTCATTTTTAAAAGTATTTGTTATACTTATACTTGTACTGTTTAACTTATACTGTTAAAAGTATAAGAGGGAAGGAGGGAGGGGGAGAGGGGAAAAGGAAGGGAAGGGGCAAGTCAAAGAACATATAGCAAGGACTCATGGACAAAGCCAAAGTGGGGAAGGATTGAGGGAGGGAGAATGGGGAGGGGGCAAGGGAAAGTGGTGGGGGGAGGCAGAGACAAATGTATTTGAAAAAATAAAATAAAATTAAAAAAATAAAAGTATTTGTTATAAAAGTTACATGGGGAAAAATGATAGCTAAATTAGTACTTGAAAAAGGCCAAAGACAATTGTATACTGTATATAATTATGCCTCATTATGACCTCTGCACATTTTCCAGAAAAGTTAGGAATTAAAACACACACAACAAGAACACCTTAAAGGTCGGAGTCCAATGAAAGAATTATGAAGGACGAGATTCATGTTCTAGTAGGAACATACATTCTTTTTGGTATTTTTAAAGTTAATTTTTCATAACACTTTCCAGTACTTGTTTGAAAGATACTATATCAAGCTTAAAAAATGCCTAATCATGAGAAATTACAAGAAAAAGTAAAACCCAATATTAGTAACAAAATATAAAATGGTGCACGTGCATAGTTTATAAGGGCACTATGTATTCTCTAACAATTGCACATGTAATTATTATTCTTTCTCACAAAACAATAATTTCTCTGATATATTTATTTAATTTATTTTTCAATGACAATTTACATTTAATATTATTTTGTATTAGTTTCAGGTGTACAGAGTAGTAGTTAGACAATCATATACTTTACAGAGTTGTTCATCTGATATTTCAAGTACCCTCCTGGCGGTGTCCAACCTTTTGGTGTCTCTGGGACACTCTGGAAGAAGAGTTGTCTTGGGCCACACATTAAACACATTCCAACACATAATCCAAAAAAATCTCATTAAGTTTTAAGTAAATTTACGATTTTGTATTGGGCCGCATTCACAGCCATCCTGGGCTGCATGTGGCCCACGGGCCATGGGTTGGACGCCTCTGCATAGTTATTACAATATGATTGACTATATTCCCTATGCTGTACTTTATGTCCCTGTGACTATTTTTGACTACCAATTTGTACTTCTCAATCTTTTAGCTTTTTTCACCCAGCCTTCCAACCCTCTCTGTTCTGTCAACCATCAGTCTATTCTCTGTATCTGTGAGTCTGTTCCACCTTTCATTAGGAACATACCATTTTATCATTACATTTTGTTTGAGAAATATTTTAAAATATGTAATTTTCCATCTGTGTTTTTTGTTTCATATCTGGAAGAGGTGGTGGAAAGAGACAATTTTTTAAAGTACAAATGGTATTAAATTTTAATTTAATAAAATGAAAATGTGGGCTTTGCTGTAACCCCTAGCATTCTTTTTGTGATTTTTCTTCACAGGGGTCTTTTCTCCCTAAAGGTATTCTAAATTTTAGAGTAAATACTGAGATCTCAGTTTGCATAAACTGTACCTCAGAAATTTTTATTGTCTTCAAAATATTTCTAAATAGTAGAATTCCAGAATCATATTTTTGGGGGGTATCACCCTGGTGACAAATCTAATGATAAACATTTAAAATGACAACAAATGACCCTGACTGGTATGACTCAGTTGGTTAAGTGTCCTCCCACAAAGAGAAAGATTTTGTTCAATTCCAGTGTCAGGGTGCATGCATGGGATGTGGGCCCTATTCCCACTAGGGACTGGTGGGAGAGGCAAACAATCCATGTTTGTCTCTTACATCGATGTTTCTCTCCCTCCCCTCCCCTATTTATTTATTTCTAGAGAGAGGGGAAGAGTAGAAGAAAGAGAGTGAGAGAAATATGGATGTAAGAGAGAAACATCCATTGATCGCTGCCTCTCTTATGCACCCCGCCAGGACAGAAACTACAACCTAGGCACGCGTCCTGACTCAGAATCAAACTGGTGACCTTTGCAGACCAGCGCCAAACCAACTGAGCCACACTGGTCAGGGCAACAAATGAGAACTTTTTAAAAGTTTTTTATTCATTAAAAAATAACTTCATATTTACAAGATATTGCAAAAATAAAAATACTACACTTTAACCGGGCTCACCTAATGTAAATACCTTAGCTCATTTGATTTATCATTTTCTATCTATCCACTTATCTATACAATTTTTTCTGAACCATTTGAAGATAAGTTACATACCTCATGACCTTTTATCCCTAAATATGTCATTGTATTTATCCTAATAGGGATACAGGTGTATTCTCTTACATGACCACAACATCAACTTCATACATTTACATTGATAGAATATATTTATATAATCTACCTTTCATATTCCACTTTTGTCAATGTTCTCAATAATATCCCTTATGTTACTTTTTCCTTCCTCAGTATGCAATTTGAATATTGAACTTAATTGTTGTATCTCTTTAGCATCCTTTAATCTGGAAACATTTCCCCAGACTTTCTATGCCTTTTTATGATACTGATAATTTTGAAGAAGAGAATCCTCCTTTTACAAGTGGATTATTCCTCATTTTGTGTTTGATCTTTCTTCATGATTGAATTGAGGTCTTGCATTCTCAGCAGGAATATGGCTTTGGTGGTGCTCTGCCCTTAAGGTATCATGTCCAGAGATAAACAGTGACCATTTGTCCCCCATTAGTAATGCTAATTTTGATCATTTTGTGGGCACTTTTAATTTTTTAATCTTTTTCCCTTTTTAAAGTATATTTTATTGATTATGATATTACTATTATCCCATTTTTCCCTTTTATCACCCTCCACCCACTACCCCCATTCCCTCCAGCATTCCCCACTCTTAGTTCATGTCCATGGGTCACACATATAAGTTCTCTGGCATCTCCATTTCCTATATTGTTCTTAAACTCACATTGTCTATTTTGTACCTACCAATTATACTTCTTGTTCCCTGTACCCTTTCCCCCCATTCTCTGCCTCCACCTCCCCACTGATAACCCTCCATGTGATCTCCATTTCTGTGATTCTGTTCCTGTTCTAGTTGTTTGCTTAGTTTGTTTTTGTTTTTATTTTTTTAGGTTCAGTTATTGATAGTTGTGAGTTTGTTGTCATTTTACTGTTCACAGCTTTGATCTCCTTCTTTTTCTTAGACAAGTCCCTTTAACATTTCACAGAATAAGGGCTTAGTGGTGATGTACTCCTTTAACTTGACCTTATATAGGAAACGCTTTATCTGCCCTTCCATTCTAAATGATAGCTTTGCTGGTTAGAGTAATCTAGGTTGTAGGTCCTTGCTTTTCAAGACCTTGAATACTTCTTTCCAATCCCTTCCTGACTGCAAGATTTCCTTTGAGATATCAGCTGATAGTCTATGGGAACTCCTTTGTAGGTAACTGTCTCCTTTTCTCTTGCCGCTTTTAAGATTCTCTCCTTATCTTTAATCTTGGGTAATTTAATTGTGATGTGTCTTGGTGTGTTCCTCTTTGGGTCCAACTTACTTGGGACTCTCTGAGCTTCCTGGACATGTAGGTCTTATTTTCTTCACCAGACTGCAGAAGACTTCCTTCATTATTTTTTCAAATAATTTTTCAATTTCTTGCTCTTCCTCTTCTCCTTCTGAGACCCATATGATTTCGATGTTTGAACATTTAAAGGTGTACCAGGAGTTCCTATTTATTTATTTATTTACTTACTTATTTAAATCATGTTTATTCTATTACAGTTGTCTCAGTTTTTCCCCCCTCCACCATCCCACCCCTGCCCCCCACTTCCACAGTCAAGTCCATGGGTCATTCATACATGTTCTTTGTCTGGTCCCTTCGTCTTCCTACCATTGTCCCCTTTCCCCATCCCCTCTGGTCATTTTAAGGCTGCTCCATATTTCCATGCCTGTGGTTTATTTTGTTTGTTAGTTTATTTTGTTGAATGGATTCCACTTATAGGTGAGATCATATGGTATTTGTCTTTCATACACTGGCTTATTTCACTTAGCATAATATTCTCCAGTTCCAGCCATGTTTTTACGAAAGGTAGGAGTCCCATATCTATTTCTTTTTCTTTCTTTCTTTCTTTCTTTCTTTTTTCTTTCTTTCTTTCTTTCTTTCTTTCTTTCTTTCTTTCTTTCTTTCTTTCTTTCTTTCTTTCTTTCTTTCTTTCTTTCTTTCTTTCTTTCTTTCCTTCTTCCTTCCTTCCTTCTTTTCTATCTTTCTTAAATGCAGATTGATTTTATTTATTTTTTAAATGTCAAAGTTAATTATAAAATATTTAAAAATTTGAAAGCATTATAAAGTTTCAGCAATTAAACCAATATGACACCAGAACAGAAATAATCAAGTAGATCAATGAAATATAATGCGCATTCCAGAGACAAATGTATGTATCTAACAATGTAATATATTGTCACACTGTGTGGCAGCTATAGGGGTGCACCACCATTGGGGAGCACCACAGAGAGCACAGTGCTCCCTGAAACCTGAAGGAAACTGGCTGGGGCCAGCTGAGGTGGGAGCAGGGCTCTGAAACCTGCAGAGCCCATCCCGGGGTTGTCTCGGATGAGGGGGCAGAAAACACAAAATGTCACAAACACGTCTCTGTTTGCTGGGAGAACAGACAGGAGCACTTCCCTCTTGCTGGAGAAGCCCCATGGCACATCCCCCTAGTGGGGAAGGCCGTGGCACATATCCCTAGTGGGGAAGGCCCTGTCGCTTTTTGTTCCAAGGCTTTTATTGAAAAACTTATCAGTGGGCTATGTAACAGGAATGCATGCATACACTCGTTACATTAGCATGTTAAGTTTCACAGAGAATAGATACTTTTAAGAAAACAAGTGACAGGAATTCACTTATTTACATGGGTCCGAGAGGAGACCAGTCTAAACAAAAGAGAATGAAGATAAGGACAAGTGCCTTAATGATAAAGGGCAAGGGGTGTAAATAATGTGAAGGTCCTTCGCAGCATGAGCTGACCAGAGATCTGAGGGAGGAACAGAGCACACTCTAAAGAATTTACTTGTAGGCCTGATCACCACGGGACCCACCAGATCTGATTTAGGGCTGTTTTTCCCGCACTGTTTCAAGCCTGAGCCAGGCGGCGGAGGAGGGAACCACCAAGGGATAAGGAGACTGCTTGTCGGCTGCAACGAGGACTCTGGCCGTGTCCAAGCTGAGCCGAGAGGTGCGAGGGACCTCTTTGCTCCTTCTCCATGTCCCCCAATTTCTTATCTGCTGCCAATATCTGACAATACCTGTCTTAGGTTGCCCCTCCTCTGAGGGGTCTTACCCATCCTTGGCAGGGAACCATCACAAGGCAAAGCAGAGGGGCAGGGGCAACACCCATGCCTGGGAGAACAAGTCAAGTCACCTCAGGAGCCTGTTTCTCCACTGCCTCTTGATTATTTCCAGCCTTGGGGCCCTCCAGCCTGTTGGAAGGGTTACAGCTCCTGAAACCAGGTGAGGCGTTTCCCAACAATATATGTATGATTAAGTTGATATTTCAAATCAATGGGTAAAATAAGGCTTATTCGACAAATAAGGTGCATGGACCACTATTACTTGAAATAAAACAAATATAGAGCCCTATTTCACACATTATACAAAAAATATTTAAGTGAGTTAAAAATCAATATATAAAATCTTTGGAGTTTTAGGAGAAAATACAGAATAATATTTTTCTTACCCTGAAGTAACATATTCAAACCCAGAAGCTATAAAATATTGACAATATGACTATATCAAATATTTGAGGCTGTACAGTAATATACATATAAATAAGTGAAAGGACATGTAATAGAATAGAAAAGTATTTGCTATACACCTAAAAAAGGGTTAATGATTTGTTTTTTGTGATTTCTTTAGGGAAAACATTCTAAAATGTTTAATCAAAAAATGGATAGAGCATACCAAAAAGTCATTTAAAACTTTCTAAATATAATAGAAATAGGCAAGAAATATACACCAACAGGTTTAGTTTTAAAAAATAAAGGAACAATTAACACATCATTGTCACAGTCAGATTAATATGATAAAAAATATTGGTAATATCAAGTATTGGCATCTGTAAAAGGAACTGGGTATTCACAGACTCTTTTTCTTCATCTTAAAGCAGTTCCTTTAGCATATTTTGCAGTGCTTGTTTGGTGGAAGTGTATTCTTTTAGCCTTCTTTTGTCTAGGAAACTCCTTATTTCACCTTCCATTTTAATTGAGAGCCTTGCTGGGTAGAACAGTCTTGGTTCCATGCCTTTGCTTTTCATAACTTGGAATATTTCTTGCCAGTCCCTTCTGGCTTGCAGTGTTTCTGTTGAGAAGTCAGCTGTTAGCTGTATAGGGGCTCCCTTATATGTTACTACTTCTTTCTCCCTTGCTGCCTTTAGGATTCTCTCTTTGTCTTTGATATTTGCCATTTTCATGATGATATGTATTGGAGTGGGCCTCACTGGGTTCCTCAGAATGGGACCCTCTGTGCTTCCTGGACTTGTGTGACTTTTTCTCTCCTCCAATTAGGGAAATTTTTCATCATCACTTTTTCAAACAGGTTCTCTATCCCTTCCTCCTCTTCTTCTGGTATCCCTATTATAGGGATATTTTTACATTTCAGATTGTCTGCATTTCCCTAAATATCTCTTCATTCTTTTTTAGTCTATTTTATTTTCTTTCTCTTTCTGGAAGCTTTTTTCTACCTTGTCCTCCAGCTCACTGATTCAATCCTCGGCTTCATCTAGCCTGCTTTTGATTCCTTCTACCGTCTTCTTCAATTCAGAAATTGTATTCTTCATTTCCTCTTCTCTCTTATTGATAGTTTCTATGTCCTTTTTCATGGTGATGTAGTTTGCAGGAAGTTCCTTATAGTTTCCCTGTAGTTTTTTGTTATTTCCTCTGAGCTCACTGAGCTCATTGAGCTTCCTTAGAACCATTGTTTGGAACGCAATATTTGATAGTTTACTTGCTTCTATTTCATTTAGTTTTCTTTCTGGGGATTCCTCCTTTCCCTTCGAGGGGGGTGGTATTTCTTTATCTTCCCATTATTTGTGAGACTCTTTTTTGCTTCTGCTTCTTAAATTGTTCTGTCTTGATTTCCTGACTTTGTGGCGTGAACTTCTATGGTAGGAGACTGCTGTTTTTTACTTTCTGGATCTGCCCCTGATAAAGTCAGATGTCGTCCCTGTCTGACCTTAGGCAGTCTGTTCAAGATTTCCAGGAATCTGCTGTCTGTGGCTGTCTCCTTCAGCTGTTAATCTAGTCACTCTGCACTCAGCAGGCCACCTTAGACAGCTCAGGGTGGCACGGAGTCCCTTCTTGGGGTGGGGTTATTGGGTCCTCTTGCTGCAGCCATGTGGGGGAGGAGTCAGCACTGGGATCCTACCAGCTACTCTCTCCGTTCTCTCCCCAAAGCCTCCATCCCCAGTCTCTCCTCACATGTCTCCAGACCTCACTGCACCCACTTTAGCCAGGGATGTACTATCTGTGGCTGTCACTCTACATTCAGCAGGCAGCTTAGACAACACAGGGCGGGGTGGAATCCCATCTTGGGGTGGGGCTATTGGGTCCTCTGATGCTTCTGCTGCCCATGGGGAGTGGTCTCTGCCTGAATAAGATGGCTGCTGCCACATAGGGGATGAGTCAGCACTGAGATTCTGCTGGCTTCTCTCTCAGTTCTCTCCCCAAAGCCTCCTTCCCCAGTCTCTCCTCAGGTGTCTCTATCCTTCTCTGCCCCCTGCCTTTGCTGGAGACCAGGGTAAGTGGCTGCAAATAAAAATGTTTGCATTGGCCCTTTAAACAGTTCTTTGTGTTTCTTGCCGCCTGTCTCTGGCAGAGAGCAACCCTGCTACTTTCTGCAGCTGGCTGTTTTCTGTGTACTTTTTGGGCTCTGGTGCTGTAGGCTGGAGATCCTCGCTTATGGTTTAGACCCCACTCTTCTCAGGGGGATCCAACTGACATTTTCAATATCCTTCTGGTGCTGCTGCCTATAGGAGCCCCTCCCACCTTCTCGAGTCTACCACACTCCTTACCAGTAAGATTGCGCTAAAGCCAATTCTTCTGTCTCCGAGGTTACAAGGCAGACACTCTCAGTTGCTTGTTCAGTTGTTTGTTCCAGGTGATTACTCTACAATTTAGTTGTAATTCCAGGTTGATCCTGGGAGGAGGTCAGTTTGACTTCCACTCACTCCTCCGCCCTCTTGATTCCCCCAAAGTTCTTCCAGGGGTTCCTAAGCCTCTCCTCATTTTTTTTGAGTTATTGTTTCTTCATTCTGTTCCAGTTGAATGTTTATTTCTTCCTTTGTTCCAAATCATTGATTTGAGTCCTGATTTCCTTCCCTTCAGTGTTGCTTCCCTGTCCATTTTTCTTTATTTCACTTTGTATAGCCTTCATTTTTTCCTTTATTTTGTGTCCATACTCAATCATTTCTGTGAGCATCCTGATTACCAGTGTTTTGAAATCTGCATCTGATAGGTTGGCTATCTCCTTGTCGCTTAGTTCTTTTTCTGGAGTTTTGATCTGCTCTTTCATTAGGGCCATATTTCTTTGTTTTGGCACACTTGTTACATTTTAAGGGGTGGAGCCTTAGCTATTCCCCTGGGTGGGGCATCCCATTTGGCTGCGTGAGGCTGTATGTGCAGGAGGGGTCAGAGAGAAAACAATGCTGATTGCTTGGCTCTCATCCTGCTTTTGGTCACTTTCCCTGCTTCCCACAAATGAATTGTGCCTTTTCAGGTGTTGCCCTGGTGCTGATTCCCAAGTGGGTAGGCTTGTATATGTTCTAGGACCCTGGAGTCCCTCCAAGGGACTCTCCTGTGAGACTGGGGGTTACTCCTGCTACTGCAATCCCCCACAGGTTTACACAGCCAGAGGTTTTGATGCTTTCTTTTCCATGCTGGAACCCAGCATTGCACAGTCTGTCTCACTCCCCAATTGTTCCTCCCAGCTTATCTGCACATGAAAGTGGGATCACTCCATCCACCAGCCCCTGTCTCCCCCATCCAGTCTGCCAGATGCTTCCTTGCCATGCATCCTCTCTGACCTGGCTGCCCATCTGTGCCCTGATGAATGTTTCTTCTTTAACTCCTTGGTTGTTGGACTTCCAAACTGGACTGCCAGTTTTATTTTCTGGCAGTTCTGTTTGTTTTTTGTTTTGTTTTGTTTTTAAATTTTTATTCTTTCCTTAGTTGTGCAAGGAAGCAAAGCATATATACCTACACCTCCGTCTTGATCGGAAGCCAGAAAAATGCTTTAAAACCTTGCAAATACTGTGCCCCTTCTCAAAAATTTTCTTATATTTAGCATCCAATGATAATTCTTGCCTGATCCAATCCATATGAAGATGTTGCAAAATTATAATTTTCCAACTCCACCACTCTCTCCACATTTACCAGTTGATCCTAATATTCTGTCTTACGGTCTTTCACTTTTCCCATATTTATTTATCTATTTGTCATAGGTATAGATTTATTTTTCTCAGCTATGTACAATCCATTACTATATTCTATTATAAAGCTCAAATTTCTCTAGATTTTGTTACGAGAGCCTCTTCAATCCAGCTCTTGTATTCTTATGACATCTTTTAAGCAATCCCTTATTTTGTCATATGAAAAGGAGTTCCAGACTTTTCTTGTACCTACCTTCCCCAATCCTTGAATCAGCCATTTCTCTTCAGAGCCTTGGTTTTTTTGAGATTGGCATGAAAGACCAAGATCGGATTGCTACGTGTGCTTGTGGCTACTGGGGTGTGTTTGCTTCTTGTCCCAATCTTTTCAGCCAACAAAGCTAGAAAGTACCTGGATGGGTTCATGCATATATGAACATATACATACAATTATATCTCCAGAAAGACATATTCAGACATACAGCTGTGTATACATCTATATATGTATACAGACATAAACATGCATTCATTTAAACACATATACACATTTTAGAAATTGGGATTTCACACCAGTTCCTCCAAATTCAACCAAACCCACACGATTCTTTCTTGCCCTTTCTGATTTCATATTTGTATTTCCCTTCTTCTACCATGAAAACCCTGGATATCAACAACATCAACACATTTACTCATTTGGTGAATAATATAATACATTTAAAGTAGTTTCAGAATTGCTTCAGAACCATTATAATAAACAAGTCTTCTAAAAAGAGTTCAGCATTCATTTGCACTTCCCTCATCCACACACTCTCCTTTCCATACACTCTACCCTGTTCAAGATTGTAAGGGTGTGATTAATACTCTTTCAAATTTCTAAGTTATTCCATTACTAAGCTATTGTCACCCTTCTCCTCCTTTCCCCTCCCTTCCTCCCTTCCTTCCTCTTTGATTTTCCTATAACAGTTGTCCCTATTCACCTGTCTCTTCCTTGAACTCCACACCATCCTTACCCCTACCCAAAACTGGCAACTTCTTGTCTAAAATCATGCTTAAATATCTGCTGTCATCACAAATTTTCTCTCAAAACTGTTGCCTCTGTATGCTGTGCAAAGACTCCCAGCTGGAGGGGCCTGCTGGATGAAAGTCATGACAGCATACAAAAGGAAATATGTCTACCCAGAGCAAGGGACAGTTTTCCTAATTTTTAAAAAGGCACCTAGAGTCTAGAAGTAGCCCTTCCTCAGTACTGCATTCCTATCATGTTATCATCATATCTCTCCATTCTACACCAAGTGCATGTATATTTTTGAGTTAGTATTTTTATTGTCTTTGCATAAACACCCAGAAATGGAATTGCTGGCTCACATGGTAGTTCTATTTTTTATTTTTCTGATGAACCTCCATACTATTTTCCATAGTGGCTGCACCAATTTACACTTCCACCAACAGTGGAAATTGGTTCCCTTTTCTCCACATCCTTGCCAATACATTATTTCTAGTCTTTCTGATCATAGCCATCCTAATAGATGTGAGGTGATATCTCACTGAGGTTTCTATTTGTATTTCTGGGATGATTTAGTATTTTTACCATGTACATCTAGGCCACCTGTATGCCTTCTTTGGAAAAATATCTTTTCATATTTTTGGATTGATTTTTTGTTTCATTTTGCTATTGGGGTTATATGAGTTCTTTATATATTTTGGATATATAGTATGATACATAATATTATATCCAATATAATCAGATAATATGATTTACAAATATTTTCTCCCATTTAGTAGGTTGCCTTTTAATTTTGTTGATGGTTTCCTTTGCTCAGCAGAAGTGTCTTATTACGATGCAGTCCAACTTATTTTCACTTTTTTTGCTTTTAATTTAGGTGTCAGATTTTTAAAAAATCATCTCCAAGACCTGTCTCAAAGAGTTCACCATTTAGAGTTTTCTTCTAAGAGTTTTATGGTTCTAGGTTTTGGTTCGAATATTTAATCTGTTCTGAGTTATTTTTGTGTATGGTGTAAGATAGTGGTCCAGTTTAATTATTTTGCCTGTGGTTGTCTAATTTTCTCAATACCATTTATTGAACAGACTGTCTTTTCTTCATTGTGTATTTTTGGCTTCTTTATCATAAATTAATTGACCATATATATGAGAGTTTATGTCAGGGCTCTCTATTCTGTTCCATTGACTTATATTTTTATGCCAGTACCGTGCTGTTTCCTTACTATAAAGTTGCAATATCACTTGAAATTAGGGAAAGATGTCTTCAGCTTTGTTCTTCTTTCTCAAGATTGCTTTGGCTATTAGGGGTCTTTTATAGTTCCATATAAATTTTAGGATAGTTTTTTCTGTCTTTGAAAGTTGCCACTGGAATTTTGATAGAGACTACATTCAACCTGTAGATTGTTTTGGGTAGTAGGACCATTTAACAGTATTAATTCTTCCAACTAATGTTCACAGAATCTCTATCCTATTTCTTCTTTCATTTCTTTCTTTATTGTCTTGTAGTTTTCAATATACAGGTCTTTTCACTTTCTTGGTTACATTTATTCCTAGGCATTTTATTCTCTTTGATACAATTGTAAATGCAATTGTTCTACAATTTCTTTTCAGACAGTTCATTATTAGTGGATATGAATGTAACATATTCCTGTATATTGATTTTGTATCCTACAACTATTTTGAATTCATATATTAGTTCTAACAGTTTTTTATGAAGTCTTTAAGGTTTTCTACATATAATATCATGCCATCTGCAAATAGTGACAGTTTTATTTTTTCTTTTCTATTTGTATGCTCTTTATTTCTTTTTCTTCACCAGATGTTTGGCTAGTACTTAGTGTGCTATGTTGAATAGAAGTGACTAGAGTGGACATTCTTGTCTTATTCCTGATGTTGGAGAAAAAGCTTTCAGCTTTTCACCATTGTCTGTGATGTTAGCTGTGGGCTTGTTATGTGGCCTTTATTATGTTGAAGGATGCTCCCTCTGTGCTCACTTCCTTGAGACTTTTTATCGTAAGTGAATGTTGAAGTTTGTCAAATACTCTTTCTGCCTCTGTTGAGATGATCATATGTTTTTTATTCTTCATTTTGTTAATGTTGTATATCACATTGACTGGTTTCAGATTTTGAACCATCCTTGCATCCGTACAATAAATCACATTTGATCATTGTATAGGATCCCTTTAATGTATTGTTGAATTCAGTTTGCTAACATGTTATTGAGGATTTTTGCAGTATCCTTGTTTAGTTTTGATATTAGGGTAATTAATGCTGGCCTCATAAAATGAGTTTGGAAGAGTTTCTCCTTTTCTGTTCTCAGGAAGATTGTGAGAAGTGTTGATGTTAATTCTTTGAATGTTTAGTTGAATTCACCAGTTAAGGCATCTGGTTCTAGACTTGTTTGTTGGGAGATTTTTGATTACTCATTCAACATCCTTACTAGTATTTAGTCTGTTAAGATTTTCTATTTTGTCATGATTCAATCTTGGTATGTTGTATATTTCTAGGAACTTACCCATTTTTTTAGGTTGTTTAATTTGTTGGAGTATATAGCAGATCTTCAAATATCACTATTTCATTCAGCATTGTTTTGTTATAATGTCGATGAGATGCTGTAAGAATTAAATTATGTTTATATCAATTAGCCTATGATTAAAGGTTTTATTATACATTGTTTTGCTTAAAGTCACAGAATCTATTGATGATGTTATTTAAAAATTATGTAATTGCTCATTGTAGTTTCATATTTACCTTGGTATTTCTGTGATATCGGTTGTAATATCTTTCATTTGTTATTCCATTTATTTCAGTTCTCTCTTTTTCTTGTACGTTTAGGTAAGGATTTGTCAATTTTGTTCATATTTTTAAAGGACTAACTCTTACCTTTTTTGACCTCCATTGTCTTTTTAGGCTCTATTTCATTTATTTCTGCTCTAATCTTTGTTATTGCCTTCCTTTTACTAACTTTGGGCTTCACCTGTTTGGGGTTTTTTTTCCTAGTTCTTTGTAGTATAAAGTTAGGTTGTTTATTTGAGACTTTTCTTGTTTCTTTATTTTAGTTACCCAAGGGCATGCTTATTGATTTTCTATAGAGAGAGGTGAAAGGAAAGAGGGTGAGAGGGAGAGAAACATTGATATGAAAGAGAAACATCGGCCAGTTGCCACTTGTACACTCCCTGATCAGGGACCAAACCCATAACTTAGACATGTGCCCTGACCAGGAATTGAATCTGGGATCTTTTGGTTTATGGGACAATAGATGCTCCAGCCAACTGAGACACGCAAGCCAGAGCTAGGCTTTTCTTGTTCTTCAGGTCATCATTTTTTGCTATGAATTTCCCTTTTAGAACTGCTTTTGCTGCATCCCATAAATTTTGGTATGCCACATTTCCATTTGTTTCCAGTATTTTTTATTTCTATTTTGATTTCTTCGATGATTCATTCATTGTTCAATAGCATATTGGTTAATCTCCACATATTTGTGAAATTTTCAGTTTTCTTCATGTAATTAAATTCTAGTTTTATACCATTGTCGTTGGAAAAGATGCTTGATATGATTTCAATCCTCTTAAATTTATTAAGACTTTTTGTGTGCTAATATATGGTTTTAGAAAATGCTTCATGTGCACTGAGAAGAATGTGTTTTCTTTTGCTTTTGTATAAAATATTTCATAAATATCTGTTAAATCCAACCAGTCTAAAATGTTATTTAAGGCCAACATTCCTTGATTTTCTGTTTGGATAACCTATCCATTGATGTAAGTGAGGTATTAAATTCTCTACTATTGTTCTAATACTGTCTATTTCTCCCTTAAGATCTGTTAATATTTGCTTTATATATTTAGATGCTCCTGTGTTGAGTGCACAAATGTTTACAAATGTTACATCTTCTTGTTGGATTGACCCTTTATTGTATAACTTCTTTCTTTGTCTCTTATTATAGTCTTTGTTTTAATGTTTCTTTTATCTGACATAGCTACACCAGCTTTCCTCTGAGTTCCATTTGCATGTAGATGGGTCTGGTATTTTTTTAATCCATTCAGGCACTCTATGTCTTTTGATTGAAGAATTTAGTCCATTTACATTTAAAGCAAGTATTGATAGTGTATGTTTATTGCTGTTAAACATATGGCTATTTTTATAGTTCCTCTCTGTTTCTTTCTCTTCTCTTTGCTCTCTTCCTTTGTGATCTGATGACCTTCTTTAGTAGTATACTTATATTCCTTTCTTTTTATGTTTTGTATACTTACTGTAGAATTTTGCTAAGTTTCTATGAGACTTACATATAACAAGATATATCTATAAGTCTATTTTAACTCGATAACTAAGTTTGATCCTATTGTAAAACTCAGCATTATTTCTTTCTCCCTATGTTTTATATTTTTAATGTCACATTTTATACCTTTTTGTCTTGTCTATTTCTTAACAAATTATTACAACCATAGTTATTTTTGCTACTTTTGCCTTTTGACCTTCATACGAACTCTATAAGTGATCAATAAACTACCTGTACTATATATTTACCTTTTCAGCGAGATTCATTCTTTCATGTGTTCTTGTATCTAATTAATGCCCTTTCTGTTCAGCTTAAAGAAGTCCTTTTAACATTTTTTGTAAGGCCAATTTAGTGGTGGTAACCTTCTTTAGCTTTTGCTTGTCTGAAAAACACTTTATCCCCCCTTGACTTCTGAATAGCTTTACCTGGTACAGTATTCTTGGTTGGAATTTTTTTTTCTTTCAGAACTTTGAGTGTATTTTGCTGCTGCCTTCAGACCTGCAAAGTTTTTGCTGAAAAATCTACTGATTGTCTTATTGAATCTCACTGTATGTAACAAGTTGTTTTTCTGTTGTTGCTTTTAATGTTCTCTGCTTGCCTTTAACTTTTAAAATTATAATTAGAACATGTCTTTGTGTGACTCTCTTTGGGCCCCTCTTACTTGGAACTCTCTGGGCTTCCTGGATATGGATGTCTGTTTTCTTCCTCAGATTAAGGAAGTTTTCAGCCATAATTTCTTCAAATAAAAAGAAGAAATTCTAGTTTCAGTAATATCTGAACCTATTCAAAATGTTAATAAAGGTTTTAAAAAAAGAAGACATGATTTAAATCCTTAAAAAAATAACTTTGTATAGAGTTACTTCTTACAATAAACCTAGATGAAAACTTGAGGTGTTTTGGAGAATTTTCAAAGTGAGTGATTAGAAGATCCCATCAATAATCCCTTCTAAGTAATAGGCTCAACCAGACTTCTGACAGGAGAAGAATAATAGACAATTCAAAACTGAGATTACTATTTAGGTCCACTCACAGATAGTCCATATTTTTGATTGACAAAGAAAATCTCATGTGTAGATGACAAAGATGCTGTTTCCTTATAAAATAAAAGGAGTTTTATAACATTTTTACTTTAATAAAGAGTCACATAACCTGTGTGCAACAGTGAGTCAAGTAAGCAGTTTTAAACAGATCAAGGGCAATTCTCACAAAACAATTCAGTGTCTGTAAAACTTGATGAAAATGCCAGAACTCTATACCATAAGGCCAAGAATATACCTATCTGAAAATACTTTGAGAATGAGAGGTACTAAAGAGTTCTGTTGACTGTAGAAGACCATTAACATGATCTCTGTAAAATGTTCCATTTTGAGAGCATCTGAATACTGATGGTTAATGAGGTAAATCACAAACTGTGACCCTAAGAAACTACAAATGGCAATCAGTTGAGCTGCCTAGTTTAATGTTATCCATTTAGATGTCAAAGTGTGCCTGCCAAAATTGATCATTTTGGTTTTAGAAGAATAATATTTAGCAGCTTTTCTTGACATAAATTGGCCAATAGGTTGAATTGCTTGTCAAAGTCACTTCTATGACCCTATAGGAAGCGTGTCATCAACATGAGAGGTACTTGTCCTGCTGTGGCTATGTCATCTTAAAGACAACTAATTTGTTCAGTTATAAAACTAAAAGGAGAGCACTTGGGATCCAATCCTGTTTTATGCCGTTTAAAATAGACATTTCATCTGTCAAAAAGAAGGCCTTCCCTATCTATGTTAATTTGTGCCATATCATCCAGCAGTAATGGCTCTGAAAGAGAATTATAAACCTTGAATCTATGTTGAGATCATACACTTAGGCCTCTTTATGTATTCAATGACCAATGATAAATCAATAGGTTTCATGAAAAGTTTTAAAATACTCCTAACTGTTTGAAAGACTGCAGCTTATCTTCAGAAATATAATGCTTCATGCTGGTTTCTCATCCTCTGTTTAATTGTCCAAACTTATTTTCCCAATCTACCCTCTTTTCCAATCTTCTATATTATCTTATATTATAGTTATTTTAACATATGTCTTATAACCTAAATTGGCTGTCTGTTTTATTGGACAAACCAAATCTTTCATTCCATAAGTATATGAGGGAGTGCTCTAAATGTTTGATAAATAAAAGAATGAATGAATTTTAGGTAATTGAATAAATGGATGAATATTTTCTACTTGGGTTATGAGCAAATATAAAGTTCTTAACCATTAAGCTTAGAGATGCAGAGGAAAAACAAAAGGTCAAAGAACATGGTGTATGTGATCCATGTCCTTTAGCTCAAGAGATTGTTTTGGATTCCTTTCAAGGAAATTTGGAATCCTGTCACTCCAGATTTTCAAAGTACAGATTGTTGAAAATGGATGGGCTTCATCAGCACTTGCCATGAAGTTATAGACCTTGTCATGCTGGCCAAGCCATTGTAATGTTCCAGTTGGATTCCTCTGATGTTCTTTTCCTGAGGAAAATACACAGAACACCTACACAGCCTGTATACTGAAGCCCTTGCATTCCTTAATGTTTGCATTCCTGTCCAGGTCACTATGTGTGTATCTAGGTGTTGGATTTAGCTTCAAGAGGTTTTCAGTTATTTAATAACATATTTGTGTTTAGATGCCAGCTCTCCAAAGCCAAGTCCATGACTTTCCTTGTTTTTTACCTCAGGGCATACATAAGAAGTAATGAAATACTCTCTGCAAAATGGAGGTGGTTCTTTGTGGTGAGGGGTTTGAAGGGCCACACGAGGACTGAAAGGTCCAGCCTCAGCCCAATGGTGACACTGCATTCTGGTAACTGAGAGAACTAAGTTTGGGAAGCTCTCATCTTTAGTATACAAAACCAAATGTTGGAATAGAAAGTAGCTATCAGGTCCAATTTTTCTATCCAAGGAATTAGATTGAATTACTCTAAATATCCAGAATAGTGGTTGTTTATCCTATGTTTGAAGATTTCTACAGGTTGTGGAGAGACTGTCTTGCTATGGAAACACCACGCGTGAAAATCTTTATGTCATCCATCCTGCTCTCCACTATTTACAGTCAGCTCCCTTAATCTTCTCTTAAGTAGAAGTCAACTTTCTCTAAAAACTATCCTTCAGCCCCATGAGTAAGTCACTTCTCAGTTTCTCTTCAGGTAAACAAGACCAATTATTTCTATTTTTTTTCTCCAGGGCTGGTTTCTGACTTCCTCAATATTTTATTTTATCTTACTTTATTTTATTTTGAGTACTTTACTTTGGTTTCTCCACATATTTTTAAAATACAGAAACCAAAACTTCACAAATTATTCTGTAAAAATCTGGTCATCACACCATATGTTTATATTCACTTATCTTTTACCTATGATCAACTGACTTTCTCAATATTATATGGAATAATATAGAAAGTAGTTATAAATATGGAAAATTGAGGTCAGAAATGTTGAATAATTTCCCCAAGTCCCAGAAATAGTATGAAAATAGAACTGAGATCTGGATCTAAGCCCAAGCCCTTAACCACTCTACAATCATCTATTGCTTGCTCAACAATGTGTTATTTAGAAAATGAATGAGGACTATTTTTAACTGTTACTGAATTTAAAAACATAAAGTGTGTGTTGATGGGTAGGTGTGTGTAGGTAGACATACACATACTGATACACCTTTTAAAATTTTAAATAGAAGTGAAAACATGCCCTATTGTCCAGAGGTACTTTATTCACAGTAACATATTTGACAGAAATCTATGGTCAAACACAGACATAGACCTCAAATTTCAATGCTTCCAGTGCAGCAACATAAACAGGAAGTTACCAACCACCTTACCCCTAGTTTGGGATACTGGAGTTTTCAAGTGGACCCCAAATTTGGTGTCTTGACTTTCACTCCAAGTAGTAGAGCCAAAGGAGTGCTGAGAGCTCTGCAAATGATCCTGGACTTGCCCATCTTCAGGGCAAACTGAGGGGCCTTGAACCTAGGTAGGCATCGTCTGCCTCTAGTTTCATCATGGGAGAAGATATTATTATTATCTGTCATTTTTTAATGGCAACTGCATAAATACATCATGATTATTTTACATTCTCAAATGTTGATCATTGTCTCTCTCATGAAAGGATTATTTGGTCTGATTTAAGCAAAGAATTTTATCCATGACACCCTCTTCCTGGTTAATTTTAAATAATGTAATTTGAAAGATATATCAAAGTTCTTTTCTATCTAATTTCCCTAAAAGAGGTCTGGGACTTTTTGACTCTTCTTGAAATCAGCGTATGTTTCAGTATGGAGAAAAAAAAGAGGCATGTTTCTTCTTTCAGCTTATGTAAGCACCTTAAACAAGACGCTAATTGTCAGATGCCAAGTGGAATTTTAACAGATACTATATATAAATAAAGGTATTGCCGAGATAAGCAGTCAAACCTACAGGCAATGCTGCCAAAAAGCGGGTAAGCTTGATGGGTTTGGGACACACACCAACCACAGTGGAGGAAGAACTCTGGGCATTGGAGACACAGGACCTTGGTTTGAACCCCAGCTTTGCCCCCCGCTATCTCTATGTCTTCAGGCACAAGGCTTACCCTTTCAGAGCCTCACATCTCTCAGTTTATAATGGGGTGGGAAATAATTTGTAAGGTTGCTTTAAATATGAGATATAACAAAGTAATTAGCCCAGTTCCTGGCTCTTTATAAATACATATATAAAAATAGTATTCTTTATGAAGACCTATTTTGATGTCAGAAGTTAACAAAGAGTAAGGAAATGCTTTTGGCATCATCAAAATGGTAAAAAGAAGGTTCTAGGTCCTTTTCCGTTCTCAAAAGTCTGATGTTAGGTGACTAACACGTATTAATACAACATATTAAGTGTGGTCATGTTGGTCAAATGTTTGCTCTAACACCCTGGTCCAGTGTGAGATATTTTATTTGAAACAAAACCCCAAAACACACAACTTCATTGACTAGCTAAGTTTCCATGATGCCGGCAAACTTATCCAAAGGGGAGTCATCTTACACAGGCTTAGAGCCATACAAAGTGTCATAGGCAGCGTGTAGCCTCCGTACACTTTCCCAGATGTAGCAAATGATGATAAATTATATCTGAACAAAACTACTCTTATTTAAAGCAAGTTTGGAAACAATATTTCTAACCCTTCTTTAATCATATACTTTGATGGAAGAATGTTCTTATGCACATCAGCTCAGCTCAATTCCTTCCAGGACTGACATCTTAAACTGCACTAAACAATGAATCACCTTGTCAAATAAAGTGCAAAATGGAAAACCTGTTACCAAACTCATCTGATATAATGACATTTACAACAACATGTTTGAGGTGATAAACCGACAATAATAATTATATTTCCTTTAGACTTTGATTGTACTTGGAAAGTTCGATGCAATCATACTTTCTTCCTTCAAGAAAATTTTACACCCCGACATTTAATTTCTGAAACTTCAAACCTTCTATGAATGTGCAAATCACCGTTGGCATTAAAAGAAGCACTCTCGGCTCCCTTCCAGGAGTCTGGAATAATGATGGAAGAGCACTTTTTCTCTCCCTAACAACAAGATTTTGCTGATGGACTTACTTGAAGAGAATAAAAGCAGAATCAAGGTCATGTAAAACACCAGATTGCAGCTGCACACATAGCACCTTTGTCATAGTAAGCAATTGATTATTCTTAAATGAATAACCATTTCTGGGAGTTTTCCATATACTATTTGGAGCATTTAGAAGACTGGAGCACTCCTCTCGACATGGGGTTCTAACAACCCTCCCAGTGCAGGCAGGGGCTTTCCCTGCCATGAGTTTCCAGGCCTTGCGGACATCCCTGGCTCCCTCAACTGCCGATAATCCAGCTTGGTGAACAGCCCACAGGCTGCTGGGCAAAGGCCTGGCTCCCCTCTGGGGTGGCTGGGCGCTGGATCCTCTTCCACATTCCTCAATTCTCACTGCTTCAGCAGCTGTGTTCAAAGCCTGTGGGCTTATGCTTACTAGCTTTGGACATCTATTTTGCTGTTTGTCAGTGGTTCTGGCTAAAAGATCAGTAGAGGGAAAATGTTAAATGTTTCACTAAAATGAGATTTGATATACTATTTGCAGGTTCCAGTTATCCATGCTCCATCTGTCTCAGAACTCCCCAGAGAATCAAGCACAGGCTTTATCTCTTTTCAGAATATTTGCGATTATAAGATCTACATATGACCCAAACAGTTTAGACAACATAAAAACTAAAGACAACATAGATTAAGAGACAACATAAAAACTAAATCTCATGTAAAAATACGACTTTTATTCCTAGACATAACTGTTTTAGGTGCTGCAGTGAACATAAAAATTGTGTGTTTTTTATGTCTAGGAAATTGTAATCTTACTTAAGTGAAAGACATGCTATATACATAGTTTTGTTTCTGTGATCCTTTAGATCTTAGATGCCATCTTATGATACAAATATTAAACTATAATGTTTCAGGCCTAAATTATAGAGTGTTTATTAAGTTGTTTGTTTGGAATACTTTGCCTACAGCTGGGTCAATGATTAGACTGCAAATTCCTAGTGATCTGTATCTTGCTCATCTAATGCTACCACCATATCTTTCAAAATAGTAGCATCCAATAAGTTGGTTAATGCTAAAATGAATATAAATATTTAAATAAAGGATATAAACAAGATAGACAGGGTCCCTATGGAGCATCATTCTGAAGAAGGAATACAGGCAATGTTAAAAATCAGGAAAAACCAGTTAGTGGTTAGTATACCATTACTAACAAAACAGGGTTCCGTTGTTGGAGACAATGGCCCGAAGTAGAGATGCATTAAATTTTATGTTTGGGTCTCCATATTCAGACAAAATCTGATATTTGTCTTTAACATCTCAGCCTTTGGAAGACAAAGGAGCTAAATGCCTACTTCCAGGTCAGTTTTGGCATTCACGACTAGTCAATTATTAATGATTAGATAATCAGTAGGTTTCCAGCATTACTAGTCGAAGTAACATTAGTGATACAAACAAAGTATATCATTAAGACTTACTGATTGTGGGGGTTGAGGGACACATAAGGGGGATAAATGGTAATGGGAAAAATACAATTAAAAATTGATAGATAGATAAGATTTATACTTATTACCTAAATATTCATTTTCAACTCTAGATAAACATTCTAGATATAATTTGGGGTGAAAATCTACTTATGCTTTAAATTCTACAAAGAGTCAGTTAAAATAAAAATATGTATTTATACTCACAAGAATAACTGCTACACTACATAATGATTAGGAAAGCTATTAATTTTATTTATGTAAAAATTTAATTGTGAAGAACTCTCAACCAGTTAAGTAAGGATTGACTGATAAACAAAAAACCTTTAAGATATATAAGTTTTAGTTAAATCCCATTTAGGTTGTTATTTTAAGAAAATATCTTCTTTTTGATTTTTTTTTTTTGCCTCTTGTTAAGATGAGTTAAAAGCAGAATGCCAAATTTCATATCTTGAAATTTCCTAATGAGGCAAAACTTTAAAAAGCTTGTTCAATAACACCCATGATAAGCCACCTTTAATCCGATCATACTGCAGATGACAGAGAGCATGAAGATGAGAAGCTACCAGGGAAAACCCCAAACTTTCTTGCTCCCACACTGAAGTTAGTGGGAAGTAGCAGTACAGTGGCTACAGGAGCTGTCTGGTGGCTGGCGGTGCTGAGAAAGTGTTTCTGCACTGTGGTTTCAAGCTTCCAAAATCAGCTACTAAAATTTTCCATGGCACATTTGTAGAAATAATTAAATTTATTTATTCATGTATTAGATTTATTTCTAATGCAGATATTCTCTTTATAATAAACTAAATACTGAATCTAACAATTAGCAACTCATTATTGATCCAAAAAAGGTATTAGGGATGCATCTAGCAAGAAGAAAGGATGGCTTCTTTGAGAAGGCGACTAAGCTGTGACCTGAACTAAAGAATGGGCCATTCAGGTAATGAGTGAGCTGGAGGAGGAGCATTCCAGGCAGAGACAGTAGAAAGTGCAAAGGCCCATGGCAAGCAACCAGCTTATTGCATCTGAAAGGAAGAAAGAGGAGGCTGAAGGACAGGAGGCAAATAGGGAAGAAATCCCCAATGAGGACTGAGAGGCCAGCAGGATCCAGATTAGACCTCTTCTTCTACTCGTGTCCCCCTCCCCACCATCCTGCCTCCCTGGCCCCATTCATTCCACCATCAGCCTCTTGCAGAATGATGTTTTTACCATGTAATCGCACGTTATCACTCCTCTGCTTAGCATCCTTCTGTGGCTTCCCATAACGCATCACATGCCACCCAAACTCCTGGCCAAGCCTCCGAGATTTGGCCCCTGCCAACTTCTCTAGGCCACCTCCCCTCCAGGACTGTCTCCCCTTCACTGATTAATTTCTAGCCCCTTTTCTCTGCTCATTCACATACAGGCTCCGTTAAATCTGGCCAGTTGTCCATACTATCTCTTTACTAGGATGCCTTCCCTTCAGCTCTTTTCATGATGTCCAACTCTTTTCTCAGGTTTCCACCTCACTTTTTAGAGGTCTTCTCGGATAACAATGGCCAAAGCTGAAATCCCTCCCCCACCCCTTGCTAATATCTCCTGTCAGCTATTTTTCCCCTTGAATTTCTTTTCTTGTTAATTAACATCTTCCCCACTAGAGCGAAAGCTACTTGAGAGCAGCTGCCAAGTTCATTTTCTTTACCATTGTACCCTCAGCACCCAGCATAATGCCTGACAATGGTGGGTCTTTGATAAGTTTCCATTGAATAGGAAATAGAAAACTACAAATAAAAACTTTAGTCCTTTAAGGGACAACCTAATAGGGGAATAAAGAAGTAAATCATGTTATAGAAAATATGAACTGAATAACTCCCACTACTAACTATTCCCTATATGCCATACATATGGTGTGCTCAGTGTTTTATCTCACTTATGGCCCATAACACATCCATAAGCAAGACGTTACTGTCCATGTATTTTTAAAAACAATTAAGAAACTGGAAGCTCAGACAGAAAAAGTACCTGGCCCAAAGTTGTACTTGGTAAGTAACAGAGCCAGGGTTGGCCATGAAGGCCTTGACTTCCATACTCAGAATGAAGACTTTATTTAATTGACATCTGGGAGGCACTGAAGATATTTTGGGCAAAGTAGAATAATTCTTAAAACATTTTATTAGTAGGAGTATTCATTCCCAGAATTATAATAAATCATTCGTACTTTTAACTCTGTGAAACTTAAATGGATATTCCGTTTCCCGCCCAGGTGGCTTTGCCCGAGGACTCCATTTCTGGTTCTGTTCCCTCAGTGAAAGGGAGCTGGCTAACTCTTAGAACGGGCAATGCTCCTCCGACTCATGAATAACCACAAGGACAATTAAAGTGATACAACCTTGGGCTAAATGTGAAATAAAGCCAAATATAATTTCTTCTGAATGTTTATAATTATTTTAGACATAAAATCATATACTTTACAAAAATTCATGGACTCTAATTCTCAGGAAAGAAAACTGCACTATCCCATAAGCCCTGCATAAATGTGTTTTTATACATATTATTTATACCAAATTTTTAATATTAAATATTAAGAATTTAAAAATTCATTCAGTGTGCCTGGTTTAGTTTGATCCTGTTAAACAAACAAACAAAAACACTGCAAAATGTATTTCTCTGTGTGGCTCGATATAACTCCAGGTTTTGAAGAAACAGATTATGTACTTATGTTCTTCCTTCTTCTCAATTATGAATATAGAGTCCAGGACAAAAAAATGCATCCTTGGGCAACACAATAATTTGCAGTTAAATAAGCATTTTGCCAAGACTTAAAAAATATAATGAAGCATGCAAACACAAAGGAAATTAAATTTCAAGCTGAAAGGGCTGATTTGAAATTTTTAAAGAGAGGTACAATTCACATACAGTTAAGTCACTTTTTTACCCTTAAAAATCTATTCTGGACATGTAGACATCATAAAATATTCTTCTAAACATTTTTTACTAAATATATAATTCTTCAACATGAGACCATGCCATTATTCCTTTAAAAAAGCTTCCTTTTCTATAGCAAAACTTTTTTTCCAAGATTTTTGTTTTTAGTTTTTCAGTTTCAATAATGTAAAAAAATCCCACTGGGATGAAAATCTTTTTAATAATCAACTTTATTAAAGCATACTTTACCTACAGTAAAACACATCCATTTTAAGTTTATATTTCAAGGAGTTTTGAGAACATGTATATCCATGCAACTACTGTCACAATTACGATACAGAATATTTTAGCCAAAGGGAGTGTTCACCTGCGTCTCCCACTTTCCTGACCTAGACAACCTTGATCTGTTGTCACTAGATAAGTTATGCCTGTCCTGGACTCTCACATAAATAGAATCTCTGCGTGTATGCTTTTTGTTCTGGTGTTTTTCACTCAGCATAATGTTTTCGATATCCACCCATGTTGTTATGTGTGACAGAATTCATTTCTTTTTATTACTGAGGAGTATTCTATTGTGTAGATTTATTACAATTTATTTTTTCTTCCATTGAGGTATTTCAGTTGCTTTAGTTTTGGCTATTTTGAAGAAAGCTGCTATGAACATTTGTGTACAAGTGTTCCTTAGAAGATGCTTTTATTTCTCTTGGGCAAATACCTAGGAATGGGATTTCTGGGCTACATGGTAAGTAAATGGTTAACTTTTAAAGACAGCACCAAACCATTTTTCCAAAGTGTTATCCCATTGAACATTTTTACCAATAGTGTATCAGAGTTTCAGTCGCTTCACATTTCCCAACACTTGGTACAGCCAATCCATACTAACCTATACATGTAGTAGAATCTCAATGTGGTGTTGATTTGCATTTCCTTAGTGACTCATGATACTGAGCTTTTTCATGTATTTATTTGCCATCTGTATATGTATCTCCTTTGGTGAACAGTCTCTTCCAAACTTTAGCCTGTTTTTTAAATGAATTGTTTGTATTCTTTTGAGTTTGAGACTTCTCTAATTATACTGCATAAAAGTCCTTTTTGACAGATATATTTAATGCAGATATTTTATTATAATTTGCAACTTGTCTTTTCATTTCTTAATAGTATATTTTGAATATCAAAAGTTTCAAATTTGACATTCAATTTAAATTTTTATGATGCCTGTTTTTTGTGTCTAATCCAATAAATTTTCTTACCAACAACATTTCAAAAATTGTGCTAATTTGGTGTTTTTCTGAGATTAAAATATACTCAGACTCTATTACTTCATAAGGCTTGTGTGAGGACTGAGATCCATGTAAAGCATTTCAGTAGTCTGGTGGCTGTGCTACCATTCTACACTTGTTAAGTCTTATGATTACATTTATCAGAAACTTAAATTTCTTCTTTTATAAATTCTTTTACATACAAACTTTTATAAACTGAATAATCAGGAAACAAACTTTTTTCACATTTTTGTTGCCAAATTATTTTTCCTATGAGAACTTTTTATCTTTTTCATTTTTCTCATGTATTTCCTCTGTGATTTTTCCCCCAATTAGTTTTCACTTTTGGAAAGTCCGTCCTCCTCCAAAATCTGTTCCAGATATAAGAATTTCATATATGATGCAACTGGCACCATAAAATGATGAGAAAAGAAATTAACAAACTACTTGGGGACTATTAACAAGCAATTTTTAAATTTAGAACCTTATTTCACATCATAATTTAAAATAAATCCTGTTAAAGATCTAAATTTAACAATGGTGCAAAAATGAAATAAACAGGGCCATAGCCTTCCGTTGCCTTTGCCATATTCTGTTAGTAGCAAGTCATAGGTCTCATCCACACTCAAAGGAAGGGGATTAAAATTGGTGTGGCCCAGTGGAGGTCACATTAGTTAGGGTGTGTCCATCAAAACTATTGATACATGCTACAACACAGATGGATCTCAAAATTATTATGCTGAGTGAAAAAAATAGACCAAGGAGAACACATACTTGGATTCCACTTACATAAATTATGGAAAATGCAAATTAATCTATAGTAATGTGTCCTTCCCCAAGTACAACCTGGAAATTCAAGGGAGTTAACACCGTGTGTGGAGAAACTTTGGCCAAGAGAGGTGATGCAACCACTGGCTAAATGCACCTCTCCTTTACCTGCATTACTCCACTTGTCCCTCATTTCTGCTCCCCAGGACTGTATTTCTCTTTTTTTTAAATTTTTTAAATTTATTGATTTCAGAGAGAGAGGAAGGGGGAGAGAGAGAGAGAGAGAGAGACAGAGATAGAGACAGAGACAGAGACATAGAGAGAAACATCAATTTGTTATTTCACTCATCCATACATTCATTGGTTGACTCCTGTATGTACCCTGACTGGGGATCAAACCCACAATGCTGGCATACTGGCACAATGCTCTAACTAGCTGAGCTACCAGCCAGGATTGTATTTTTTAATAAAGGAATTTCACATAGGCTTTCTGCCTGAGGCTCTGTTTTCTGGGAGGCTAAGACACTCTTACCAATAAAAGTTTTCATATTATTGTTATCCACATAAAGACATTCTTAAACTATTCTTGTACCACTTGCAGATGTTAATAAGCTAAAATGTGACATACTCATTAGCCACCATTTCTGGCTACTTGGAGAAGTGTGGGAAATAAGTAGAAAATGACATGAGGGAAAGTATCAAGGTAAAATCTGATGGTGGCACAACCTTTCTTAATTGACCTAACCTTGCAGCTGTGGCCAGCACCATGTGGATATTTTTTCCCTTCCTTTCTTCTTTCTTATCCCCATTTCACAAAACAAAGAAAAACCTAAGGTAAAACTAATACACTGTCATCAAGACACAGTGGGGTCTTCCTCAATGTCTTATTATCACAAATCCTCAGGTCACGATATTTGGCATCCTCTCTTGCAGATGCCTAAAGAACATGGAAAACATTTGAGGATTTCATTAAAATGCTCAGCCACCACTGTATACAAGAAATGAGAGCAAATGCCACTTTCCAAAGCCACAAATCTAATGGTGTGGTGTCACGCCAAGCTTATAGACAAACCTTCATCTTTCCTGAATTGGCCAGGTGAAAACTCAGAGAATAGATTATAATTCAGAACCAACATCCTACAAATGTTGGAAGCTTCCTACATGCTGTGACTGGAGTTGCTCAAAAATCTCTGTCCTTCATAATCTATTTCATTGACTTTCTAACTTTCTTAAAATTCTTTGGATTTGCCCCTTTAGTTTAATATAGATCAGCCAGCCATTGGACATTGTTAAACTGTAATATGTTATCTTATAGTGCTCAAACCTTAATCCAGAGCCACTTGTTGAGGTACTTGAATAGATTTGTTTACGAGTTTGTGAGAGAACTTAACTTTAAAGAAGTAGTACATAGGAAGGAAAATGTTCTGGAAAGAAGATTTGATAGATTCCAGAAAGGGTCTGGAAATAGGAAGGCACTGAGTAATAAACTACGTTGGAATAAACTACGTTGGTGTAACAAGCAGACCCCCTGCTTCCCCAAAATTTAGTGGCAGCAGAGTAAATGTCACTTCCTGCTCAAGAAACTGTCCCCATTGCCAGTGACCATGCCTTTTCAACAAGTCTTCAAAGGTCACACAGAGGATTGCATCTCAATCAGGCAAAAAGTGAAATTAAGTGTGGTAGCACTTGGGAGGTTTTATGAGCCAGGTTTTAAGTTACACCACACTCCTTTGGCCAGAGCCTAATCACATGGCCCCACCTAACCTCCTGGGAGGCTGGACAATGTAGTCTTACCTGTTTGCTCAGAGAGCTGAAGAAAATAGATTTTGATAAACAATTAGCAATTCACAAGGAGATGAGGCCTGAGTGGGGCTTTGTTTCCAAGTTTAGGGGTTTTGGGGCAACATGAGTAACCTGGAGAAATCAGATGGAAAGTATGGAAGGTGAAGTTCAGTATTAGCTATCTATTGTTCTGTAACAAATTACTACAAAACTTAATGTTTTAAAATAATAATATAATTTCTTTACTGTTTCTGAGGATCAGGAATCCTGGACCAGCTTGGCCAGGCAGTCCTGGCTTAGAGTTTCCTATGAGGTTCATTCATATTATATATTGACTAGGGCTGCTGTAACCTGAAGGCTCAACTGGGGTTGGAGGATCCCCTTCCCAGGCAGCTCCCTCACATGGCTGAGAGCTGGGGCCTGGCTGTTGGTGGGAGGTCTCTCCACACGGGCCTCTCCATAAGGCCTTTTGAATGTGTCTTCATGACATCATCACAGCTTCTTCCAGAAAGAATGGTCTAAGAGAACAAGGTGGAAACCACATTGCCCTTTATGACCTAGCCTAGGAAATCACCTCTGCCATAGTCTATTGGTCATACAGACCACCCATGACTAAACGTGGGAGGTACAACATAAAAACATGGATACCAGAATGCAAATATCATAGGGGAGCCATCTTAGAGGCTGGCAAGCAAAGGTTCAAAGATCAACTTGAACTAATCCACAATCAACTGCTCTATTAATTAGCACCTCATTGGTGAACTGTATAAATTAGCTGCACACAATAAAAGTAGTATAAGTCAATCTGATTTGAAGACTATATATCTACCTTTCTTGGACATGAATTGACACCTCAACTAAGTCACCTAACAATCTTTGAAGTAAGCGTCAGGAAAGATTTCCTTGCTCACTGTTTTGTTTTGTTTTTCTTTTATCCTCACCTGAGGACATTTTTTCTTTTTCTTTTCTTTTCTTTTTTTTTTTTTTTTGACAGAGAGAGAGGAAGAAAGAGAGAAAGGCAGGGAAAGAGAGAAACGTCGTATCAATGCAAGAGAGAAGCATTGATTGGTTGCCTCCAGTACATGCCCAGACTGGATTGGGGACCAAACCACAACCTACGTGTGTGTCCTGACCAAGAATCAGACCCATAAATTTTCAGTTATGGATGTCACTCCAACCAACTGAGTCACACAGACCAGGGCCTTGCTTTCTGTTTTAAGTTCTCATTCTCTCTCTGCAGTGAGCTCACTCCACCATCACAGCCCTCCCACCTGTCCCTGCCCACCTGCCCAAGAACATACTTCTTAGATTTTAATCTGAAAGCCTACATTTATAATTCCCACCATTCTCTCTTTTTGTAATCCCCACCTATTAAAAAATTAAAATAGGAAATAAAGGAAAGAGACACAAAGCCTCACCTGCCTGTTTTCTCTCTAAGGTTTTTATTATGAATAATCTGGAGTTTCTAAGAAGAAAACTGACACCTAAGGAGCCTAGTTTACCCTGGCTATGATCAGGTGCAAAATTTACTAACAACATGGCTGTTGTTGTGCATAGTGTTTATTATACCTGTTGCATGTAGAGTGGTTAACCAGGAATGAAAAAGATCCAATGTTGGCATGGTGCCCAGTGTCAGTAATTTTGAATCTAGTACCATATAGAACATATGCAGTTACAAGCAAGCTCAAAAAGTCTGGAAAAAGAAAACTTTATGCATCACAAAACACTAATTTGTAGCTGATAATCTAAACTTTATGAATTTTTGGATGCTTTGAAATAATGTTTTTAATCCTGAAATACTTTTATAGCTTGATCTACATATGCAAGGGGGTTGCTATAAAACCAGAAACCTGGATAGTTTCACGAAGCAGAAAGAATGTTTATCTTCCTTTCACCAATTAATCTACCTTAGCAATATAATGTCTCCCAGGATTCAGTAAATTGAAGAAATGGATGAAAAATTCTGTGAAAAAAGTAATCCTTGATAAATAAAGACTGGACAGTGGAAGAACCCACTATTAACATCACACCTGACAGGTTCAGTCCTCAAGCAGGAAGATTTTCTGCTTCTTCCTGAATGTAGATGTGGACTTGAATGTCTGTGGGTAGCATCTTTTTTTAAATTATATTTTATTGGTTATGCTTCTACAATTGTCCTGATTTTTCCCCATATACCTCCCTCCACCCAGTGCCCCCTATTCCCTCAGGCAATCCCCCCACCATTGTTCGTGTCCATGGGTCATGAGTTAGTTCTTTGGCTACTCCATTCCCTACACTGTACTTTACATCCCCATGGCTATTCTGTAACTACCATTTGTACTTCTTAATCCCCTCTCCTCTTTACCTATTCTACCCATTCCGCACCCAGGTCTGGAAACCTTCCTGTAACTAACTTCTTTTCTCTTGCTTTTAACAGTCTCTCTTTGTGTTTAACCTTTGGCCTTTTAACAATGATGTGTCTTGGAGTGGGCCTTTTTGGGCATCTTGAGAGGCATTCAGACATTTGGTGGGGACAAATTATGTATTATCATTGCCATAATACCATTTTCACAGTGGAAATTACTGTCAGTTCTCTTCATATTGCCTGGGTCGGAAAAAAGATAGTTTGGAAACTTTTGTGAAATTGTAAGTGATGAGCAGGCAACATGACTGTGATGGACGTTCAGTGTGGAAGGGCTGCTTCTCCCCCTGGGCTCCATGGCCTGAGCTTCAGAAAGTGGGAGCTGCCTGCAAGGAAGCTCGGGTTGTCTCATTGTTGATTTCTTCTGATGAGAAGGAGAATATTCATCAAATCTGGATCAGATTAAAATTGTTGCTTCCTCAAGGGAAACACTGATTGAAAATACTCCCTTTTGAATTTGGGATTATTTGTTGAGAAGATTGTCTTCATCCACCCTGTCCTCCACATACAGGAATGACGTTTTCTAGAGGCTCCAGGATTGTGGGTTGTTTTGGTTTTTTTTCCTTACCTCCAGAGCAATTTACTTTTCTGGCCATTTCTAAATAAATATAACTCAAATTTTAAAAGGAGTGGGGGTAGTGGTGCAAAAGACTTAGATGCTTTACAAAAGAAGATATAAATTGGCAAATAAGCGTAAACAAAGGTTTATTAAGCATAAGGAAAATAGAAATCAAAACTGCCATGAGACATTGCTTCATAACCACCATAATGACTAAACATTCTGACAATTTTGAATACTGGCAAGGCTGGGGAATAACTAGAACTTTCCTACATTAGCAGTGAAAATGTAAAATGTTTGGCAATTTCTTAAGCATGTACTACCTCATGACCCAGTGTTTCTACTATGTGTTTGTCCAAGATAAATGAAAATGTTTGTTCACAAAAAGACTTGTTTATAACAGCTTTATTCATAATAGCCAAATCTGAAAGCAACCTAGCTGTTCAACAGAAACATGGAAAAACAAACTGTAGTATATTAATACAACAGAATAGTATACATTACAAAGAAATGAACTACTTACACACAAAACATGGATGAAACTCAAAAACATTAGTGAAAGAAGTCAAATAAAAAATAATGTATTTTATAATTCTGTTTATGGAAAGTTCAAGATTAACCAAAACTAACTTATGGTGATAAATATCTAAGACAGCCATTGTTCCACTGAGGTTGAGAATTGGCTGGTAAGAGGCACAAGCACACTTTTTCAAGATGATGGAAATATTGTTGTGATGGACATGGAACTCTCTGCTCCTTCAGGGAAAGCCTTGTCCCGGCACCCGGGTGTGCTGTAGTAAGTGTTCAGCTGTCAACCCTTTCTAGGATGGCCTCATATGTGGGGACCCACCTGTGGAAGCCTATCCCCTTCTGAGGGTCACATACATCCAATAAAAACATAGGTGAAAGGCCTGGCCCTTGTGGCCCAAAATGACACTACTACTTTGGGCCATCCCAGCTCCAGAACTCACCATGGAGTGGGCTGAGGCTGTTGGGCTTGCTTTGCAGTGAGCAGCAAAAGAATATAACACTATTCCAATATTTGTGGAAAAGGCTATTCTTTCCCCCTTTAAATGGTCTGAAAACACTGTCAGAAGTCAATTGACTATAAAGAGTTCATTTCTGAACTCTCAATTCCATTCCATTGATTTATATATCTATCATTATGCCAATGCTATTCTGTTTTGATTATAGTAGTTTTGTGGTAAGGTCTGAAATCACTGGGAATCCTTTAATGCTTTTTATTTTTTTCAAAAACCTTTGTATCTATTAGTCCCTTTCATTTTTATATGAATCTTAATATCATCAGCAATTTCTCAAAAATAATAAAGGCAGCCCTGGGCATGTGGCTCAGTTGGTTGGAACATTGTTCCGCACACTAAATGGCTGCAGGATCATTCTCCAGTTGGGGTGTACATAGGAGGCGACCGATCTCTCCCTCTCTCTCTCCCCGCCACCCCTTCCTCTCTCTCTCAAGTCAATAAACACATCCTCAGGTGAGGGTAAAAAATAATAACAATAAAGGCAGTTACATTTAGATTGGGATTATACTGAATCTGTAAGTGAATTTTGGAAACATTGCCAAAACATTTCATAGTTTTCAATGTGTACATCTTGCACTTCTGTTAAACTTATTTCTAAGTATTATGACTTTTTTCATGCTATTGTAAATTGTTTTCTTAATTTAATTTTCAAGCTTTAATTGCCAATACATAGAAATATTGATTTTTATAGAATGACCTTGCATTCTGCAAACTTGCTGAACTCTTTTTATTTTTTTATTAGTTCCGATAGTGAGTGTGTGTGTGCGTGCGTGCGTGCGTGCGTGCGTGTGTGTGTGTGTTTGGGATTCCTTCGGATTTTCTATATATTATTATGCCATCTCTGAATAGAGATTGTTTACTTCTTCCTTTTTCAATCTAGATGATCTTCCTTCCTTCTTCCCTCCTTCCCTTTTTCTCTTTTTCTTTCTACCTCTCTCCTCTCTCCCCTTCTTATTCTAGCTCTCACCCTCCCTTTCTTTCTAATTGTCTTGGCTGGAACGTCCACTATAATGTTGAATAGTAGTGGCAACAGTAGACATCCTTGCCTTGTTTCTGATCTTGGCAGAAGTGTTTAGTTATTTAGTCTTTCACCACTATGATGTTATCTGTGGATTTTCTTCACAGATACGGTTTGTCAGCCTGAGGAAGTTTTCTTCTATTCCTAGTTTGTTGAATATTTTTCTCATGAAAGGGAGTTGGATTTTGTCAAATGTCTGTTGTGAGTTTATTGAGCTGATCATATGGTTTTTGATCTTGATTTTATTAATATGGTTTATTATATTGATTAACTTTCATACATTAAACCAGCCCTGCATTTCTAAGATAAACCCACTGATCACAGTATATAATAATTTTTTATGCTGTTGGATTCAGTTTGTTGAGGATTTTTGCATCTATATTCATAAAGGATATTGGCCTACTGTGTTCTTGTTTATCATTTTTATTGTTATTTTATTACAGTTGTCTCAATTTTTCCTCCTTTGCTCTCCTCCACCTATCCAACCCCCTGCTCCCACAGTCAATTCCCACTCTGTTGTACATGTCCACGGGTCATTCAAGCATATTCTTTGTCTAGTCCCTTCCCCTTCCTTCCACCATTATCCCCATCTCCCCTCCTCTCTGGTCACTATCAGTCTGTTCCATGTTTCCATGCCTGTGGCTCTATTTTGTTAGTTTATGTTGTTAATTAGATTCCTGTTGTAGGTGAGATTATATGGTATTTGTCTTTCACAGTCTGGCTTATTTCACTTAGCATAAAACTCTCCAGTTCCTTCCACGCTATTGCAAAAAGTAGGAGTTCCTTCTTTCTTTCTGCTGCATAGTATTCCATTGTGTAAGTGTACCACAGTTTTTTGATCCACTCATTTACTGATGGGCACTTAGGCTGTTTCCAGCACTTGGCTATTATAAATAGTGCCACTATGAACATAAGGGTGCACAAGTTCTTTTGAATTGGTGACACAGGATTCTAGGGTACATTCCAGCAGCAGAATCACTGGGTCAAAAGGCAGTTCCATTTTTAGTTTTTTGAGGAAATTCCACACTGCTTTCCACAGTGGCTGCACCAGTCTGCATTCCCACCAACAGTGCACTAGGGTTCCCTTTTCTCCACAGCCTTGCCAACACTTGCTGTTTGTTGATTTGTTTATGATGGCCATTCTGACCTGTGTGAGGTGGTATCTCATTGTGATTTTAATTTGCATCTCTCTGAGAGCTACTGATGTTGAGCATATTTTCATATGTCTCTGGGCCATCTGTATGTCCTCCTTGGAGAAAGGTCTGTTCAGCTACTTTGCCCATTTTTAATTGGATTATTTGTCTTCTTGGAATTGAGTCATACGAGTTCTTTATGTATTTGGGAGATCAAACCCTTGTCTGATGTATCATTGGAAAATATGTTCTCCCATATGGTTGGTTCCCTTTTCATTTTGATGATGGTTTCTTTAGCCATGCAGAAGCTTTTCAGTTTGATGTAGTCCCATTTGTTTATTTTTTCCTTTATTTCCCTTGCCCTAGGAGATATATTGGCAAAAATATTGCTACATGGGATATCTGAAATTTTCCTGCCTATATTTTCCTCTAGGACTTTCATGGTGTCACAACTTATATTTAAGTCTTTTATCTACTTTGAATTTATTCTATTGTATGGTGTAAGTTGATGATCTAGTTTCATTCTTTCTTTTTTTGTTTTCTTTTCTTTTCTTTTTTTTTGCATGTTTTCCTATGTCTTTGTCTTGTTTTGGCGTCATGCTGGCCTCTTAAAGTCTTCTAAGCTTCAGGATGTTGGTTTCCTCTGGGAAAATAAGAAGAGGAATGGGAGATTCAAATGTATTGGTTGACATCTATACCTTTAAAAAGAAATTTGTAACATTTATTAAATAAAAGTGGTAGATAAGATAAAATTATCTTATTCTCTGTACCTTATGTATGTTATAAATATTTTTCAATTAATTTAAAAACTAGATCATGTTACTGCTTTGCTTAAAACTATTCAGTGGCATCCCAGTGCACTTAATAAAATTTTGATTCCCTGCCTCAGTCCCTACATGATCTCTTATCTCTAAAACCACATCTTATGTTGTTCTTCCCTCTGCTAGCTAAGAAACATCCAGCTTGGGGGAGCATATTTTTCCAACTCAGGTTTCCTCATCTTCCCTCTTTCCAAGACACTTCTGGCTCCTTCAGCTTTAAGCTGAAATATTACCTTAGCACAGCCATCTCTGACCACTCCATATTAGTATCTCCCTGCACTTGCACCATCCCTGCAAATTTCTTTCCAGTACTTCTCTTTACAGAATGATTTTAATTTTATGTCTTGTCTGTCTTCCTCACTATGATGCACAAGCTCTAGCCAGGGACACTGTTCTATTCCTGGGCTCTAGGACAATGACTGTCATCTACCTACACTCACTTAAATGGTCCTATGTAGTGAAAAGATTGTGAATCTGCAACCATCACTTTAGTATCTTAGATATGTCACATATCTTCATTTTCTTTAAAAGGATTGAGGGAGGGAGAGGGGGGAGGGGAGGGGGGAGGGAGCAGGGGAAGTGGTGGGGGGAAGGCAGAGACAAGAGTATTTGAAACAATAAATTAATTAATTAAAATTTTTTAAAAAAACAAGTTAAACTCAGCCTTAAGCCCAAATCCCACATGGATGGTGGGAAATGCGATGTTAATCAACAGTGACGGTTGGGGTTGGGGGCGGTTGTGCTCACCATCTCTCCACCATCCCTGCAGGTCCTCAGCCATGGGACTCTGGGGTTGCCACTTGTGACCCCACTCCACTTGCATGAGGTCTTCTACATCCTCTGGCCCCCATCCAATGCTGATCTTGGCAGGTACCACCATCTCTTCCCTTCTACTCCAAGTCACCTAAAATAATTCCTTCAATGATAAGAAACTTTTGCAAAAGGGAGAGCATTTACTTCACATTCTTCCCTGAAGCAAGGGAGGTCCCAGATGGAAGTGGTGAGGGAGAAGGAAATGTAGGAGGGAAATCTGAATAAATACCTGGAGAAACAGTTTTTCCATGGGGAAAAAGAAATGACTAAATGAATGAACACGTGTATTCAGGTGAGTAAAGCTAATAATCTGCTATTATTGTAGTCATTGATTGTCTCAGCTGCCATTACATTTGAATATCTACATTTCACATGCTCTTTCAAGGGCTTGCCATTGCTTTTAGTAGAAAGACCAAAAACATTAACAAAGCATGCAAGGCATTACGTGATCTAACCCCAAGCTTTTTTTCCAGCCACACTTGTCCCCACCCCCAACTGTAAGGCAGTAGTTCTGGATTTTGGCTGTGCATTAAAGTCACCTGGGAACTTTGAGTACCATACGGATCTCATCCCAAAATGATTCTATCTAAGTATCTGGCATTCCTTCAAAATCTCTAGCTACACTGGCCTTTTTTTCCCCTACATATTGAAAAGTAGAAGGATGCTTCTCAATATTTTAAACTAGGTCAGCAAACTGGCATTCACTTCTAGCTGTTTCTATAATGAATAACTGGCCGGTAATCTTCATACCTCAATCCAGCTGTTCTCCCGAGGGGAGTCTTCCCTGAGCCACCCCACCTAGTCAAGTCCCCTGTTCTCTGCTCTCATGGCACCCAATACATTTTCTTTAGGGCACTTGTCATGGTTTGCAATTATTCTCTTGTGTTACTTTTTTAAAAAAAATTAATGTATGTCTTCCACATTAGATTGCAAGGTCCATGAGGGCAGGGGATATTGTGGAATTTGTTCATAATTATATGCAGAGCTTAGGTCATTAAAGGGAAAAATAACAAAAATTTGTAGAATGAGCAGTTGAATGAATGAATGAATGTGGAAGCCTGTGAACATTATACTTGGAGTAAATGATCAAGTACATAATAAATGATAAAGACAAGAAATGGCACTTTCTCTTTTTTCTTTTTTATTTTTTGACAAAATTTGGAGGTCCTTGAAAATTTTTCATAGATGGTAAGTTAACAGCCTAATTTTCAAATATTTTGTGATTTTTAAATCTACATCAAACAGCATTAGTAAATAGTTACAAAGTTTCTGAGAAATATTTGCTACTTTAATTATTTTAACTTAATTTTCCAAGTTGAGTTAAGAAAATCAAGTCTTATAAAAAAAATCTTGGCATGTCACTGAATAAACAAACAACTTCCAAAGCCATGCAAATGGCAATATTTGTACCTAGGTGCAAAAGTCTATAAGCACCCAAAACATGCCAAAACAAATGTACAGTATCCTCTCCAGGAATTTTTTAGGAGATAAAAACAGATTCTGGGTTCTCTAACACAGAGTTTTGATCATTTATTTATAAGCACAACAAAAGCTCAGTTCACGTGCACCATAAATTTTCAGTGAAGTCAGCTTAATTTCAAATATTGTATTTCTTTTAAGAATTTTATAAACATGTCTAAAAAACCCTTTACAAAAAATTATAAAATTTTACTTCAATATATTTTTTCTTCTTTAAAAATGTGTTATTAATAAAAGATTATAGTTTATTATTTAAACTCAAATATAAAAAAATAATCCTATTTCTCAACAATCCAAAGTTTAAAAAAAATGCCTAGGTGATGAAATTATAATTTATAGATTTAGTCTTTATTTAGATCTTAGGGTGCTTTTTAATAATTAGCCCTATAATTGCCTTCATATGTGACTTTGCTCATTGGAATGCCTCTGATAGATATATTGGAATATATAAGATAACTAATTTTGTTTCTTTTAAAAATTATATCTGGGTATCTCTGTTCTCTCCTTTGCAGATAGAAGTATGCATGTCGCTATTTCACGTTTAAGGATAAGTAATAGTTACAAAGTCCTTAGACAGCTGTTTCTAATGTTCTGCTCTGTGAGTTGTGTTGATTAGTGGCACGTGGCGTGGCAGTCACACTGTTTGAAAGGGAGGCCGTTCAGAGGCTGTCACTGAGCTCAGGAACTTGCCTCAATCATGGATGCTCGCTGGCAACATTTTTTTAAATGGCTTTTGCTCCTCCATGGACCTTTAAAAACGGTTGACCTATTTACATTTATAGGGGGCATTTTAAGCAATACTTACAAAGCAAATATTATTGAGTATTTACTGTGTGCCAGGCACTGGCTGGAGCCCTGGAAACACAAAGGTAAATGCATTTAGTGTTTTCAGAAAAGTTATTTCCTTCACTTTATTGTTGGAATTTTTGTTGTCAAGGAGTTGGTCTTTACCTATGTGATGCCGTTTTAGTAGCAGGAAAATAGTGACATTTGTTGGTCACCTATTAAGTGCCAGGTATTTCATCACATTAACAAATCCAATTCTATGCCTCCTAACAAACCCTATGGGTTAAGAATTATTTTAGCTTCATTTTGCAGATGTGAAAACTGAGGCTCAGAAGACTTGAACCACATGCTCATGAGTGAGTGGTAGAATATCACCACACTTTCTGGGAAAGAACGTCTCTGGATATGAAGAACTCAAAAGAAAATGCAGAAGATGGGTCCCTATCTCTTTTGCTGAAATATTGCTCATTAGAGAATCAAAGCAAAACGTCACTGAGAATATTAGAGGGAGGGAGGCTGTAACAGCGGCTCAAGGGGAGAAATAGATGCTCTGGCAGATGGCAGAGGGGTAAGCTTGAAAATGAGATCACCCTATCCAAAAGTTCTGCGTTCAAAAATTACTCACAATTTTTCACTGTGAGCCTGTGAGTTTTAACACAAATAGTTCTTTTGTATGACAAGCATGACACCCATTTTTCTGGTACTCGTACCAAGTCACTTAACAACAAAATGATGCAAATATTTGTCTCCAGGAACTGTATTTCAATCTAAGACCTGCGAGTAGTAGCATATGAGCCACTTCTAATGGTACTGAGCATCTTTCCTCAATCTATATTCACATCAGTTCCATTTTCAAATTAGTCAAATGGGAAGCTGAAGTTAGCCAGTCAGAGCTTAACACCTCTGATTTATGGTCAGAAGTATCTTAATAGGATCATTCATTTTCCTTCGCTTGTTGAGAACATCTGATGTTACAAGTTTCTAGAAATGTTCGTGTATCCTCTGGTTCTGCAAAAATATAATCTTTATCTCCAAAAGTGACCTTCAAATGAGCAGGAAATGAAAGCCGGCCGTTCTTTCTCAGTCACCTTGCCTAGCTTTATTGATGTGTTATAATGGAAATCTTGAGAGCCAGAAATCTCAGAATTATTATGATATTTTAATCTTTTTAGGTTAAGTGTAAATGTGAAGGTGGAGGGCAAAAAGCATTAGTTTAGGCCTGGCTTTATGAAGTATCTCTTTCTTGCCCTTTTTCTCCTTGTTCAGTTCCTTCAGAGAGGATGTCTCTTCTACAAATCCACAATTTCTGGGCTTCTGTGAACTTCGTCTTCTACTCCTTATACCTTCGTAAGTGACTTGATTTATGAAATTGGTTGGAACAACACTAAAGGTCCATCCCCCAAACTCCTTCTCATCACGGTCCCTTTCCCCCTTCTCCCCTTCCCCCACCTGAGCACCTCCGCACTAGGTCCTTTGTTTCTACTACATATTTAAAAATATTTGCAGACAGACAAATATAACTGCAGTGTGGTTACTAACCCCTATTCTCACAGGAAACATGTCTATTTAAACACATGCTTTGTTCAGTTTGAGACCACACATGTCAGGACACAGAGAGCTCTATGCCCAGAGCACTTCAGCTTTCTAGTATCATAGACTTGTCAACGATCCTGCTCAAAAGCTAAAATCTTGCTGTCATTCTACTCCTGAGCATGAGCTCTCAATTCCAAACCATCAGAGGATGTCTTTTTATAACATGCACCCCTAAAATTGGTACTTTAAAGTAGTCTTTTGTTGGAATGAACTCTTAGTAATGGATCAGTTGCTCAGCTGGGGTAATCATTCATTCTCCCGAGGCAGAAATAATTGCTGACTACTTGATTCTAAATGCATCTCAAGGGCAATACAAAATTAGGCTGAATTAGTGAATTTACAGAGCCACTCTAGTAAACATAAACATAACCCTTCCGACACCATGACTGCTGTTTTAGCCCCCCACAAGCTCTCCATAACATTTGGTTTTAACTGTGCACTGAACTTGTCTGAGACTACCAGATGTCTTTAAATGTCTCCTATCCTTCATATGTACTTTAGAAAAAACTGCATGAACTTTTATTTTAATCGCTAAATCAATAAGTTCTCATTGTGAAACAACAAATACAGTAATGTACAAAACAAAAAGTAAAAGCTGCTTCTTACCAAACTCAGTCTCCATAGATAACCACGCAAGAGTTTAATCGGTGCCAGCCCATGTCTTTTATAGAAATGTAGATGTATAGGTATGATATTCACACATATTAAGGAAATATATTATGGCAGTGTATTTCTATCCTAATATTTGTATTATGTCCTTGACTTTATAGTTTCATCTCTTTTTGGAGGGCCGTGGACTGTGTCAGTAACACCAGCAGGACTGGCTTGAAACTGGGCAGACTGACATCATAGCCATACAGTTGGCCCATATTGAATGGATTGGCCATCTGACACATTACATTTTAAGGTTTCAAGGAGATATTTTATAGTCAGATTTAACAGACTACATACTCTTTCCTTTAGGGAGGCCATAAAATTCCCAGATTATGGAAGCAGATCCTGTGCTCAAGTATTTAATTTTCTATTTTAAGCTTGACTTTTCTTTTATTAAGATCTATCAATGGTACTTTGGCTAAATTCCCTCTTGTGGCCAAAGATTCCTTTCCTACATATTTGTTTTTATAATCATGTGGTTTTTAAGAAGATGAACTTCCCATCTATGGGACTATAATAAGGAGCATTCTTTCATTGCTTATAAGATCTAGCTGAGTTAATGAGATTGTTAATATAAACCGATGAGATCAAAATGTTTGTGATAGCTCAAAAAATATCATAAGCTAATGGGAAGTTTCCATAATGTAAAAAAGTACCTCTTCTAATTGATAATAAACTAAAAAGAGAAGAGCCTGCTTCAGTCTTTTATTGACAAAGAAGGGAAGCAGGTCGGAAGGCGGAACCCCTCCCCCCCGCAACCCATGCATACATCAATATGATATAAAAGTTAAGTCCAAGTAGAGAAGTCAAATCCTGGGGGTTTTTCTTTAGGTAGATTTTATTAACTGAAATACAAGTCATGAATGAAAGAATGTTTGAGTTTTATTTTCTACTGGTAGCTACTTTAGGTTAGATGTTATGTCCCACAAAATAGGATTTCAAAATCTTTGTTCCTACAGGTATACAATTGTCCCATCCAACTAACTCTGTCAGCTCATTTCAGTGGTTAGAAAACTTCATTGCAAAATAGCCAGGCTGCAGCTCTTTTTAATTGCCTCTTTTTCATTTTATTTCTATTGACTATAATCTTAAGACAGCAGAATCAGTTGCTTGCATTCCCCTTGTTCAATGTCCACTAGAATAGGTTAAATTTCTCATTTTCCCATAAATAGGAACATAACAGGAGTCCAGTCTAGTTTCACTTTCTCTTTTTTCTTCTTTTCAAAATCAAAGTCAATAGTCAGCAGTTTGCACAAACATAAATCTTGTTTTTGTTTATACCAACTCACCCTTTCTGATGCTATTAGAACCACTGTGGACATAGACCCCAGAGATTTGCTCATCTTAAAGCTCTAAAATGGCACCACTTTTATGACAACAGTAAAGCCTTGAGCTGTCACTTTACTCCTAAGACTGTTACTCACTGTGATTACTGGCATTTCTTTCTTTCTTATTCCCTCCTACTCCCATCCCCCACTTGATTGTTTGTACTGACAATTAGCAGTTCTTAGTTGAGCTATATAAGCTCTGTGATGCCTAAACTGAATCTTTGTTCCATGTGAGATAACTGTATCTATGTCTCTATATATCTATACCATCTATATCATCTGTATCTATATACTCCTTCCTGAAAATTCATCCCATTATTCCAGTGGGTTTTAAGGGAGCTCTGAGAACAAGAAGAAATAAAGAAAAGCATGGCCTTCTTCTCTCTGATAAAGACCTGGCTGTGTTACCCATGATCCTGCATGGGCTACATGACAATTTGACCCAGCAGACCCAGGTTTAAGGCTGAACTCTACTGCTTTCACGTTACGAGCTTCAGGCAAGATATTAGCCTCTTTTTCCTTCAGTTTCCTCTCTGGAAACATCACATCTGCCTCACAGAGCTGCTGTGAGGATCAAATAAAATGATATATGTGGAAGGGTATTATAAACTTGTATCACACTATAAATACTCAAACTTAAAAAGCTTGTTGATTAAAAGAAAGGGGAAAAAAGTTTTGGCTATGCAAAAGAACTAGAACTCACCTGTTCAGGCATTTAAAAGTCTAAGTCAGATGGTCTGGTGATTTTTATATTTGAAAACAGATATTTTAGAGTGTATCCCTATAAAATTAAAACTTTTAAAAATATTTTTTAGTTTTCAAAATGTTGTAGAACATGAATGAATGAGGACAATGGTGTAAAAAATTATGTCACTTGCCCCAGGCCCCTTATTACTTAGAATCAAAAGCTTTTCAATTTTGACAGCCTAGATATTTGTCTCCGAGCATCCACAGAAGGAGAGGATTTATGTGGGAAGTTCATCCTGGGAAAGGTTACATGTTCTCTAAAGTATGCTCATTTTGCATTAACACTGATCCACCCTGGAATTGTAACTGTATCTTAAGTTTTATTTTGTTTCCCTATCTGAGTAAATCTGTTTTTTAAAAATCTCCTTGTATGTTTACATGTTTGTAATGAGAAGCAGAGTTAATACATAGAGAAAACAGAGCAGAGAGACTTCCTAAGTGCCTAAGTCAATATATCTTCAGGTTGAAAACTCCCTTTTTTCATTTTCTTTTCCTTCTCTGTTCTACGCATCCAAAACATGTAAAACAGAGGCTTTTGAATGAGGTTCATACAAACACTGTGGGATGGTGAAAGTGGCATGAGGACTGATCATTTCCATTCAGTCATGGAAGAATTGAGAGTTAAAATCTATTGTCTTTCCTACCCAAAATGATTTTTAAAAATATGTTCACATTTAAAACTTCACTCGGAACAATGCTTTGGCTCACTTTTTGACAAGTGAGTTTATATATGAACAAAATAACAATGTGCAGATTTTTAATGAGGTAAAAATCTGTAGAGTAGATGTGCCTTGGAATTTCTAGTTATTTTGGTCTCTGAACCTTTTCAGGAAATTACTTAGCCTAACTTCAGCTTCTCAGCCAATATTGCAAATAATTGACCTTGGAAGAATAATCCTAGAAGCTCTCAATTTATGAATGTGTTCATGTATAAGTCAATTGTCTGAAATTTGAAATTTACTTTTTTCTGTCAGTATTTTTAGAAATGCAATTTGGTTCCTCAACTAGTCTGCAAAAACTTCACCCACAGAAAACCAGAATCTCTAATGTTATTCAAGTAGCAACAAGCACTGGTTTTTGTACATCTCTCTGCCATGGTGGCATCAGCATTAGAGGGAGAAAGATTCAAAAAACAATGACTCCTTCAAAGAGCAGGTAGATAGATATTTTCAAGGTCCAGTGACTTATCCCTTATGGTTTGTTAGACAAAGTAGTTTCCTAAATTACTCTTCATATGTGACTGGGGATCAAAGGGATGGTGCCCATAGGACCTGGGGGTTAGGGTCTGCTTCCTGCAGTAAATTTTCCTGCATGTAGGTTTTTATGTAGCCAAGCATTTATTATGCGGGGGCTCACTGTTGGGATGCCTTCATCCCGTGTGCACAGGGCAGGGTTTGCAAGTGAATGTGTTGGGAGAGTGCTCTGCCTGAAGCCAGAGTTTTAGAGATATACTCCTTAACAAACAACTGTTATTTTCAAAACAAAAATAATGTCTTAGGATGGGAAAATGGCTATTAAAAATATGTAAGCTATACAACCTCAAGAGCACCAAATCTGAGTTGGGAAATGCACTGTACTCTTTCATTTTGGATCAAAAAATGTTTTATTACATAGCATTTTCTAGAAACTTCTTTGTGTTTAAAGAAGGGAAAACATATTCACAATTTAACTTCCATGCTATGCAGATTTACTTTCAGCAGATGGCTCCTAAAAGAAGACAAATTAAAATTTACTGGTCTCCAAATGGATATGTGAAGTCAAACATTGGTTTTATGTAAACTTTTGGTAGTAGGGGTGGGTGGGGCATGGGAAAGGGGTGGCAGGAAAATGGAGACAAATATATTTGAACAATAAAAAAATAAAAGAAAAAAAGATTAGCTCAAATATGTGAGTGAAAATAAAGCCTTACATTCACCCCCAGCACCCTCTCTTTATCAAAGACCATGGATATGATATCCTAAACTAAAAATGAAATTGTATAGCAGAATAAGTAGATCTTACAAATAGATGATTAGCCTACGCCAGATTTTGAATATATGCCATTATATCTATGTTATCCTCTTCTTAGCAGGCCAGCAACCACAAGCTGGGTTTTTCTCAGTCCCTGGGATGACTTCTCCGGGGTGGGGGAGGTAGGGCACACGGCCACGTAGGAAGTCGTCTTATCCCAACATTCGGATCTTTGTGTTTCAGAGTATTAACCAGATTATAGGTCATAATCTGTAAAAGCTCCCCTGCTAGTGCCCTGCTTGACTTCTTTCCAGATGAAATCTCTTCAAACAAATCCTGGATCACAAAGATACTCTGTTTTGTGTCTGGAGCCAAAGAAAAAAAAATATGCATATAGAAAGACAAGTATCCGCCAAGGGTAAGGAGCTAGATTGATGAGGTTCTGCGTTTATCACCTCTGGAAAAAAATTGTTCCTGTAAAAGAAGCCAATTGCAACATTTAGGATGAAGTAATTCATCTAGTGATCCTTCTTCCATTTGAACTTTTCATTTCCTTGTGCTGTTTTATGGATGCCCAGTTTGAATGTGTCTAGATAAGGACATGACTTATTTATTGGCACTAAGAGCTTTTTATAAATTTAATGTAATTTATGGATTTTTAATAATCCCTCTAATTGTTTCTTTACATGAGTTACCACTTTTTATAAAAGCCAAATTTCATTTGCTTTATGACAGCAAACGAGTGAAAGAGAAAATTAAGGCTTAAATAAAAACTTATCCTACTTGGCAGCCCAAACCCATCCTTTGGCTCATAAAACACTCCTGATGGGGGCACCCTATTATTTTAAGGGGCTCGTGAAATGGAAAGAATTCAATTGTCCTCATTTGTTCTCTCAGCATGCCTCAGACAGGATATTTATGGAAAAGCACTTTAAATTAAAAAAAAAAAAAACCTTTCATTCTCATTGGGAAGGCCTGGGCTAACGCTGCTGTGATCAAGCTTGCCTGCTGAATAATGCCCTCAGTTTTTCACATGCATATCTCCCCCAGAGGATAACTTTTTAACACAATGAATATTCACTAGTATTCCTTAATTTTTCACTTATAAGTGGTTTAGAACTTATTTTTAAGGCAAATAACCTGGTGACATCTTTAAAATAATTCTGAGAGGACTAACCTATAACAAAAGGTCATTGGTCTCTAGACAAACTAGACTTGTGCTCACCACAGATGTGCACGCTGCATACCTCTCTATGTCTCCTCTCATCTGTTACAGCCCTTCCTGGTTCGGACCACCTGTGTTGTTATGTTCCTATCAATGAGCTCACTCAAAAGGCCTCATTCCACCTATAGGCATTCTTAGGTAGAGCTTTGAGCCACCTGGATATCTGATGACTTGTGGCACTGAAGCCAACTAGCAACATAAACAAGGGTGGGTGGAGAAGCTGCCACTCTAAAATAAGAGGCCTTCTCCTCACCCTTAGACCTCCGAAGTGCTTCCTCAGTTGGGACCGGCCAGCAGCCCCAGGCCATGGACAGCTTTCCCAGACCCGAGCCCATGCCTCCCTAGAACTTCCTCTGCTCTGATAAAATCTGTTCCCACATGTATCAAGTTCACTTTATAATATTAGTTTTATTGAGGTATAATTTACATAAAATACAGTTCACTCATTTGAGGTATACAGCTTGATAATACTTGGCGATTATATATAATCATGTAACCTCCATCACCAGCGAGGTACAGAACAATCCCATCACCCTAAAAAGTCCTCCTGGGCCTCTTTGTGGCAGATGCCTTCTGATTCTAGCCCTAGGCATTCACTGATCTAGAGTCTTTCACTGTAGCTTTGTCTTTTCTAGAATTTCATTTAAGAAGCACACAGCATGCAATCTTTTATACTTGAGCTATTCCACTTAGCCTAATGTTTTTTAGTTGAATCATTATAGTTAAGTGGGTTAATATTTCTTTGTATTTTTTATATTTTGCTGAGAATATACCACAATATGTTTATATATTGACCAATTGACTGATTCATATTGACTTTGCTCCATGTCTTCCATTCTCTTTAATACTGATTTAGAAGTGAATTCCTTGTGTTTCAAAGTGCCTGCTCTAAAAACTCAATGAATTAAACACATGCATTTAAATGGAATAGAAAATGTCCCAAAATGCAGAGGGATCCACAGGGTCCTCACAAATGAAGACTATTTCATTTGTACTGATGCTCTCTGGGAAAGAAGGAATTATTCAAGTGCAGGAAATTAATGCCATATTGGAGGTGTAAAGTTAATTCAACATCAGAAAGAACAAATACTGAATAGTCATGTTTCTGCTGAGGTCTGTTTTGGTTCCTGCGCCTCCTGAAGGTAAAATTACTTAATTTCCCCCTCCTACCTTTCTGTTTCTTTTAATGGCCACTTAGATTACAGGTAAAACATGACAAATAACTTCTGAAGTTATTTAAACAAGTAAGTCCCATGACAGTTCTACATATGTACCCTTAACTAGTCATCCTTTTCTACTTATGTCAATACTGGCATTTTAAAATCTGATGGTCAATTATTTGAAAAGATTTGTTATTTGATAGAACTCACCAGTTAAATTCACAAAAACTGGTGGATCTGAGTTGATATAACCTAAATTATGACTTCAGTTATGTTATTCAAAATTTAATGTGCATAAAATCACCAAGGGTAGCTTGACCAATATGAGCTTCCTAAGTTTCACCTTTATAGTTCTCATTAAGAAGTTTGGGAGACAGCCTAAGAATCTGCATTTTGTAAGCATTCCAGCTGATTCTGTAGCAAGTGGTATACAGATCTGACTTTAATAAGTGCAAGAATGCAAAAGATTTGATACAAAAGGCTGGTCAAGCTGCTTATTTGGCAAACTCCATACATTAGGAAGGACTCTCTTAGTTATGACAGGAACCCAAGTCAAGCTGGCTTACACAACGCAGATATACATGGGCTCATATAATTGGAAGGTGTGGGCGTAGAACTGGCTTTACTAAAGGTCTGACCATTGTCTGGCTTTCAGAGGATGTCATCATGACTTGATTTCTCTGTCTATCTTTTGGATTTGTTTCCTTTTATGCTGGTTCCTTCAGGGAAACTCTGTAAGAATTGGCAAGATGGCCACCAATAGTTCTATACTTTTATGCCATCTTCCCATGAATTTCATTAGAAAATCAAGTCTCATGATCGAGTATCATTGCATTGAGTTTCAGCACATTCATTTCCAAAAACATTCAGAATGTACAGAATGGCCAGCCCAGATTCAGGTGCCCATTTATTCCTCCAAAGTGAGTGAGTAAGTGTACATGTGAGTGCATATAAGCATAAGTTTGTGTATGTTGAAAGATGGAGGGCAAGGATCAGCTCCAATTAAACCCTACGAGTTGACCATGGGAAATTTTCTCCAACAACAACAACAAACAACAATAACAACAACAAAATAATGTGTTGGTGATGGAAACCAGCCCAAGTCTATTACATTACACATTTCACATAAATAAATGCTAGTAAAAACTATATTTTCCTCCAACTAGCTGTACTAATAGATAACTTTATATTTCAAAGTCCTAATGACTGAGTACTAAAACTAACTTGTTTTATAAGCGGCTTAGTGAGTGCCTGTCTGTACGTGCTTAATAGCTATGACATCTGCCCAGAAAAAGTCCAGCCATTGTTAATATAAGGAGAATGGTTTGCACAACATTGATGTAACCTGGCAGCCAAGGAGAGTGGACTGGAAGGCACATGTGTGGTAAATGATGACTTCACTGTACTAGTCAGTGTGGGTACTGGACACCACTGAGTGAACATGTGTACTGTGTGGCTGTCACATTCAAAATGAGCAAGTAGAGCAATAAATCTGCATCAAATTTTGTGTTAAGCTTGAACATTCCTCCATGGAAACTATTTGGTTGATTCAGAAAAGTCTGCAGCTATGGGCAGCTGGTGATTGGAAGCTTCATCATGACAATGTGCCAGTTCATGCATCACGTTTCATGCAGAGTTTTTTTGAAGCACTAAATCACTCAGGTAACTTAGGCCCCTTACAGCCCAGATTTGGCAGCCTGAGACTTCTGACTTTTCCCAAAACTAAAGTCACCTTTGAAAGGAAAGAGATTTCAGACTGTTAGTGAGATTCAGGAAAATACAACAGGGCAGCAGATGGTGATTCCAGCAAAGGATTTTGCAATGTTTTGAACAGTGAAAGAGACTCTGAGAGAACTGTGTGAGGTCCCAAGGTGCCTACTTTGAAGAAGACTGAGATGTCATTGTCCTATGCAAAATGTTTTTGTATCTTTTATCTTCTTCAATAAATGTTTTTTCATAGTACATGGCTGGATACTTCCTGGACAGACCTCACATATTTTAATCTTAATTATTAGCATCGCTACGACCAAGTAGCTTTCGGAGAGCATAGCTACTCAGGAAAAGAGGGAGGGTACTCATAAGGCTCTTTCAGTAGATTAGAGTCTGTGGATAGTTAGGATTATTTATTTAATTATACTTTAAATTCATAACTTAAACTGCCATTACTAACTATGATGATGGGGTAAAGAAGTGTGTTTAAGAAAAAAAATGTCTGCTAAAACTACCTCATCATTTAGGGGTAAGAGGCAAAGTAAGAGGAATTAAAAAGCAAACAGCAGAAATAATTGAATGAGCCTGGATACAGAAGATGAATTCTACAAGCGGTGAGTACAAATTACGCGCAGACTGTGAGAGTGAGCCAGCTCTGACGCGCCAAGTGTGGGCTGGCAAGAGCGGGGTGATGGACTTGGGTAAAGAGAACTTCGCTCTGCAGTCAGGTAGACCAGACCTAGAACTGATATGGACAAGAGACCTACAAATGTTAAGTCGTTTTATCAGTAATATTATACTGAGGAATAATTTCATAAAGGGTTGTCTGCGAACAAATCTAAGGCTAGGGTGAGCAGTACATGAAAGAGAAAACAATACAAAATGGTGGCATAAAAATTGTCAGGAAATAGGGAACCCGTGACCTTCAAGTTCTCTTTTGATCTTTCTTCTATGATTCCAAAACAAATGTGTGTCCTTTGTGAATGTTTTCTAAGCAATAATAATTTGAGGGTCAGTTGAATGTCAAACATGCAGGCCCCTCTCCCAGGCTTGTCTAATGCGGGTCTGGTGAGCCTTGATGGCTTTTGATTCAGCAGGTGCAGGAAGTGACAGTGGATGTCGTTTCTCTGTTTGTTACAACTCATGAGCAATGCCTCTTATAATCTAAAGTTTTAAACAAAATGGCCTAAAAAATGTCTAAATATCTAAAGTTAAAAACCAAATGTCTCAAAATGACCAAGTCCATCTCAGAATAGACTCAAAATATTTTATGATTTATTACTTCAAATTTCAAAAGTTCAAGTAATATGGCAAAGTTTTGTGGTGATATTGTGAAAATTTCTCCAGGATCTAATGATCTCTCAGAATTGTATACTTAAAATAAATTTACATGTATATTTTAGATTATGTAATTTCATATACATTATATTCTTAAAACTTTCCCCAGTAGACACTGAATGATATCATGTATATATCTGGCTTGTTTCTTGACATTTTCTCTTAAATAAATTGATCATGGCTCCTACTTAAGGAAAAAGAAGTTCAATGAAACTATAGCAAATTAGATACCAAGAAAAAGACAAAAGACGTGAATGTAAATTGAAGTGACTTAAGACCCGGATATAGGATGACATCAGCATGTTGGCAAGAGAGAGAGATATACAGGGAGGCTAGACTGTCTGATGTTCTGTTCAGGGTGGGACAAACGAGGATGAAGGCAAATGCAAAGCTACAGCGATAAATACAATTGTCTAAAGTGTGCCCTTCATGGTTATCAGTATATTCATTTTCTACTGTAGAGGATATTATTTAACATATACAATTTATATTTCACCTCCCTCCCTTTTCCTACCGTGCCTTCATCCCTATCAGCCTTGCTCTAGCTCTGACCTGCCAACTACTCCAAGAAGATTCTTTTGAAACGTGTTCTATGATAAACTTCTTCATTGCCTTTCAGGACTTCTTCCTTCTCAAGGTAACTGAACCTTAACTTTTTTTTTTTGACCATGAAACCTTCATATTTCTCACTTAATGGCTTCTACTTACAGATAAGGGCCTCAGGTTCCTCCAAGAAAGTAGGTCTGCAACAAGGGCCTGCATTCAGGCAGTATATCTTAAGAAGCAATCCCAGGGAACAGGGTGGGGGGAATGGGAAGAGTGAAGAAGGAAATGCCAGTTCAAAGATGTGTTTCAAATTGATCACTGCCTCTAACAATTGGAGATCAATGTATCTTTGATGCTCTGAGGAGCCATGTACAAAGCACCTCAGAAGTAATGCCCAAGGGATGGAAGAGGAGAGCATGTACCACCAGCTTAGTGTTGGTCAAGTTTTGTCCTAATTGGTGCCAACTCCCTCCATTTTTAGATTGCACATATGTGAGCGCCATGTTTTAGTATAAGAAAGGCCCTGGGGCAGAAAGCGAGAGCTGAGAGGTATAGCTGAGCTGAGATGCTGTCAAGTTACATCTGTGGGAAGCTGCTTGGGCAGAAATTTCTGACATGAGCAGTGGCCGAAAGGGGTATGATGAGAGGCACAGAAAGTGTTCCATACAAGGAACAGCCAGTTCCTTCATCTTTGCTGCATCTAGTCCATTATTGTCCTAACTTTACCCTGTCTCTGGAATCCATGATATCTCCTCACCTCCGCTTCCAGCCACCAGGATGCTGTTCTAACCTCCTGGCACTGAAACCATCTTCCTCTACAACCTGGGTCTGTCACCATTTCCCATGCTTCGGTACACATGATAATGACCCTCGAAGTCCCTAGCCTCGCTCTCCTTATTTTCAGGTGTCACTTAATCTCATTTACTCCCAGCCCAGCCACACCTGTAGCTACACTGTCACCCAGGCCTTCCATCCATCTTGAACACAGGAATTTTCCCCCCATACATTACCATTTCACTTCCTCATCCTTTCTGCTCTCTTCTTAGTTCTTGCTGCACCTTTTGATGCTCCCCTACTAACCAACCCATATCCAGCAATTCTGGTTTTATTTGTTTCCTTACTTAGGGTGGACTCAGGTCAACAACATGTGAGATACCACCTCAAAATCGTATGCCTCTTTTAACTACTGTCTTCTTTCTTAGTCTGCATCCTTAGTTCTCACCAAAGGTTACTGGAGACAATTCTCAAAGCCATGTTACCAGACTCAGATACAAACTCATACTATTTCATCTCTGCTTAAATAGCAATCTTATTTATTTATGTGCTTTGGATCTCTAGACTAGTGCACCCCATACCTGCCATTTCCACATTACCCATGCTTCCATCCCTAGCGTTATTTTCTTATCATCAGTAGGTGCCCTTGCTTCCTGCTTAATTGAAAAGAAAAAAGAGACATAACATAAGCCCCTCAACTTCTCTTATTTCCACCTCCAAATTTGTACACTTACCTGAACTTCCCTTCTGTCTCTGAAGAAAAACTAATTCACTTCCCTGCAGGGTTAATTCTACGCTTTAAGGCTATAATATCAAAATAAATGCAACAGGCTCTAACCTGAGTTCATTATTCAACTGTTTGTGTCAGCACACCAGCGTTCTAGAAGTTCTCCAAATTTGCAACGGCATTTCTTTCTGATTTGCCGCCGTCCTGCTATGTACCAATCCACAGTCAACTGCCATGTATTCATTTTTTGAAACAGCTATTTCCATATTGATTGCCCCCTGGAGGAGTCCTCTTCACACCCTACCTGGATCAGAGCGCTTGTCTCCTGGCTGGCCTTCAGGGTGCTTTCATCAAGAACTAACAGAGCGCTGGAGGTTTCACCCTGATGCAGAGTTCAGGACCTCTATAATCAAGCTTCTCGCATACCCACACATGCTTCAGCTTCTCTCTAATGTAGAAGTCCATTTCTTAGCATATAATGAGTCTGTTTCTTATATTGTTTCCCCTCCTTTGAACTATCCACATTCTACTCATTCCCTTCAAATTACATCAGTGTGTGTTAATCTTCCCCTTCTCCAAATGTCTATTGTATATGTAGTCCATAGACTATTTGGGTATATACTGTTCTTTATTATTTTTAATTATTTCTACTGTTTAGGACTTGTCTTAATGAGGGCGTATGCTCCCAAGGACTTCCTCTTATGCACCTTTTGTCTGATAATGGTGGCCACTCATTAAGCACTTTGTGCAAATACCCGTTGACCTCACTTATGAGTCAGAGCTTTCATTTGAAAGAACCTGCCTGTGTGCATCTGAATCTCAAATAGTATATATCAGCTCTTCAAAATTCCTAATTGGAATGACTTGGCACCACTAGGATCATCTTATTTTTTTTCTTTGAAAATTGGTTGGGAATGACCTAGCTTCATGGGAATCTTGGACTATGGGAATCATGCCTAAATTTATAGTTCCAACTAAGCGCAGTGCCTAAGTGTTGATCCAAAACTATGTAGATGATGAAATATAAATATAGCCTGTGTCTACACATCATAAACACTCAAATCAAAATATGAAAATATAAAAACAAAGGTTTGACTGTTTTTTTAAAAAAAGTTCTTATGGAGATGTTGACAGCAATAACTTAGGGATTTAATTTTATAATAGCTTTGGAATATATACAAATCAGAGCTAAAACATAAGACTTTCATGGACATTTAAGAGTCATTAGAATAAAAATAAGTTAAACAAACAGTACCACCAGTCTCTTTTGAAAAAAAAAAGTATAAATGCCAGTATAGCTTAACTTCCAGCCCCACACAAGAATCTTCCCTATAACATCCGGGTCAGCCTATGTGTGCACCTCAATCTCAGACGGTATATACCAGCTCTTTAAAATTCCTAATTGGAATTAATTGGCACAATTAGGATCATCTTCTTAAGCTCCACATTTATTAAGGCACAGCTATCACATCTGGAGGTGCAGAATTTCTTCACCACTTTCTCTTACAGGAGTCACACAGATTCAGTATCTAGGGCCAGGCACATACATAAGTGAATACAGCAGGCCAGGTGTGATGCAATAGGGAGCGGCAGGAACTGAGGTGACTGGAAGGTGCTACTCGGCCCCAGCTGAGCGCAGCCAGAGGAGTGAGGGACCAATGTTGCCAGATCCTCCTGTGACTCAAGAGAAGCTGACAATTCAGATATTTAAGTTAAATCTTGTGTCTTTTCAATGAGAGAAACTAATTCAAAATGTTATCTAAAACAGTACAGCGGGACGGGGAGGGGGTTGGTAAATAACACAAACACAACTCTGGGCAAAACCTGGCTCGAGGTTCTTTGGTCTTAATTTCTGAGTAAGGCCTGCCTTACATTTTTACCTCTGGAAAATAATGTATTAAATTTGTACTCTTTTACTTAAAGAGGGAGAAATAAGTATGTTATTTAAGGATAACTATTGTTCTCCATCCTTATCCCTGTCTTTTTTAAATTCCTTGAGTCTTTTTAATCCAAAATATGTTCTGTTCAAAAATCATTTATGTGTATCAGTATTGAGAGATTCATGAGTTAGAGGGTTCCTTCATGCAAAAGACTAATTTCTATTATGATTGTTTAGCTTAATTTTGGTCCATTGTTAATGTCTTTATTTGGAAACTATGCATTGTATCCTCTAGGCCTCCCAACTTTATGTCATAAGCAAATCTGATAAGTATAGTATCTATGTTCTCATTTGGAACATGAATTAAAATTAAGCTGAGCTCTTCTGGACTGAGATACCTACCTTATGGGAAGCCACTAGGCCTACTGCCCCCACCCTTGACCAGCTGACAACAGTCTGTCTATGATTTTTAATCTCTGGAAAAAATATTCATAATATTTTTAAAATTATACTAGTATCTAAACTATATTTCTCTTTCTTCACAAGAAGATGGCAGGGAGAAGTTTGTCAAATATTCTGTCAAAATAATAGTATATTGTTTAACTTATTTTCGTATTTACCAACTTAAATTCCACTTAAAAAGGACCTTGAGTCAGTACCATCATGCTGTACAATGCAAGGAGCTTCGTTCCTTTTGTCTTTGCTCAAAAGGCAACCCCAGAGCATAGCACACTCACAGAATCCAGTGTGGCTGGTGCCCCCAGGGTTGTGGATCTGCCTGCCTTCAATGAGGCTATTTGGCAACAATACCTTTGAAGCTTTTGTGTATGCCTGCCAGCTCCGTGATCATGTTCTTAGACCAGGCTTAAAAACAAAACAAAACAAAAAAACACCGGGTTAACAATTTGCTGGCACCAAACATCAGGCATAATTCAGAATATTTTCCAATGATAAGTATTTTGGTAACATTTGAATTTATCAATGAAATTATAATTTGGTTATGTAATCGAATTTCAATCTTGGTAAATGGTATGTAATCCCAGAGGAAATCTAAATTTACTCATTTAGGCTTACTAAATATACCTATTGTAGTCAAGATTACCTATTAGAACAGAAATTGATGAAAACTTTTGTAAGGGGCTAGATAGTAACTATTTTTTTGGATTTTCAGGCCACATAAGGTCTTTCTCACATATTCTTTCATGGTAACTTGTTTCTAGCAGTTACAAATGTTTCAATCACTGTCAGTTTAATAAAAGGTAAGTACTGCCTAACTGCTTCATTTTTTTCCTCTTTATTTTTGGTACTATACACTGTCCTAAGCAGTTTTTAGGTATCAACTTTGCAGATCCTCACAGTAACCCAGGATAATAGATTGTACTATTGATTGTCTTTGGATTTTTAGATTGGGAAACTGAAGCACAGCGAGGGTTAAGCAACATGACCACATTTTCATGACAATTTTGCCTTTACAAAGAATTTCTTAAAATTGCATCTTACATATATTAAAGGGTGAAAATATGTTCAAAATGGATACAGGGAATTGTTATTTATTTCAATATATCATAAAGTGGCCTCAGCCTTTTCCATTTTTTTTTCCTTTTTACCACAGGGTACAACTGCAGGTGTGTGTGTTTTCATTATGTTTTGGAGTGATAAACTGATATGAAAATATTTTAAATAGTATGCCAAAACTGTCTTCACTGTGCACAAAATGGGCAAAGTCCAAATGTTAGTTTAAACTTCATATTATCTACCAATCTTCCATAAGAATCTGAAAGATGTTATTGTTTAAGTCACGTATTTCTTCTGTATCATCTTTTCTTTGTAAACAGTTGGCAATCCAAACTCAGGATTTTTCCATTTAAAGTTCAAAGGAAGCTCATTTTTAAGATCTTTTTTAATCAGCATATCTGTCACCTCTTTTTTTAACCTTTTTTGCCATTACTTTCTGGTGCTCGTGGTTATTTGACTTGGCACCTTTAAACTGCTCTTCATTTTCTTGTGTAGCACTGCAATTTCCTATTCACCAAGCCTTGCATTTCCCCCACATTTTCTTCTGCAACTAAATATTAGGGGTTGTTTCTCTAAAAGCTGTAATTTTTATATTAATCTTGTTCCTTCTTTTATTTTTATTTATTTATATTTTTGATCAGACAATGGTAGTGGGCTGGTAGTGTTACTTATTTTGAGAATCCTACTAAGAGAAAGGGAACACATTAAACTCCTTTTAGACAAACAAGTGAGTATTCACATTTTTTATCTTTTCTTGGTTTCCCTTTCAGTGGCTACCATGCAGCTACCATCCACCACTAATTGTCCATTTTTAAAAGATACATCGTAGTTAAATTGTTTATGTTTAGCAAGAATTAAAAAATACTTCTGAGGAAGTTTCCCCTCACCTAGAGGTGGTTTATAAACATAAAGCAGGGTAAGGAAATAAATCATATGGAATTTCAAACATAAATCATTTTTATTTTAATTTGGACAAACAAAGTGGGCTAGAGAGTTAGATTTAGGTACTATTATATTTAAACTATAAATCTTAATTCAGTTAACACTTTTTAAGCATTCCTTCAAGTTCAACATAGTATAGTTCCAATTTTAGTTCTTTGATTTTACACAAACAACAATTGAAAGAAAACATATTAAATATCTCTGAAAATTTCAGTTAAAACTCTGGATTTTTAAATGTTATTGCAGATATCCAGTATTTGAAACTCACAGTTGTTCCAACCTTCCTCCTCCCCCTCAGTTTCTATGACTTTAAACATCTGATGGTGTTACATTTAAAAGTTATCTAATTCTAAGCATTGGTTTTCCTGCCTCAATGTTTTAATTAATAAAACTGTGTTATTTTTAGCATGGTAATCTACTTAATAGGACATACTTCTACTATATTACAATAATTAGAAAGAGTCATTTATAATAGAATCAACATTAATTTCCTATAATGTAATTAATCATGATAAAAATAGAATACAGTATAAGAGGAGATCAAAGCATGGGATGATTTTGTATGGTGCTTTCAAATCAACACTCAGAAAGATGACTTACTTGCCAATTCATTCAAGAACTTAGCTGATACGATTTTCACGTTCAGGAACAAATATTTGATGTCCCCTTAACTGGTCGTTATTAAGCAAATTCCACATGCAAGACCCTGAGCAGAGTGTGTTCAAATAGTTCACTGGAAATGCTGGGTGAAGTTCAGCACGTGCCCACTAGGAAATGCTGCCAGTAACAACCAGTGGGGAAAACCCCAGGCCCAGATGCTTTTCCAAATTACAACAAGCCATTTATTGTGCAGAACAGACTGACCTCATCAGAAGGATGTGCTTCTATGGAGAGGTAGGTGGGTATGTAGAAGGTAGACACATAAGTACATCTCAAAATAAATATTTATTACATGTAGAGAATGCTAGTAATTGTTAGATGCTGGGAAGATTTTTAAAAGTTTATTGAAGTATAACTTACATGCAAAAATTGTAGGTGTAGAACTCCAAGAATTTTTATAAATTATACTTATATAATCAGCACCCAGATCAAGAAACAGAGCCTTATAAGCACTCCTAACACTACTTCTACTTCCACCTCTGAGGGTAGATAACCCCTTTTTTGTTCTAAGAGCATGGAGCAACTCTGCCTATTTGAGAACTTTATATAAATTGAAACATTCTATATGTACTAGTGTAAAGTCTCACTTCTTTCACTCAACATTTGGTTGGTGAGATTTAGTAGCCACATTATATCTAGTTGTAGATCTTTCCTTCTTATTCAACCTTGAATAGTCCTTGATTTATTTTTTTTAATTATTGATTTTAGAGAGAAAGAAGGAAGGGGGGGGGGAGAGAGAGAGAGAGATTGAGATTGATTTGTTGTTCCACTTATTTATGCATTCATTAGCTGATTCTTGTATGTGTCCTGACCAGGTATCGAACCTGCAACCTTGATGTAGCAGGAGACTACTCTAACCAACTGAGCTACCTGGCTAGGCAGCCTTGATTTATCTATCCATTCTGTTGTTAATCTGTTTGGGGAAGTTTTCTAGCTTGGGATTCATAAAGTAGTGTTGCATGAACACCCTTGCGCATGGCTTCTGGTTAATAGATGTACGTGCTTCTGTTGGCTACTTCCGTAAGGAGGAGATGCGGGTCACAGGCATGCTTGTTTGGGTTTACTGGACAGTGCCAGTTTTCCATGTGGCCATACCGTCTCTGTTCCACGTAACCTCAGGCACTTGGTCCATTCTGTCCTTTTCATTTTTGCCATTCTAGAGAATACATAGTAGCATCTCACTGTTTTAATTCACATTTTCTGGATGACCACTGTGATCAATGGAAAAGCACACTGTCCCATCGTCAAATCCTCATAACAATTTGTGCTGGTGAGGATGTCGGGTTTTAGTGGATTTGTGATTTACTCAGATTAACTTGGGCTGGATGTGGTAAACCAGCATTAGAAATGGTAGGTTTTGCTCATTAACGAGGCACAAAATAATAGAATTTTAGAGTTAGAGGGTAGTTTTGAGATCATGCCATTCAAAATTTTCTCATAGATGAAAAAGCCAAGCCATAGGATTGGCTGTGGTAATCACATAGGCATTAGATTACATTTCTTTTTGGTTTTGTCTAGAGGAATGCACTGGCCTAGACGTCTGGATTTGATTCTGGGTTCTACCACCTACCAGCTGTGCAGTTGAGTCAAGTCACCTGCTTTGTCTGGGCATCTATTCTTTAATGACAGCTATATGAGATTGAAAAAATGTTTTGTTATGTGTTTATAGCTACCCGGGAGACAGTTATGATAAAAAGTGCAACTTTCTGTGGCTTACAGCTGACATAGCCTTGAGTAGCCTACCAAGGCCCGTCCCCACTCTGTGCCATGACTGCTGGTCGTCAGCAAGCCTCAGCAGCTGGATGCTGTCCTCATTTCACGGTCACATTTCAGTGATCTACTGGGCAGCTCTACCTGGATTCCCACAGGCACCTCAAATCTACATGTGCCAAATCCAACACGTCTCTCCTCTCCACCCCACTCTACAAACTCTTGGCCCCAATCTCACTTGTAAACCTATTCCTCTTCCTGTTTCTGATCTTCATTAATATCACCTGCACTTATGTTTTCTTCACCCCACTGCATTACTCCATTCATCATTACATCATTAATCATTACCATTCTGCCTTCTACTGGAATAGTTTTCTAAGGGGTCTATAGCTCTAGCCTTTTCCCCACTAATCTATCATCTGCTATCCTGAAGATTTTATCTTTCTCTTTTCTGACATGACCACGCCATAATCTTGCTAAAATAAAATAAAAATATCTTTGATGACTATCTATGGACAATAAGATGAAATCCAAAATCCATGCCTTGTCACTCAAGCTCTTTAGACTCTGGCAACTGCCTGTCTTGCACACCTGAGTTTAATTTCCTGTTGATCATTTTGCTTTGCTGCTTCACTTCCATGTCCCACCACAGACCCTGCCTGCTCTTTAACCACCCTCCATTCATCTACACCTCTTAAATTCCTACTGGTTTTCCAGCCCATGAAGCCTTGTTTACCCTTCCATCCATTGGCCCAGGTCATCTTCACCATCTCATCTATGCTTTCATATCAATCATAAGAAAGTTCTCCTGCAACATTTCTCTCATGGTACCCCAGTTGTTTGTTTATACATCTGTCTTCTCTGATTCTTTAAGCTCCTCAAGCATCAGGACTGGATCCATCCAGTGATCTATCCCCTGTGCTGAATGAACTAGATGTTCAGTGGCTACTTCTTAAATGTATAAATGAATTTGTTAACTTTGAAGAGGCAAAAACCAGGCTTTCTTTGCTAGTGAAATAACAAGATACTATTTTCATCTTTTTGTTATTAATGTTTCTTTCTTTTCTTTGCTTTTCCTGTTATCGATATATTTTTGTAAGGTGTTTGTAATCATAGCACTTTTGTATATACTTTGTCATCTATTCACAATTATGATATCAAAAAATTTAAAGGTTTGTGTGAAACTTCTTGAAACTTTAAATTACCTATTACCGATGAATACCCTGAAATCTAATGTATCTTAAGAAAATAGATGCCCAGGGAGTTGCCCTCTTCAGTTTTGGTCTGCACCTCTCTGTGTCCATTTTGCAGTGTGTAAAACTGATCCACTAAGCTAATGTTGCTTTTAGAAAAATCTGGAAAATATCCCCAAATCTGGCATATGAAAAAATCCAAATACGTTTTAAAATTAGAAATAATGTATGCCTAAGTTAAACAAACAGAAACAATTAAGTCTTCTCTTAAATATAGAACCCCAGATGGTTTTTAAGTGCTTTTCTAGAAAATAAAAAATTATAAAAGAATCAATTACTTACAAATGTATAAATGCTTCACCTTTTCCTTAAGGTATTTTTGTTGGCACAGACATCACTCAAAAATTTAGCTTTTAACTTAACCTTTAAAACCTAAGAATGCTGATTTTTAAATATGCTACTATGAGAATACATTATGAAAACAAGGCAGTGGCACTCTCAAGACAGAAGAGTCTTGAATTCTTTACAATAATTAGGAAAATAACAATGCACTAGGAAAAGTTCATTTAAATTTTCCAAAATGCTTTTCCTCTTACAACATTCCAGATTTTACAAATAAGTTCTAAATAATAGAAATGTGAAGAACAAAGAAAAGGGACAATTTTGGGCACATCACAAAAGGAAAAATTATTAAGGATTACACATTTTTCACACATTGTTCAAAAGTGCATATTTTGATTTTGTTTTCACTTAAGTAATGCTAAATTATTGTATGAAGCCCATTAGTAACTACTTTCAATAGCCACATTATCCAGGATTAATGGCATTAAATACTAAATTAGCATTAGCTGACTTCTATTGTTTATAAATTAATTTTTTTTCTGTTTCTGTGAGTTCCATGAATTAAATTGTGTAATCTCCCTTCTCTCGAGGGACATGGGGTGTTAGAGTGAGTATAACTGTAGCCTAGAAACTGAGAGTTAGATCCCTCACTGGCTTGGCTCAGTGGGTTGAGTGTCTCCCGCAGACTGAACAGTCACCAGTTTGATTCCAGGTCAGGACACATGTGTGGGTTGCAGGCCAGGTCCCTGGTTCGGGGTGTATGAGAGACAGCCAATCAATGATTCTCTTGCCCATCAATGTTTCTTTCCCTCTCTTTCTCCCTCCCTTCCCTTCTCTCTAAAAATAAATAAATGAATGAGTTAATGCATTAACAAACTAACTAATTGAACTGAAGACTCAGAAACAAAATGTGATTTCCCAGTGAGTGGCTCTGTGACCTTAGATGAGTCACTCAACTTTTGCTGACTCTCTTTTAAAAGCATTGGATTGGAACTGGATGATGTGTGAGATCTTTTCTAATTCTGATAATAAATGGCTCTTCTTAGGCCCATATTAAAAGGGATTATGCCTGATAACATACCGCTGTTCCAGACTCAGTTCCTTCTCTCCCATTTTTGTATTAGGGCTCTTCTACTTCACAGTGACTAAATCTATCTCAAACAGCCTGAAACCAAAGAGATACTTTAGGAGTAGATCTAAGTGTCAAAGACTGGGGGTATCTAAGCGCTCCTGTGTGTCATCGAAATCCAGTTTCTAAAGGTGTTTTTCTCAGCGCTGCTGTCCGCTGACTTGGCTTCATTCTTTGGCAGGCTCTCTTCATGTGGTATTATTCTCTGGTAGCTCCAGACTTGCCATCTTTACAAGCAACACCAGTTGGGCGGGGTGTAGGGGGAGCATATTTCCAACAAAAGTCCTGAGTGGCCAGGTCTGAGTCCTGCCCTCTCCTGGTGCTGATAGGCATGAGTGAGGTGGGGCATTTATACCATAAACAGAGAGAGGTGGTTCCCCAAGGGAAAATTGAATTAGAGTTTGCATAACAAAGGAAATGAAAGCTGAACAGACAAAAACAACAAATGTCCCCTGAAACTATGCATGCAAACTAGGGATGACTTCTTTGTATTGTGCATGTCCTTTCACCTTTCTACATTGCCAGCTCCTTGGATAGCAAGACTGTATTTATTCGCACTGTATCTCCAATCAAAACTATCATTGTTTGAGATGAGGAGAAATAGATACCACCACAGCCTTTAACTGAAGTAACTACAGGATCCCTCACAATGTTTGAGCCCAGGCCAGGCTTTTCCCAGGCTGCCCGATGACTGAGGACAGTAGGGCTTTAGGGCCTGGCCATTTCTTCCCAATGCTGTACTCCCCAATGGGCAATTTTTTTTTTAATTGGGAGCTTCCTTTCGGGTTGGCCAACGCTTTGCTAGATGTGCATGGGAGTGCAGGGCTCTCCCAACTTGCTTCCTCCCACTTTCACACTGTCAGGTCTGCATCTTGTCTGAACGTTTTCCTGGTCTAGTCCTGCTTCCTTGCCCTTTACCAAGGACAATGTAGCAGTGGAGGGGAACATGCTGATTGCTGCAATCGTACGGAACTTCAAAAAGTGCCGAGAAGGACGGGATGGGTGGGGAGTGCTGCTACGAGGATCATGCAGTTGTATATTTTTGTTGTTAGATTAAACTGAAACACTAGAGAATAATGAAAAACTAAGGGCAATTAACAAACTGAAAACTGAGAAGTCTAGGGGACCTCTTGGGCAGCTTAAAAAGCAGTCTTTATCTCCTGCCACGAGAAAGCAGAAAAAGCCAAAAACCAAACTCCCCACTTAGAATCCCTGAGCTTCAGATGACTGAATGCTCAGTGGAGGCAGGTCTAATGATCAGGGTGCCAGCTAGGAAAAATGGGAAGCTTGACGTATGAAATGGGGGCATCAGAGTAGATACTGCAAGGGCTTCCTCCCAGGGAGGCAATGGGGCCTTCCTCTCAAGATCTACTTCTACCATGTGGATAACTAGGATCAAGTCCCAGCATAGCTAGAGATGTGCTAAGATTGAGAACAGAGAAAGCCATCCAATCCTAAATTTGCTACAAAAATTAGCCAGCATATCCAACAGAAGCTGTGAAAGTACCCTTGGGATTAGATTTTCAGGATGCTGGACAAAGGGGGTCAGAACATGAGACTTGATAAAGATTTGTTGACTGAGGGGTACTCTCTGGGAGTATAGGATTTCACCTTGAGAAGGGCCTCAGGGCATGATATGCAGCCTTTGATTTGGCAAAGGTGTTCATTCTTTTCTATCCTAATCAAGAAAAGTAGACAGTAATAGTTCACACCCACGTGCTATGTAAGACAATGTGCATTCACAGTTTTGCCCCAAGGCTATGTAAATCCTACCACAATATAGTCCATAGAGATCTGGACCATCCAATATCCTTCAGATACCACATTTATTCACTTCGTTGATGAAACTGTGCAGCTCAGACAGGTGGAGTAAGGAGTGGCTGGCATACTGAAAGCCTTGTTAAGACACATATACCAGAGGCTGGGAAATAAACCATGTGAAGATTCAGGGGCCTGTCACATAAGTAAAGTTTTAGGGGTCCAAAAATCAGAGACACGCTGTGACATCTCCAAAGTAAAGCAAAAACAAAAACAAATTGCTGCAACCTGTTCACTCTGCGACAACAAAAAAAAAAAAAAAAAAAAAAAAAAAAAGCATGATGCTGGCTGAGTAAGTTTCTATGAATTCTGGAGGCAACACATTCATCCTTAGAAATACTGCTTTGGCCCAAATACCAGGGGGCAGGGCTCTGCAGCAGGTGCAGGCTGCATTTGCCAAGTAGCCCTGCTGCTTGGACTACGTGATCAGGCAGGCTCTATGATTCTGAAGATGTCAGTGGTGGACGAGATATGGTGGAGCTGGTGGCAAGCCCCAGTTGGAGAATCTCAATGCATGCCCCCACCCCGGGTTCTGAAAGAAGTCCAAACCATCTGCAGCAGAGAAATAGACACTTTTGACAAACCATCAAGATGGGTAGAGGTGAGGACTGAGGGCTGGGGGAATTTAGAGAGGAGAGTAGAGAAGGGCAACAGTAAATGCCAGTTGCAAGGAGGACTGCAGTTTGTTTAAGAAGAAAGGCCCATTGCTGTCCTGGAGGACTGCTTGGATCTTGCTTTAGGAAAGAACTTGCCCTCTGCTGTGAGGAATGTGGATAGCTGACAGCTGCAAGTGGTAGTGCCTTCAGAGTATATCACAACTCCTGAATCAAGACCACGTTCTTCCCTGGTGGTCCTCAAAAAATGACAGAGCACCCAGCCCTGACTGGTGTGGCTCAGTTGGTTGGGTATTGTCCTGCAAAGTGAAAGGTCACTGGTTCAATTCCCAGTCAGGGCACATGCCTGGGTTGCAGGTTCATCCAGGTTGGGGATGCATATGAGAGGCAACTGAGCCATGGTTCTTTCTCATATCGATATTTCCCTCCCTCTCTTTCTCCCTTCCTTCCCCTCTCTCTAAAAAATCAATAAATAGAATCTTTAATAAAAATGACCAAACAGAGTGCAGCCAACAGGGCCTGAACACTACTGCCCAATGTGGAATCCCTCTAATGTACAACCTAGCCCCCTAGTACTTCTCAGTCTGAGACGCTCCCTGCTTGATTTGGCTTCCTTTCACTTTCCTCTCACAAATCACAGACTTATATCCTGGTCTAAAGGCTTTCCTTGACCAATCCTGCTTTCTCTCTCTTTATCTTTAACAGGAATTAATTACTACCTCCCCCCCATCCCATGTGCACCCCCAAACCTCTTGCACTTCTACCTTCATCTTAGCATTTACTTCCCAGTCACAATAACTAAATTACTTGATAAAGATTCTGATTTTGGCTAAAGTTCACACCGCCCACCTGCTTCCAGAGCGCTTCACCTTTCCTCCAGCGTGGCTTATGGGAATGGTTCACCAGTGCCCCATTCAAGTAAATCAGCAACACCAGGAGGTTTGCTGCACTCTCACGTTAGCCTCCTTCCTCAAAACTAGAGTGCAAGCCACAGCTCTGTGATGAATAGACAGAGGTGACAATTTAACCTTCAGGAGTGCTGTCTTTCCTAAAAATAACATATGAACATATTTTATGAAATAAAATTTAGTCTTCCTTGCTCCCTTCTCATTTTATCTTCCAACAGGTCTCTGTCAAACGAGTTCCTGATTAAATGGTGAGAAGCACATCTGTACCACAAAAAGGTATACCTGTGACAGATACAGCTACTCTGAATGTGACACATAATTTTGCATCCTTATATCATATGTTTCCCATATTATGCTGAAGTTTAAGTCTCCAAATATTATTTTGAATTATTTGTTAGTCTCTTCCTCTGTTTCAACAGTACCTCTGCCAGAATTTGGAAGGTATTTTCTTTCATTGATATGGAAGGAACACTGATTTTAAGATGGGGATCTCATTTCCTTTTTCTTACCCTCTCAGTTTTTCCTACTGGCTTTAGTCTTTTCTTTAACTTTTATTAAGACATCTGGAAGTTCAGAAGGCTGAGAGAATTTTTCTTTTAAAAAGGAAAACTTGCCTACCAGCCAATTTTATATTTTTCCCCAAGCACTCAACAGTCTAATCTTTTTCCCATTTAAAATGAGAAAGAGTTTAGCAAAAATTGACTTGGTGTTAGGTCAGGAGCTTCAGGAAGCTCTAATCTCAGTGACAGCTTTAACAAACCAATCCCGCTCTCCGGCTTCCTGCATATGGAACAGGGCCTGCCTTCTGGCCCTCCAGGTAGGAAAGTTAGGCTCTAAAGCACATCTGTGTTCACTTTTTCTTTCGGTTTTCTCTTCTGTACTTTCAGGATCTTCAGTCTTTGCAATATATTCTCTACTCTTTTGAGAAGCAGAAGAACTTAGAAAGGGAATCGGACTTGGTTGCCTTTGAAATATTTGCTCTGGTTTTACTATCTGTGCAGCACCCAAATTGGTAATATTTGAAAATGTCTTGAAATTTTGAATCTTAAAAAAAATATCGTTTTGTTTTTTTCTTTTCATGGAAGAAACCAATGCCATAATTTTTTTTAGGCTAAGCAGGAGAGACTCTTGCCTCAGAAAGAGATAGTATTATAATTATGTGTGACATCATTCCTCGGATACTAGTAATGATCCATGTCAGTGGCCCTCGAATTTTAGGGTGCATCGTAATCACCTGGAAGACACACTGAAATTTAGATTTCTGGTTTCTACTCTCAGAGTTGTTTATTCAGTAGGTGGGGGTGGAGAATCTGCAATTCTAACAAATTTCCATGTTGATGACGATGATGGTCTGGGGACTGTACTTTGAGAACCACTGATCTATACCATTGCTATCATTTACACAATCGAAAAAAATTTAAATCTAAAATTTATATGAGTGTTTCTAATTGAACTAGAGTGTTATGAGCATTTATAGCATAACTTAATGACCTAAGTAAGGAAAGCAAAAAACCAAATATATTTTAGGACAAACAATTATCAAGATATAAAAACTGTCACTTAGTTTCTCAAGCTGATTGATAGTATTACATTCTTTTGTTTCTTCAGGAAAAATACATGTGGATAAAATACATTTATTCATAAAACAGTAACTGGCAACTAAAAATATAGGCTGTTTTAGTTGTTTTTATTTTTCTTTAGTTGTCCCCAGCACTTACTGGAGTCCGTGAAATTTATAAGGTTTTTCCATTTGTAAAGGTGGGGCTAATAACATTACTTTGTAGAGTTGTTATGAAAGGTGAAAGAGTATGTATAGAATGCCTAACATAGTGCCTGACTAGTAGCAGATCCACACAAAATATTAATTGTTTATTATCATTTCTTTACCCATGTTAATGCTATTAATCCTTTGTGGGTATTTTTTTTAAATGTGTTATACTCTGAAAAATCAAGAAATAAGACAGGGAGATACAAATTATTTTAACATGGCATTATTTTCTATTAGAAATTGAAGAAATTGGGTATTTTTTTTTTTTTACAAAATAAGAATCAGAAAGTAGGAATAACGCCTTCAATGCAGATGAGGCATGTTATTTTAGACTATTACTGTCAACTCAAATTTTTTGACTCATACTATTCCCAGATCCATGTAATAGCATCAATAATAGCCTCCACCTAGAAGTATGTTTGCGTGTCAGGCACTAGGCTGAACACTTTATTGTTTACCTTATTTCATCCCTGTAACAGCCCTATGAAGTTGTCTTTTCTGATTTATATAGATGTTTGTTTGATGCTATCTCCTCTTTTCTATGACAAAAACTCCACATGAGCAGTAGCTTTGTTTTGCATGCCTCTGTAGCCCCATGGCTTCAGAAAACACTTGGCATATAGTCGTTGCTCAAGGAGTATTTTTTAAAATAAATGTATGCATCAATGGAAGGAAATAAATAAAAGGAACTCTCCCCTACGAGGTTAGTTTACCTGAAGTCCCCAGCCGGTTAAAATCCAGGGGCTCTAACTCAAGTTTTTCCTTTCCAGACCCCCAATATACACTGCAGACATGAGCCTTTCCAAACTATCATTAGAATGTCTGAGTTTCTCCCTAACTTTCAAATGTTATTTAAAAAATTAACAACTGTTTGTATAATATTGAAATGTGCTTGAAAAGAAACCTAGGGTTTAGATAAAAGTTTAAAATCAGCCCAACTTGAAGGCTGAGAGTCTTTGGTAGAGAATGGTTGGAGGGAGCAAGTTATTTTATGGATGTATCTTGTCTTTGTGCAGAACAATATGGTAAATGCTAAGACATCTGAGATTACCAACGGGAGGTTTTCTTCATTCTCAAACTGTTGAATGCCTGCAGTCATTCCCTCAATGGAAAGTGTGATAGAGGCTTCCTGGATTCCATGTCCATTCTATATCCTACAAGCATAAACATAATGATAGGATTATCTTAGTCCTTGATACTCCTCCCTCATATTCTTAATATTGGCCAAAGGAACAATAGTGACCACATTACTATTGAATAAATATCTGCATGTTTGCCTGGGTTTAACTTTTTTTGGCATAAATCAAATGAGTATTACACCTCCTAATACAAAATTTCTTATACTGGAATTCTTAAAAATTTGTCATCTTCATCCTTTTAACAAAAGGAAAAGTGTAATCACATTTTATTCTTATATCCCCTTCCCTTTGGCTTCAATGGCAATCAGAAATGCATCTTTGTCATCTTCATTGGTGCATACTTCAGAATATGGTTATTATATCTCAAATAAATACTGTTGGAAACTAATCCTCATTAACTTCAATGAAGAGTTTCTTCTAATATTTTAGTTTCAGATTAAGTGGATTTATTTTTGTCTCTTAATTTCAAGTGGATTTGAAGCCCAGGTTTATGCATAATAAAATGGAGTACCTTTGTCTTGGACCATCTACTTTGAAACATTTACATGAGAGAGAAATAAATTTCTATTTATATAAGCAATTATTAATTTGTGTTTTTGTCATACAAAGCTGAAGTAACTTCATATACAGTGTATTTTATTTCTATTATGTTCAATACTTCCTTTTAGAAAAAGTTAAAAAAGGAGAATATCATCATAAGCCAAGATTTTTGGCAACAAGGAAATTTCTAAGTGAAACTATTTTGTATCATTTTACAAAATAAGATTGACAAAACTTTGAAATTTGAACAATTTAAGTGTTTTCCCTCTTATATGATGTTATAACTCTCAATGAATCTTCCAGTTTATACTTTTCTTTGGCTACAACCATACAGATCACTTTTGGGGAGGAATCATTTCCCAAAGTAAGTGAAATCAAAAGTCATGTTAGCATCTTAGCTTTGTGCAGAGGTACACAGGTAACATATCTCTGATGCATATGCTTTCTTTATTCCCCTGAGATACAAACACTGCAGCGTTGTCTCTGTAAATAAATCAGCTAAGAAGCTGCTGCTTCTAGAAATTTCATCAAAATATGTCTGAGAGTTGGGATAGAATTCCTGGACAAGATTACTTTAAATTTTATAATAAATGGTTAATTCTTCAGTAGTTTATCATCTTTTTGAGATATGCCTTTGGTTATGAATCACTAATAACAAATAATTATTAAACTTCCAAATGTTAAGTTACTCTTACGTGTTCTGTAGCCTGAGCAGCTGTCCAGGGTACTTAAATAAAATTAATTACTGTAAATACCTAAATTATAGCTCTTTCCCTCTTTCTTTTGGATTCTGGGTTTGGGGAAAGTGAATATGCTTTGCACAATTCAGTTTTTATCTCCATTTTGAACAAGACTTTGAAATTCCCCAATCTGAGAATAATGATAAACAATGAAGTATTTGTGGTAAACCATGTTAAAAACATTGTACAACACTTCTTTGAAAACAGTGTTATAATGTTTTCCTGATGGTATAATATGATTAAATATTATGTCTTTAAAAATTATGAGCTTAAAGGAGATTGGCTCCAACAGGCCCCCAGTGAAAAATTTTTTCATCTAAATTCCTAGAAGGTGGTCACCCTGTTCTGCTAAATTATCTCTCAAGCCAGGGAGGCTCAGCACTTCCTTCTTCATGTTCTGAATAGTGGAAACTTCTTTCTGCTATGGAACTTAATCTGGCTCCTTATGTGTCTCATCTTTGTGTCCTTCTGGAGCACCACTCTGATTTTTTTGTATTTCTATCATTTTCTTGGAGAACAGAAGGAAAATTAAGTTCCTGGCCCGAACTTCAACATTAAGTATTTACATTTTTTTTTGCTCAAAACTATAACCACTCTTTAGATGACAATATAAGAAAACAAAGTACCTTTTTCTGTGTTTTCATGAAATTAAAATCCTAAGTACACTATTCGTAAGAATTCATGATTTTATAGAAGACAATACCTAACCGCAAAGTGCAAGTTCTCAAAGTGCAAGTTCTCAAAGTGTGGGCTGATGACCTTTTCTGTATGTTCATGAGGTCAAAACTATTTTATAATAAGACTAAGACATGATTTGCCTTTTTCATTGTGGATGGATGAACTGAGAGAGTGAAAGCAATGGTGAATAAAACCACTTGATCTTTAGCCTGAATCAAGGCTAAGTATTCCAAACTATACCAGTAGTCATTGTATTCACCTCTGCTATATTCAGAGTAAAAAGCTGCCAGTTTCTTTTCAGAATGTCTTTGATGAAACAGTAAAAATTGTTAACTTTATTAAATCTGGACCCTTGGACACATATATTTTTAAATTTTCTTTGTGATGAAATGGGAAGTACACATTCTGCTGCATATCTGTAAGTATCTCAAAAAAAAAACAAAACCCAAAAACTTTGCCACTGTTTGAGTTCCAAGCTGAACTAGCCAGAGTCCACATTATAGATAACTTTAAGAAATTGCCTCTTGTTGAGTGTGGATATAATAGCAAAGAAGAATATCCGTAATTAAATAACTTGTCCTGACCACTCAGTCAGTGTGCTGCCAAGTCAGGATCTGGGTCTCGACCTCCCATTCCAACCCTCTATCATGAACACTGCAGCTCAGTGGTTCTCAAATATGGTGCCTGTGCCAACTGTATCAGTGTTACCTAGGAATTTGTTGGAAACGCAAATTATCAGGGCCACCTCAGACCTACTGGATAAGATCCAGTAAAGATAAGGCCCAGAAATATGTGTTTTAATTAGCGCTTCTTGTGATTCTGCTGCACACTAAAGTTTGCGAATCACTCTTCTAGGTGAAGAGACATGACAGTTAAATAAAAACAGAATGGTTGACTCAGCCCATAGTATAATTTGTTTGATTTGTTGTGTGATTAGGTTTATAAAATATCCTATCCTACGTAAAATAAGAAATTTGAGTACAAATTCATCTGGTATGGTTGGTTTCATTTTGGGGAAAAAAAATGGATTCAAAGCAATTAGTCACTCCTTCAATCAGCCTGGCCCTGGATTAATAATTTTACAATTGACAAGAAAATTCAGTAAAGAATAGAGTCCATTGGCTTCATAAGAATTCCTACCTAATGGAACCAAATCAAACAGAAATAAAATTTCCACTTAGCACTAGGTATACTTTTCATGGAAACAAAACGTAGTGTGGGCTGTTGGATCTGTGGTGTGAGTACTTACTCACATCTCAGTGACTCCATGCAAATCCCGCGTATGCTAATGGTAACAGAAGAAGAAAATTAGAACCAACATTTGGGGCTCCTTAATAATGACAGGTAGATTTTAATTGTCTCCTAAAAATGAGACATAATTCAACTCCAAAATTAATTCCACTCTCATGAAAATATAAGCAAAAGCAATTTCAAGATTGGTCTTTAAAGACAAATTAATCTTTTGAATATGTTGAGAGTATTTAGTTATTTCACATTTAAGTCTAAGATTAGCTTTAGTTAGATTCTATTGATTTGCACATATTTTGGAATAATATGTGCCATGATGTGTGAATATTTTAACTAAAAATAAAACCATGGATTTGAGACCCTTTCCTACTCATCAATTAAAAAGAACAATTTCTTTTCCCCTACTGCCTGCTGCTGACTTAAAAAAAAATAACTAAAGGATTTTCCTTGCTCTTTAACTAAACCTCTTCTCTTTCTAGATATATATTTATGAAATCATCTGAGAATTAGTTTAGTATAATAGCTTGAGATATTCAGTGTTTGATATAGGCTGTATTAATATGAAAAAATCATCAGTGTTATTCCTATATATTGTATATAGGCATACATATATTATAAATAATGGTTTATTAGATATTTTCTCTTAATTCCTTAGTTTCTCTTCTCAAATATCAAGAAAGACTATAATGCTAAGTTTATGTTATATTGTTCTCTCCTGACATTACAGTTTTGCTTTTGAATGAATTACAGGACATATTAAAAGCATGGCAAATTTAGTAGTAAGAGGTTGAATTCAATTTAGATTGAGGAGCAAAGATGAAAATTGTTAAAATCAAATATTTAACTCCTTTATGGAACATAAAATACTCCCAGGATACAGAGGGACCTTAGTTTTAGCTCATGGCTCTTCTTACAATGAAGGCTCATCTCTCTGATTGTTATTAATTGTCACATGGGATTTTTTTAGTAGAAAACATTTTTATATATTTTTTCTACTAAAAGTCTCTTGTTGCAGCATGATCACTTCAATAAAACATTTGACATTTCAGAGTAAAACACTTCTTACCTTATTTGTTACATATCATATTTCCATTCTCTTCATTTGGTTTTGCTTTAACTTATCCTGATCTCTGCATATGGTTTTATTTTCCTCTCAAATATCTGACCAAAGCAAAGCAAAAATTAGGTACAAAAAAGTTTTGTAGCTTCTCTCTTCTACCTGTCACTGGAAGCTTCTGAGCCACTAGTGAAAATTCAAAGTAAAATCATTTAACTTGAAGTGGATGGAAATGAATTTCCAGAGAATAGATATTTTTATCATACGAGCAAAAGGCACAGTTGTATGCTGGCCTGAGGATGGAGATGTAACTGTAATTGTGATAGATGTGTAATATTATATGTATGCATTCAGGTTTAAAACAGCAGAAAAAGAAAAATCTATATCTACATACACTAATATGTAGATTTCAGAGGAGGGAGAATGTGAAATGAGAAAGTATACAGTTAAATGCTAACTGCAGCCCTTTTGGTTGGATGAGTGCCAGAGCAACTTTCAAAATATTTCAAAACAGCTGCCAGCATGTAAAGATTTTAACTGAAGGAGCGGAGTAATGAAATCTGAATCACTAATGAGTGAATTAACTTATATTTTGCTTAAGGTCTTTAATGAACATGGAGATAAGCAGATCCAATAAGGAATTTGTCTCTCATGCATGCAGACCAAACTTCCAGAACTGTGCATGTAGGACAAACTTCTGAAACAGACTTATATGCATTCTAAGGTAACCTACTGTGCAAGTCTTCTTTGAGTATTCTATGTATTTCTATTATAGAAAAGAAAGTTTCTGGAGAGCAGGAGTCATATTAATTCTCTTAAATATGGGTTGTTGAAAGCTCGGAATTTTGGAGTTGAATGTGTTCATTAAACTCTATTTTAATGTTATATATGTTATATAGTACAATTGAAGTAGCTTCAGCATATCTAGTTTTAAATGTCTAACAACAGATCTCATATATTTTTTTAGTTGGGACAATTGTGCCCTTTGGGCTTCCAAGAAAAGCTTGCCCTACAAAAGGGAGGGGAAGCTGGACCATATATTTCTGCATCAACTATTCTATAAAGTAAGTAGTTTAAAAAATATAATCCTTGGTCTTTTCTATTCATAGAACCGGTATTGAAACAAAGAATGGTGATATTATCTGTAAATATAACTCAGTGTTGATTGCACAGAAGGACTTTAACAGGGAAAGTAATTTTCTAAAAATTCTGCCCTTTGGCCAAAGAGGGTTCTCTGGCTTTGGCATCATTTAGCACATTGGGACTGGCTCAGGATCAACAGGACCCAGGCTGGGATGTTGCAGTCCACTGCTGGAGTTCAGCTACACATGGAATCAGGAGCCACTTGCTAGAAGCCACCATCAACTAGTGGCCAAGATATCAGGGGGCAGGCACAGCACCACCCCGCAATGACTCAACAGTGCTGACAAATGCTATTTTATAGAAAGCCACTGCCTCCATCTGTGTTTATCTTTAGCCTGTTTACCAGGTTTCCTTTGGCCTACAGTGCTGCAGTCCTTGTCCTGTGCAGTCAGAGGAGAACTTTTCCCAGCCCCTAAAACATTCCTGATCCCTCCAGAATTGGCATGGACTTGTCTTTTCTTTCAACAGGAAAGCCTGCGCACAGCCAAGAGAGATTTGAGATCTCCTCCTCTAATCCGGCCCTGAGGATGAGAGGTGAGGAGGGGAGCGTGCAGAGAGGTAAGTTAACCCGCAAAGCCTGGCCGCGGTGGCCCTCCGAGTGGAAAGAGGACCAGATCCTCACAGGGCGGCTTTCCACCTACCCAGGACCTCCAACCAACCCTCTCACCCCCCGCCCTTGTCCAACGACCTTTGTTTGGCCTTTGAACAGGTACCTCCGAATGAAACGCCGTTAAGCTAGAAAATGACCCCGTCCCAAAAAGGAGGGAGTCAGGATCTCAGTTAGTTTTAACTAGTGGGATCCCTAGAACACGCCACAGATGCTCATTACGATTCTTTTTACGTGCAACATGTGGGGGACGAAGCAGTTTCATATCTCCTGATATTATCTGCCGTCCAAAGCATTTTCTTTGAGAGGAAAATGGAAACGCAGCTGCGCCGCGGACCCGGCCAGCCAGAGCTGGGGCTCCCTCCCTCTGTCTCCCTGCGGCTGCGGGCGGCTCCTCCGGAAACTGACTCGGGTTAGGGGAGCGCAGAGCCGGCCTGGGCCGGCGCGGGACGCCGCCGGGGCGCGGACGGGCCTTTGTACAGTTAAGCTTTTTCCTGGGAGCCATGAGGATGGAAGGGGACTCCCAGGTCTGCAGCTAATGCAGACGTCTGGTCCTTAGACCGCGTGCGGGGACACTGTCCTTGGTCTCTACCGCGATTGGCCTTGGCAACTTCTGACCAATCTGTCCTATCCCTCTGGGTCCGAGCTGGGCGGCTGCGCCCCAGGCTCAAATGGTTAAGCAGGTGCCTGCCCGGCGAGGCGCTGTGGGTGGAGGGCCGGGGCGGCAAGACCGTCGCCACCGCGGTCCGCCAGCCCAATTTGTCCCCCGGCTGCCGGGCCAGAGCCTCGGCGCGCAGCAGAGAAAGGTGAACCAGATAGGGAACCAGCGGCAGCACCGGCAAACCGGGTCCTGGGTGCGGGAGCCCAAGAGGAGTGGAGCCCAAGCCCCGCGTCGCTCAGGGACTGCACCATCTCTCGGCCTGGCAACTCCGGTCCCGGCTCTAGACCCATAAGAAAGACGAAGGAAGTGGGACAACATGGGGTCCTGGGCATGGGGTGGGGGGACCGTCCACTCTCACCTCCCCCACCTAGTCAGCCGAAAGTGCAAGTTGTGATTATAAAGGCGCGCCCACACCACGAGCATCCCTCCTCACCCCCCTAAGGAAACACTGATGTAACAATGTGGAGAAGTAACTGGGAGACGCGAGGAAATAAACGCACGTGTTTTCTCTTTTTGTTTCCCCGGTGGTTGGAATTAGCAGAGTTCTCTTCAGTTGTGGCTGCGAATTTATTTGTTTTATCTTTCGAAAGGGGCGTATAGAGATAGATCATTGTGTGTGGGTTGCGGGGGGGCGGGCACGCTCGGATACCTCTAGCTGGACCTACAGTTTCCACCTCGTAAGTTGGTCCGAGACCAACGCGCCCGCCCACCAGGAGCGAGGAGAGTCCCTTCTAAAGGGAACAAACTCTCCATTGCACAAAAGCGGCTTTTTTCTCTCCCTCCTCCTCTGCACACCATCTCTCCTCGATAAGCATCAAGTTCTCCGGTAGTCCAACTTGAAGTTGGCAATCCCAGTGCTGCTTGGTGTGCAGAAGACTGGCAGGAAAGGGTCCCGGCTGGGAGGGGAGGCTCTCTGCGCCCCCATTCCTGCACACGCGGGCTGGAATCCAGGTTGCTGGAAGCGGCGGGAGGCTCGAGCCTGCCTGGATTGTGGTGGTTATTCCTCTAGAGGAAAGAGGGGATAGAGAGCGCTTGTCTTGCACTTTGGGTCGGAAGTGCGTGCGTGTGTGTGTGTGTGTGTGTGTGTGTGTGTGTAGGGGGCGGGAAAGAAAGGCACTCTCCGCTGCCTGTCATTCCCATGCACCGGCCAAGTCCTCGCCAAGCCTCCCGGTGCATCCTTCCTCCGCCACCCCCTCCCCTTCTTCCCTCAGCTGGGCTCGCGCGGCGCAGCCGGAGCAGCCAGTGAGAGCAACATCCTAGAAAGAGGGGGGAGCACCACCGCCCCCCCAAAGAGAAAAAAGGCCCCACCCTGACACGTTTTGCAGTTTGCAAGTCCCTCGCACCCCGCCACCCCCGCACCTCCTCCTCCCGCTCGCGGTCCCCCCACCCCAGTCCTCTGCGCGCACATCAAAGCTCCTCTCTGCCGCGCTCAGTGGCCGCGGCTCACTAATGGGATTGCAGGCTGGTGCCTGGCTCCGCTGCTGCCGCCGCCGCTGCTCGCGCTGCTGCTGCCGCCGCCGCCGCCGGAGCCCCAGCCCGAGCCCCCGCCAGCCCGAGCCCAGAGCCGCCGCGCCCAGGGGCCGAAGCCGCGGCGATGATCCGAATCTTTCCGGATTTCAGCGTGCAGGTGACGGCCGCAGCGGCTGGCGGGGCGGCCGCGGGGGTACCGGCCGGCGCGGGCATGGGGAGGGCCAGCGCCGCGGCCAACGGCACCCCGCAGAACGTCCAGGGCATCACCTCCTACCAGCAGCGGTGAGTAGTCCCACCTGGGCTGGGAGAGTGCCCCCCACCTCGGGGTGCCGGGGTGGGACTCACTTTGCCTTCTGTTTTATGCCTTAAAACCCACATGCACATCGCTAGGGCTCACTTTGCTTGCCCCTTGTCCTACAGATGAGAAAGAAAAATATATTTCACAGTCCTGATTGAAAGGCACTCCGATGTGCTGGCAAAGTGAAATCATCTTTTTGCCTTCTGCCCTGCCCCAAATCCAGAGCCTCAGCCCCGCGTAGCCAAAGAGTTGCAGCGAAGTCTGAGACACCGCACAAGGTGCTTTTGCAAAGTTTGGGATCCCTGTCCCCTTCAGAGGTATTTTCTCAGTGCCTCTGCCGGGTGCGGACTGGTGCTGACGGGCAACCAGGGCGGCAATTGATCACCGGAGGCTGATTGATCATTTGTTTCCAAACAGAATAGGAACGATTTTCACGTGTAGCTGCAGACTTGCAATTCTACATAATAGTGTTACCGTGTCACCTGTTACTACAGGGAAATACAGCCTGAAATCCGAGTCTCCTCGCGCTGTTAAGTATTCATCTGAAACGCTTTATAATGCAAATACCTAACATTCAGAGATGCGAGTTAGGAAGCAAAAGGAAGCAAATTTTACAAAGTTAGGCTAGGTGGTGAGAAACAAGCAAGTTTTAAAGTATGATTTGTTTGCATTTCTCCCAAATGTTTATAGAGTTTTTAAAAATGTGACTTTTTGGCGTTGAAATAATAAACGTTCTTTGATTCAGTTAGGAAAAACAGGGGGAAAATTACCATCACCAACGCCCTAGAACCCTAAAGTTTTTCCTTAAGGACAACTTGTGATGTTCCAAGATTTTATGGAAAATGTAATCACAAAGATATGGTGAGAAAAACTAACAATGTAGTATGAAAGGTAAGCTTCCCGTGTGTGGGGCTCAGTTTTTTTAGAAGATGAAGAAAAAAGGAACACATGAAAATGTGAAATTAAATATTTGTGTTTCCCAGATTGCACACGATTAAACATCTGAGAAATTTGCCAATGGCATTTGACTTAAAATATACACAATGCATAATTCAAACAACAGTTCCTATTTTTACCTTGTATTTCAAACTTCATTGATTTGAGAACCTTTGATTTGAACCAACAGTGTTTAAACTGAAAAGGTTAAGATAATCTATCACTGCCATATTTTGTGCCTTCTAACCAATGGCCCAGCCACCAGAGGAGATTTTGCATAACACGTTGAGTGTTTTCCAAGTTGATGCCCAATGTTGCAAATATTCTGTAGAGACTTCATTATATGCTCTGAGTACTGTCAGAAGTTTTAAAAAGAGTCTTGGAAATAATTCAAAAAGAGGGTGTTCCTTGTACAGAGATTTTTTTCTTTAAATTATTCTAGCCTTGTTTTACTTCAGTGATTACAAGAACCTTTAATACAAAAGATCTGGGAATCTTTCAAACATAAAGGACTGAGAAAAGAATTCGATTTTTTTCATAGTTCAGGTATTTTTTTTTTTGTCATTATAAAATATTTAAATGACAACAGACTCTGGTGGTCACTTTAACTAGGAAGTGCAGGCAATAGTCACAATAGTGTGGACTGTGAAGTAGGGATAAAGGGTCAGAAATGTCAGATGGCTTTTGGATAATTCCAGGGAATTCCAGGCATTGAGGGAGGCTGTGAATTCAGCCTGTGGGTTTGTTCTCAGTGTTAGTGTCCTTCACCAGGGAGATATTCCCAGGTCCAATTTCCCTGCAAATCAGGAGTATCCAGGGGTAACTCTCCACAGTTCCCTACTCCAACACTGAAAGCTCGCTGATGCTTTCCACCTTCATCTTTGAATTGGGGCCACTTCATCAAGTCACATAATCCCACTTCTAGTTCTAAGGACTAAAGCTTTAAAAATAATCAACTCTAAAATTTAGCTTTTGGGATATGTTATTCCCTTCCTCTCTTTCTCTGTTCTGTTCGGTTCTGTTCTAGCAGGGAAAAGAAGGTGCTAGCTGTGAAAAAGGTAGCCTTTGGTTTCTTTACTCTGATTTGATGACACCTGTTACTGCTTTTAGTTTTAGTTAATTTGGAGACAGGAGAGTGAGTCATGTGGGTCAAGATTATTGGCAGGTGTTTGAGGGAGGGTCTGAGCCAGGAGCAAAGTCTCTTCTCTTCCGGCACTTCATCCGGAACATAGGCCACCAACATGTTAGGTTTTAGAGGCTATGAGGGACGGACTTAATTTCTGCCTCAAGTTCTGGATATGATTGCTAAAGTGAATGGTGACACATCATTTTACCAAAAATATTTTTGCATTAAAAATTTCTGGGGAGTCTGATGAGGACGTGATGTGAATGGTGGTAGTGGTGGTCCAGGGGTGAGGGTCCCTGCAGAGTGGCCTGTTTGGAGAACACAAGCTCTTCTCATTTTTCATCTTTGGGCAGAAAAGCCCTGGGCTGGCTGTCCTGGAGTTGTCCAACTGGTGAATTTCCCTCCTCCCTGCCAGCCCATGTATCTTGGACTCAACACTCTCAAGTTCATTTCTTCAATCACTCTCATCTTCTACCTGTAGAGTGTACTCCAAAGATAATTCAAACACCATCATACAGATTGAACACCTCTGTTATGAAAAACACGTATTTTCAGTTTCCAACTCTGAACTTCACTTTACTGGAATGGTAGGTCCGAGTGGGACCCCTTTTCAGTTCTATTTTTTTTATTAAAAGTAAAGTGCAAAGCCTCACATAGGACTGATATTTTCCTCCTGGCTCTATCATTTATTCAAGTGCTTTGGGAGTCCTTTCCACTTTCCTAGTTGACACAGGACTAATCCAACTCTCTTCCCCCAAAGCTGCCAACAGCAAGTAGAGTGAGTTAGTGGAAAGAACGCTCTGACCAGGGTCTACCCAGGTAACAGGATTCCGGCATTGGTCCTGCACCCAGAGGCGCTTTCTCTAGGCCTCGCTGGACTGCAAAATGGGGAGCGCAGCTGGGCTCTATAGAACCCCCGGCCCATAGTTCGGGCCGATCCCGTCCCAGGTACCAGGAGCCCAGTCGGGAGTAGCGTTTGTGTGTAACTGCATTTCAAGTCCTGGGGATTCACATGTGAACCCCGGAGTCTAAAGATATGTGCGGGCCAAATGCAGATGCTCCTGCTAGGGAAAGGCAGCGGCTGAGAGCGCCGGGATCACAAGGTGCCTGTGCCGCTGCGCCCGCCCGCCGGGCTCTGGGGCCACCGGCTTGGCCAGCGCACTCCCACCCGCGTGTGTTTCCGCTGTCCCCGAAGGCGCGCCCTGGACGCTGTCCTGCGCGAGCCTGCTCCAGTGGCCTCCCAGTTCCTCCTCTCCTTCCCCCCTGGCTGTGATACTCCATAGAAGGGAAGTGTTCAAAACTGCAACTGAGTGGCGTTGTTGCGCCAGCAGCCGAGCTTCCCAGTCCCCGAGCGAGCGAGCGAGCGAGCGAGCGAGAGAAGAAGAGAGAGAGGGAAAGAGTGAGAGACGAAGGGGGAGTGGGGGAGAGGGAGGAAGGAGGAAGAGGGAGGAAGGGTGGGGGAAGAGAAGGGGGGTGTGTGTGTGTGTGTTTGCGTGCGAGAGCGCTTTGGAGCAAAGGAGCTGGAAAATGCCCAGAAACACTTTCACAGCGGTCAAGCTGGGAACCCCCTGCGTGTCCTCCTCCTCCCCGCCCCTCCTGGCGTAGGCCCCGACCGCCCCCCGCAGGAACGGTGTGTGCCCCACCTGCCACTGGCCCAGCTCTGGGTGGCGAGGGTGAGGGGTGACTGTGGGGGGTGTGGCGGCGCGCAGCGGTGAGAGCCCGGAGGCGGCGGGGCCCTGGGCCGGGCTGCCCGCGGGGCCGCGCGGCAGCCTCCCCCGCCGCCTCCCCCTCCGCCGCCGCCGCCGCCGCCGCCGCCGGTCGCTGTCTCCACGCTGGGCATGTCTTGGGAGCCGGAGCGGCCCGGGCCGCGGGGGCTCTGCGGCGCATGGACGGCGGCGGCGGCGCCCGGCGAGCAGGGGGAGCAGAAGGCGCAGGCGGCGGAGGAGGCGGCGACCTGCAGCGAGAGGCACCGGCGGCGCGAGGGGACGGCCGGCCGCCGGTGAGGCTCGGCCCCACTACTTTTCCGTAGCCTCCCTGCCTCAGCAGCACGGCCGCCGCCGCCAACACGGCCTCGGCCACGGCCACGGGCGCCGCTGAGCGCCGCGCACGCCCGCACTCACTCCCGCCACCCCACGCACACGCACACCCCCCGCCCTCCCCACACCCCCCACCCGGGAGGGGGAAGAGAGGCAAAAAGTAAGAGAGGAAAAAAAATAGCAGGAAGATGGCGCCCACCAAGCCCAGCTTTCAGCAGGATCCTTCCAGGCGAGAACGGTAACACTTTTCTGTTTATTGAACCTGCCGCCTGGGCGGCTGCTCCCGCCGCCTCCGCCGCCGAGGTGGCGGGGCTCGCTCCGCAGCCCGCCTCCTGGGCCGCGAGCCCGCGGGACCCGGGCTGCCGGCTTGCGGCGGAGCGCTCGCCCGCGGTCCCTGTGCGCATTGTCCGCCCGGCGGCGGCGGCGGCGGCGGCGGCGGCGCCAGGCTCTCCGAGCAGTTGCACCAGCTCGGCTCGGCTCGACTCGCTGACAGGAAAAAAAAAAAAAAAAAAAAAAAAGAGAGAGAGAGAGAAAAAGAAAGAAAGAAAGAAAATAAAAGAAAAAGAAAAGAAAAACAAACAAAAAAGAGAAGGGGCTGCTGTGTGCCGGGGAGCAGCAGTGAGGGTGGGGGCCGGGGGATCCCCGGGGCCGCCGCAGATCCCTTGGCAGCTGCTCTCTAGGAAGGAATGAGGCTGGGGAGGGGGAGGGCAGGCGGGCGAGAGGGGCGGAGGAGAGGAGGAGGAGGAGGAGGAGGAGGAGGCCGGGGGCGGGGAGCGCGGGCTCGCGCCAGGCCCGGGCTGAGTCGCCGTGGAGCCGTCTCCGCGCGGAGCTGCTAGGCCAGGCGAGGAGCCGAGCGGGGCGCGTGGCCGCTGCCTCCCGGCTGCCCAGGCTGCGCCCTTAGCCTCGGCAACTAGTGGGTCCCCGACTTTGCCCTCCGCTCTCCTTTTGCCCTTCTCTCCTCTCTCCCACCCCACCTGCCCACCCTCCCCACCCCCGCAGAAAAAGGAAGAATAAAGAGGAAAACCCCCCAATTCAAATAGGCAACCAAACAGCGAGATGTAAAATGTGCCAACAGTTGTAGCATCTGTGCCCCGTTAGTTACTGTTCTGGGATCTGTGTTTTAAAAAGTTCCTGGTGAGAATTGCATATCCAGGCAAGGAGCTCATCCCAGCATGTCTGTTTGAAGTTAGTTAAACTAAAGCCAAAGGGAAAGGGAGTTTGAATTCAAATTATCCCTCACCGTCCTTCCTACATGAATGGCGTTGTTAGGTTTCAGAGGAACTAAACACCCCCACGTGGTTTCCCCTCCTGCTGTCCACGCAACCTACTTTGTTTGGCATCGTTTTGCTATTAATTGGCAACCTCAATGACATTAATTGCGAATAGCATATTGGTTTGAGCAAAGTGATTATCTCTGTCTCTGAAGAGGAAATGCTCCACTGGAAGTAGGAAATGTTACTTCCATGGATTCATGAGGAAAACTAATAGAGTTAGATATATGTACCCCTCACCCCGCCCTCCGCAAAGATGTTTCCTTTCCTCCCAGGCTGAAATGAACTTGAAGATGAGGGAAGTTCTTAGTTGCAAAATTTAATTATTATTACACGGGCATTTTAATATTTGGTACAACATAACATTTAACCTATAGCTTATATCCAGAGAAAGCAAGGAGATAGTTAAACAAGGCGTTTATTTAAAAAGCTTTAGTTGCACTATTGCTTGTTTCCTTCATACAATGAGGACTTCAGAGTGATCAGGATTAAGGAAATAATTTTGTTAGGTAGGTACATACTAACTCGAAACTCTAGATAATGTCTATATAAATCATACACCTGAGAGTAAACCACACATAATCCAGCTTTTAGAGATGTTAAGTGGGTATAGCATTTGCTACTGAAAACTCATATAGCTGTAATGAACATTTAATATTAGTGTTTTATGAAAAATTTACATATCAAATACTTTTTTGATAGACAAATTTTATCAACATGACTTTGAGAGCTTTTGAAATCAGATTTTTATTTCCTTCCTTCCTCCCTCGCTTCCTCCCTTCCTCCCTTCCTCCTCCTCCTTCCCTGGTTCTGTGGGTTGTAGATGTATTTACTGGGATGGCCCCAGTAATCTCTCTAGCAGAAGCCTATTTGTGTGCCATTTTGGGAATTTCTCTGAGATAGGAATCTTGAAGATAGAATTAATTTCTAGAGGAAACTTCATAGCCTGTGCATGAGTGCGTTCTTTATCACCTGTCTCCATTTGGCATTCGAAGAAGGTAAATCAAAGTGCGCGATTTGTTATTCTGCTCCACTTGAGAGCTGAACTAAATAACACTTGGTCTGAAATTCTGATTGAAGTTGTAGGAGGATATACTGTATTTAATTTAATGCCCTTTAATAGCATCTTCTTGTTCAGCTCGGATGCTGTCATTTTAAAGGTTGAATCTGAGAAGGTTTAACCTGTAGGGAGAGGGAGGAGTAATAAGGAGGTAGGGGTGTAGAAGGAGCTGCATAGAGGAAGGAATGAAGGAGTTACAAACTAAATGTTTCAAATAGTAATAACCGCAGACTTGGCCCGGTATCCAAACAGTTGTTTTATGCCCTGAGGGTTCACTTTGTTTTTAGGGTTTTAAATGTTCTTAACACTTTAAGTGTAAACATTACACATGTCAGTTGTTTTGGTTTTGTAATGAGAAATGGTTAGTCAGATGGTTTGTTCAAGAGGGGTTTGTTTTAATAGTTACTTGTGAAGTAGAGTTATTTCACCTTGATGTTCACTTTGTGCCTGAAACTGGTTGGTTAGTAGTAGTATTTCTTAATAATGGTTGAACACAAATAGGTTTATAAAAGATGACTTTCTGTGAAAATGCTTTGTCAGAGACTTTTAAGCTTTTCATTTCATGGTCCACGTAAACTAATTACTAAAATTCTGTGGCGCACCAAAAAAATATATGTTTTTCCAATCTGACAAAAAAAAATAGGTATACTTTTGATTTATTCATGCTGGATGGCTACTGTTGTGTTAGTTGTCATTTTTTAATTTGACAGTCAAAGGGAAAAGAGGTTAATGCCCCTGACTAAACCGGCAGGTATTGCATGTTTTAAAAACTCTTGCAGCATGCTGGTTGATAATCACTGCTTTAAGTGATATTCTTTCACTCATTTAAAAAACTGTTTTCAAATCACTAATTTCATAAAGGCATTGATGGACACTATTCTTGACTGCTTTTCAAATATACCAGTAATAAAAAACTTACATAGAAAAATATCTTTTGAATTGTCTTACTATTTTTGAAATATCTGACCTGAGTAAAATAAGGCAGTAAAATATTCATTTCCTTCTAATAGTGCTTACGAAGTGAATTTTAGAAATGAAAAAACAAGTTGAAAACCTTGTATATTTAAACTTGTTTGACTTTTCTTTAAACTCCAATAGGTTGCAAATTATGTAGCACTACCAAAGACTTTTTCCACTATGTGGATGTATAACCAAGCAAATTGGACTGACAGAAGTGTCAAGCATGTGATATACCCATGCTGGTTTGCAAAGCATATTTCTGTAGCACAGAGCTTTTGGTTCAAAAAGTAAAGGTGGTGGTGGAGACTTTTGGGGAGGCATTTCTTTCTACAGTGTAAGCTTAAACACAGAGTGATAAATGATGATATGCGTTGTCTAACACTTGCTTATATATAAATAGCTCCACAAGATTGCTTAAATGATAATCGAAAATATGAAATAGGATGGCCTTCATATCACAAGGCCAAGGGTCTACAAATGGAAAAACTGAAATAATGAAATATTTCCAAGGCAACAGACTGTCAACAAGAACTGTAATGCATGGGCATATCATGGAACCACCAGAGAGGATATTAGGTCGTGTAGCTCCAGAGCCAGGAGTTATAATGATCTTTATTATGTAGCACCCTCCCACATTACAACATCGTTTCATATTTCCAATTTCTAATTTATCAATTAAGAAACATATAGCTACTCCAAATCTGTAATGTGCCAATTACTAGGTTTGATTTGTTACAATGAGCAAACTTGAATTCTATGTTATTTGATGCTTTTGGTAAAAAAAAAAAAAAAAAAAAAAGTTACATGAGGTAGTTTTAGTACCTAATGGTATCGTGAGTAAAATTTAGGTCCCTGGGTCTTTACATGTTCTTGGAAATACGACTTTTATTTTTACTTAAAGTTATGTGAGAATACTTTAACTCTCAGCAATAAATTGGTAAGAATTGCATTGCAGCTTAAATAGAATCTAATGATTGGAATAGCTTGATATTTTTAGTGATATGAAGTTTGATTTCCCCCCAGAATTCTTCTACATGATGGTTGCCCCTACAGTAGAGCTATGTTATAGGAATATCAGGATTTCCATGAACCCCTTGACTCTTTTGCTCTGCCCCTGATATTAGACTGGAATCCACTGGCTTGTTCAAATTGCATGTATATGGCTTGTTCACATTGCATGTATTTAAAGCAGGACCTGAAGTCCAGAATTCCCTTGCTCTGTAGCGAGATTTTCTACAACAGTATATATATGTGTGTGCGTGTGTGTGTATATGTATATATAGGCATATATACACACAACAGTATAGACATGCATATATACATGTGTATGAATGTGTATATATGACACACATATCTATCAATCTATCTATCTACCTACCTACTTACCTATGCAGAAAGTAGCCAGCCAAGTAATATGAAAACCAGAGATGTTTACTGAAGAAGATACAAGATACAATAAACATCGTACATAGGACAATGCTGCCTCAGACCCCTTCAAAGTGTCAAAGAGGCACCTTAGGACCTCACACAGTTCTCCCAATTGCCATCAGCTGCCCTGTCGTATTTTCCTGAATCTCATTGATGGTCTGAAATCTCTTTTGTAGAGGAGGCTGAGTTACCTGGGTGGTTTGATGTTTTGCCAAAAAAACTCTGCATGAGACGTGATGTGAGTGGGCATGTTGTCGTGATGAAGCTGCCAATTACCAGTTTCCCATGGCTGTGGCCTTCTGAATCATCCAAATAGTTTCCATGGACGAATGTTCAAGCTTAATGCAAAATCTGATGCAGATTTATTGCATTACTTGCTCAGTCATTTTGCATGTGATGGCCACACAGTACACATGCTCAGTCAGCAGTGTCTACCACCCCGACTGACTAGTACAGTGAAGTCATCACTGTTCACACGTGCACATTCCAGTCCACTCTCCTTGGCTGTTAGGTTACATCCGTGTTGTGAAAACTGTTCCTGTTATGTTAACAGTGGTTGAACTTTTTCTGGACAGACTCCTGTATTTGGAAATCCTCACTTTGTGGGTAGGCAGGGGGTGGTGATGAAGGCAGTGTAGCTTTTATTTAGTTATTTTTTTCAGGCCGTGGAGCTTCGTATTCTGTGGGATATTTGTGGGAGATGTGTTATGAAGATTTCTAAATCACTCCTAGTAATGTTCCCCCCCCTCTGTGAACTTCCGTAAGTGCTTGAATTGATTTTTTAATTTATTTTTAATTGTTATTCTATTACAGTTGTCCCCATTTCCCCCCCTTTGCCCTCCTCTGTCCAGCCCACCCCCTGCTCCCACAGTCAACCCCGCACTGTTGTCCATGTAACGGGTCACTCATACATGTGCTTTGACTAGTCCCTTCCCCTTCGCTCCACCCTTATTTTCCTCCCCCTACTCTGGCCACTCTTGATCTCTTCCATGTTTCTATGTCTCTGGTTCTATTTTGCTTGTTAGTTCTTCAAAAAATTAAGAATGGAACTGCTTTTTGACCCAGCAATTCCGCTGCTGGGAATACACCCTAAGAATCCTGAAACACCAATTCAAAGAACCTATGCACCCCTGTGTTCATAGTGGTGCGGCAGCATGGGTGGAACTGGAGAGCATTAAGCCAAGTGAAATAAGCCAGTTGGTGAAAGACAAATACCATATGACCTCGCATATGAGAGGAATTTAATGAACAAAATAAACTAATAATTAATTCTTAAAAAAATTCTGCATTGTCACCCTAGGCAGGTGGCTCAGTTGGTTGGAGCATTGTCCTGTACACCAAAAGGCTATGTGCAGGTTCAGTCCCCACTCAGGGCATACTTGGAAGGCAACCAATATGTTTCTTTCTAACTTTGATCTTTCTCCCTCTCCCCTCCCCTTCTTCTTTCTCTTAAATCAGTAAAAAATCCTTGAGTGAGGATTTAAGAAAAAAAGAAAAATTCTGCAGTGCCCTTGGTTTAGGATCTAAGTTCAGATGGTTTATAGACATTCCTTAATTGTTTACAATGGACAAGGCTGAAACTTGGAAGAGTTAGTGTTGAAATTTTTAGTTGATTAATTGATTAAATACTAATTTAAAAATTTAAATGCTACCAAAGTTGTACATAATGGGATGTATAGAACTTTAAATATTTCTGTCTGTGCTATGATTAGGTAAGAACCTCCAGAATTTATGGAAAAATTCAGTTATGTTTGCTTTGCATTAAGTGATGTTAGTATTTTCACAATAAATAGTGCTTCCCCCCTTTCCCCTTGTTGGGCAGTGTAATACACCAACTGTAACCAAGTGGTATTTTTACTGTTCTGGGCCCCATTAGTGTGAATAGGATGTTTGCACTATTAAGTTTGATAGAACCTTACGTAGTTAGAATAATTTGTAGTAGTATTAGTAATACTAGAGGGCATAAGCAAGACATGGCTTGGTAAGAGGTGATTGCTGTTATACCTGCAATGACTAGGACAAGATTGAACAACACGGGAAGTTATTGTCTGTATATATTTCTAAAGCATAATATTTTGGTGAATTAATTGCAACACTTGAGGTCTTTTGTACAAAATCATGAGGTACGGTATGAAAACCCCCTAACACCATGGCTCAAAGTGCTTGTGGCCCTTGACTGTAATTATTGACTATGGACCATGGGTTAGTAGTGAAGAATACACCCCTGCCAGATCTGTTGCTCTGATTATAGACTTATCCTTATATTGGTCATGTAAAATATTAGAGAAATGTATAAAACACCTTTTCTGAATGAGGAAGAGGTACAGAATTCAGTGAAGTATAAATAAGACTCCCTATTGCTTTTGACTTGTTAGTTTAATGTCCTGGGGGGAACAGGGATTCAGCTTGTAAAATATTGTAATTAATGACTGAAATGATTAGTTCTTGGAGAAAAGAAAAAGATGCTATATAAATAAAAATTATAGCAAATTTTAAAGAAGATGTTTGATGGGATTTAAAATAAAAAGAGATCACTTATGATAATAATAAACATTTATTGGACACTGCTATGTTTCAGGCCCTGTGCTGAATACTTCACAGTAATTTTCTCATTAGTTTCCCTACTACCCTATGAGGGAAGTGCTAGTACCCCATTTATAGATGACAAAATAGTGGCTTTTCAGTCCCGAGGAAGGTGGTAGAGTTAGAAATTGAATACTGGAAATGAAATTGGTTTGTTTGGGTAGAAATGTACCTTAGCAGTGTGGAGGGGCCTGCATTTTTGGATTTTTGAAGTCAGGGATTTCTGAGCAGTTGCCGGAGAGAGTTCCTATCACAGAAAGACAGTATATGCTATGAATAATGAACTAGATCTCTGCTTCTTGGTCCTTCATCAGATGTTTGGAAAATTTCAGAAATGCGGTGTTTATAAAGTTAGAGGAAGAATCAATGTTTAAATTATTCTCACTCTACTCTTTAATATTCCAGTAGATTTGTCGGCAAGCTCTATAGCTATATATACTTTAGGGCACATTTTTTTACTGACTTGTTAGAAAAGAAGCAGTTTGCTGTGTGCATAAACCTGTTTGGTCAGAGCCTGTGAAGTACACAGGACCTCTTCTGCTCCTGATCCATGCCCCAGAGTGTTCCACAGTTTGTCTAAAGATTATAGTTGAGGTGTTTTTGTTTTGTGATAGTTTTGCCACCAAGTGGTTAGAAACAGCCTCATAGCTCTCTGAATAACATACTTTAGTGCCTGTGTTTCTGGATATTGGACTGTTTCTGGATAAGGACTTGTACAGGTTGGCCTCTTGCCAACTTATTTGGCATTATAATAATGACAGCAAACATTTATATAGCACTATGTGCCAGGTACTTTTCTAAGAGTTTTGCATATATTAATGACCTCATTCAATTAAAAACATAACATGTTAAAAATGGACCACAATAAATACATAGATGATCATTATTTCCTGCCCCTCACTTGCCCTACTTGTAGCATCTTGAAAAAGGGAAAGTTTGTTAATATTTTTATTTCTCTAATGCCAGGTATGATAGGGGTTAGTTTGGCATGTAGCAATTTCTTGATAAGAATTTAGGAAACTGCCCTGGCTGGTTTGGCTCAGTGGATTGAGTGCTGGCTGACCTGCAGGTTTGATTCCCAGTCTAGGGCACATGCCTGGGTTGCGGGCCAGGTCCCTGGTAGGGGGCGCGCGATTGGCAACCACACATTCATGTTTCTCTCCCTCTCTTTCTCCCTCCCTTCCCCTCTCTAAAAAATAAATAAACAACAACAAAAAAACCCCTACAACTTAGGAAACTTTGTAGCATCTGATTCCCTGGCTGCTCTTTGTATTCTATATTTGAGGTAGCAGCAAGCATGCCACATTTAGCTGAATGTTTTTGGATGTAATGCTGTAATACTGTCAACCAAATAGCTTCTTCTTTTTTTTCTTTATTTTCATTGTTGACACTATCATGGATATCCTCACTTTCCCCACCTCTGCCCACCTCCCCCCAGGCCCACCCTGATTCCCCCTGGCCATCAAACAGTACTTGAATATCTGTGGTTGGATGAGTTGATTATTTTGCTTTTGTATCTTAATTAAATATTCACTTTATATTCACATTTTTTTGTTTATGTAAAGAATAGGTTGCCTTATAAAATGTTGAAAAGAGTTCATTTAGAGAGACGATCTACTGAGATATTGAAGATAAAAAGCAACAGTCAATAGAAAGTATAAGTGAAAAAAAATCTACAAAATTTAAAACAGCATTCAGATCATCTTAAAAGAAGTTATATCTGATTGTTTTATTTTTATCAGTATGTTAATGCAGAATTAAAGGGCTCTGACTTGGGTACCTAGGTTGTAACTTAACAAATCTTTATCACATATTTTGAAAAGCAGTACAACATAGCATTTTAAGACTGCTTTATGGAATCATAGGTCATTTCAGTAATATCTTGTAACTGCTGGTAGACTGGGGCTTTTTTTATTTGTAAGATTTGTAAAAAGAATTTTATATGAAGAAAAATTTAATATTGGATCCAGGGCCATCTTTATATGAATATAACTGAAATTAATACCCTCCCTCGTCCCTCACCCCTAATATGTAAATATTTCTTCCTGCAGAAAAGGATACTAGTTCTAAACTTCACACAGAAGGACTTTACTTAGAAAAATTGCAGTATTTTGGTAGGGACAACTGGAAATATTGGAACTTTGTAAAACCTACCTCTTGTCCTAGAAAACAGAGACATCAATGAATAAAGATATTTTAGTAACTAATATGTATTACATTGATTGAAGGGACATTTTTCCTTACAAGAATAATTTATTTCTCAGGATCTATTTCTGAAAACCATGTATATTCTATTCATTTATATGAATGGGATGATTTTTTACTGCACACAATATCTGTAATGGTATACATATGGTTTATAAACAAGCCATATATATACTGTTTACAGCATTATATAAACCAGATATACTATGTTTATATATATCTACCTAAAATAGGACAATATTACAAAAATGTCTTGAACATATTATAAATGTCTTACTTTAGATCGAGTTAAATTTAAATATATGCTGTGGATTAGTGACTTTTCGTTTTCCTAATGCTGTAAGGAAAAGTAGGCTCATCATTTTTTTTTTGCACATTTTTATTGTTCTGTGTAAATGTAATTTGTTAATCCTGTGAAATTTGTCATAGATAAATTTGCTTGGATTATCTTGTCACCACCGTATCTGCATTCTTTTGTTCATTGCTTATTCATAATTTAACAGTCTGGCAGTGAGCCTTTTTGGGATGCTCACAAAAGATATATGACCTCTACCAGCTGCTACTATAACCTGCAGAATGCACAGCAAGACATTAGAAACGTGAGGATTCCTCTACTGATTAAAGTGCTCTTCATTTAAACAGTCTGTTCATAAGAATCTCAGGAATCTTTTGCTACCAGCAGTTTTGATTTTTTTCTTCTTAACAGAATTAGTTCTAACAATTGAATCTTCACTTGATACGAATTTTATAGATTATCCAAAGGAAGTTAATTTCTTGAATGCTGTTTCTTCTTTATATCTGAATACTTAGGTTTTTAAAACTTCAGGGTGTTAAAGTTATCCAGAAATGTTTTTTTGGGGGGAGGAGGTGGGCAATGAAGAATGGAGAGTGGAGAAATGATCACATCCTAATCTTAGAGCCAGTGGTTAGTTTAATCCTACCCGAGTCAACGTACTTTATAGTGTATACTCTAAATACCCTATATTATGTAATATGTGGCATATATTAAAAATAGAATGTTACTTGAAGTGTAACCACATCTTTAGGTTTTTATTATTCTGAATTAGTTTAGCATATGAATTTATTCTCATTCCCCTCCCCTACTCCCCCTCCCCCTCCCTCAATCAGCAGATCGGTTTATGAGTAATGGCTAGTTTCTGCCTCTCTCTGTGCAGGCATATGATTGCGGTTCAAAATAATTCATTGCTAATCCATGCAGTATTGGTTCATCTCCATCACTCTGTTCTGTGATTAGAGCCTCAGGCCTGCTGCCTCCCTTTCTGCCCTGATTTCCTTTAACTGCAACCCTTGTTTTAATATAGTTCTGTAGTCACCACTCTCATACTAGCCTCCCTCCATTCCTCATATATATCGATTGCAGTAGATTAATATTTATTTGAAGCTATTTTTCAGACTTTGTGAAAAATGTGACTCTTCATCTAAAGGGAAGGGGAGGGGGAAGGTGAGGGGGAAGACAAGGGACTCACGTATGCAACTCTTTTTACAGAGTAAAGCTGTGACGTTCCCCACCTTCATTCCATGTTATGGTCAAGGTTTGTTCTTTATACACAAATCAGGCAGTTTAATTTCCTTTTAGACAGGTTAAGCTACAATGTTAACAGTTGAACTCTTGTTTATAACCGTTCTAAAATGGCTTTGTGTATTTTCCAAGTACATGCTGTAGTCCGTGCAACCACCATGATGTACATTGATCAGCTGCATGGAATATTTCCAGACAGGGACACAAAGCTATCATTTTCCTTAACATCAAAATTTGCCAATTTTACCAGGAGGTCATCTAACAGATTTTTAAGACTGTTGCAGATCTCAGTAGTCCTGTGTTCCTTTTAACAATTACTTTTGTCTCATTGTGGCCGTGTGTTTGAAAGTGTAGGTCAATGAGGATGATTGCATTCAGAATTTCATGATCTGTGTAGTGGAACAAATTGAAAGCAAAGCCTGTATCAATCACTGTGAAGGGAGGGTTAATTGTTACCGCTTCTCAAGTCTCTGGACAGATAAACCAGTAATGAAATACTTATTGCTCTGATATGTGAGTGCTAAAGGATGAAACAATGGAAGCAGAAGCAGTCTTCAGAGATAACCAGAAAGGTAAAGAAAAAAATAATAAACTGGGTGAAAGTATGGAACTGTGTACTGCATTAACTCTCTTAAAAGTACTATTGTTTTTTAGCCTCCTACCCATCTTTTCCTGGCAGGTTAGGGCAGTATTATGTATCAGGTTGCTACAGCCAAATAAGAATATAAATGGAAAACTCTCTTTCTGTTAAAAAATAATCTGTATAAAGTACAGTCCTATGCTTCCTATGAACTCTGTGTATTTTATAAAATAATGTTTGAGTTACTATTTAAGGTTTTCTCTTTTAAAAGACTAGTGATGTGATGTAAGTAAAATAATTATAAATGCACAAATGGCTTAAATTCCAGAATGTTTGGTAGGATTGTTTTGTTATCTTTGAAGAGATTTTGGAATTATTGATCCACTGTAGACCAATGCATAGAGGACATTGTGAAATACATAAAGAAATAATAACAATGATGATGATCATGATAATAATAAATAAGAATTAGTGTTGCAAAGAAATCATGACATCAGAGTAAACACATTTAACCATTTCTCCCATATGAACTTAACATTTAAACATCTGTTAGTTACTTATATGTTGAAATATATGCAAAAATATTTAGCCAAATTGAAGTCTTAGGCCCATGACAATCATCTCAACACAGTGGGTAGTTCTGAAAATTAATGAGAATGATAATACTGTAAAGACTGTTCCAGAGTTTGCCCAAATTCATTATCTAAGACTCTTGTTAAGAACATCTCAAAGAATTTTAACCAGGAAAATATATTAATGGTTCAAAAGCATTTTCAAAACCCTGAATTATGAAAGTATAATGGAATTATATATGCAAGAGTTAGAGTTACTAATACAGATAGCAGGAGACATTATGAAGGCATATTTTTCCATAACCTATACTGCTCTTGCATGTGGTTTCATCCATAGGGTTTAATCACATAGATCTTTTTTTTGTATTGAGGATAAGAAAGCCAAGATCATTTGAAAACACCATGGATTCCTTTTCATTAATGAAGGGAAGCATATAGCTATTAAAATTAGGTATGCTTTTTAGTAGTCATTTTAGGTTTGATGAAAACAACTGCTAACAAGGTAGAATTCTTCTCAAAAAGGGAGAACTGTTCCACATCTTTATATTTGTCTCCAGAATGTCAAGAATTTCCCAAGGCCTGTCTCTATGCAGTATTGATGTGGCTGCACAGCAGTTTAAACAAATCATTGGGCATAGCCTTTCGTATGACAGTAGTACCATCCTCTACCTAATGTGGTTTTGTATAAGAGATAACTGTAATAGCAATTCTATAACATCTCGGGATCAGGGGATATTTAAAGTGCTACTAAAATGCCCTAGGACGCAAGTCAGTAGAGAGCCCTAAAAGTAAAACTGTACCAAAGGGTGTCAGTTATTGTGTACAGTAAAGAAGTGACCCATTACTCAGTAATGGATGTGTACTTAAGACAGGAGTCCATGGGTATGGGGACTGTTGGGGCAGTACATTATCTATATTACCATGGGAGGTTGCTCTTTGGGTACTAGTAGAACAGTAGGTAATGGCATAATCTGGTCACCAGTGTGAGTCTGCCCTTATCCTTACAGGAAGGTGTACTCTACACAGGTTCATTAACCATTAAAGCTTGTCTCCTCATTTGTATTGTATTGAATTGCTAACATTTCCTTCCAGTTACAAATACTTATAACTGCAAGGTGACATGGATATATGATATAATCAACTGAAGTGTATGATATAATGGACATGAAATATATGAAGTATATTTTTTCTAATTGTATGGACATTTACAAATATTCTTTATTATAAAACAAATAAACTAAGTTTTTAAAGATCAAATGTGATCCTTGTCATGCAGGTTTCTGTCAAAACAGAGACTATTTAAATATTTTTCTTCTATGAAAACATCTTTGGAAGGAGACCTCTTATTGCAGGAATGTCCAGAGGGACATTGCAGTGGAAGAAATAGGCTGGATTAAGTTATTTTTTTAAAGTGACATATTATGCACATGACTCAATGTAGCACTAAAGAAAAACACTAAAAGTGTTTAGCAATAACTACATTTGTTGGTTAAATTCAATCAAGACAGTAGAATAACTCTGAAAGTATTTGAAAATCAGATGATGTACCATAAAGAAGGAAGTTAACAATGTAATATTTGATGGACAGGAGAGAGCTTAGGGGAATAACTAATCTCTGAAAAAATTGTGTGTTCCTAAAACATTTATAGAGGAATAAATTTCTGCAGTAAAATATTTGCCCAAACTACAACAATTTTTAAACTTTGTTTTTCAAAGGAGCTTTCCTCTACCTCCCCTTACCACAAATAAGGTGAACTGATTCAATGTTTGTAGTATAGACAGATTTAAATATTTATGATTGGATAAGATTTTTTGCTTCTAATAAATAAATGACTTTTAAAATAGATGTATCATTTAATCACTTATTTATTATCATTTAGTCATTTATTGTTTTAGGAAACTTACAATTAATGATAGTAACAGATACTGCAAGTATATTATTATGAGGTAATTAACTTTTTTGCTTTATTTCTATATATGTAGATTACTTATATCTATATTCCATATATTATTGGTAGGTTAAAATTATTTTATCCTTTAAACATATATTTTATGCTTAATTGTCAGTGACAGTTTAACACTACTGATACACATATTTTTCCATGAAAAGCTCTGTTTCTCAAGACGGTAATTTCACATTTTTTCTGTTATGAAAACATTAGGGAAAAAATTTTTAAGCATGGTATAGTGGACTTGTATAACTCCTTTTTTTTCCCTCTTCACTCATCAAAACCCTATTTTCTCAAAGCTAATTTTGACTGGGTTTTTGGAGATAATCTGATCATAGCAATTAACAAGAAAGAAGCATATTTTCATTTTTTAAAAGGAGCCAATAATAAACAAAATTTCAATTAATAGAACATTGAGAATCTTAAATGTACTTTGCCTCTCTCTTCATATCAAGCATATATACCCCTTTCCAACAGATACATTACTCAGTGCTTTGAAATAACTCTTCTGAAAATTTAACACTTACAGTGACATGGTTTTAGGAATACATTATTTTTCCCACATTATTGTATAAAATGGGCAAATAACAGCAGCTTGGTTAAATACATGTGTTGTATACAAGGTCATGGGTAACCATTTTTTTCTATCTAGTTAAAAGTCTCTCACTGTGGTGAAGAGCTACCATCAGGAGAAGAAATGTAGAATTGGGTTGCACGTTGTGACATCAGTGTTGGATTGTCTGCTCAGTGCTGAAATAGAATTTAAATGTAGATGGCTATGGCATTCTTTCTAGAAAAGAATCCACAGCAGATATTCAGACTTTGGTTGAACCAAACTACAGCGGACTTACCAGTAGACTTCAGTCTGGCCCCTTTTCCATTTTTTCTGCATTTGGGTTCATTTACCAGGTCATGTTCCAAGGGCAGACATTACCATCTAGCTACATTTTGCTGTTATTTGTCTGAAGCATCTGTTCCACACATGGAATGTGACCTCTTTTGACTTAAACAGGGACTTTTTAACTCATGGTCCTTAATTGTTATAGCAGTCAATGAATGGGCTTCGGGGGATCCAAGAATCTCCTGAGGTGGCATAGTCATACATTTTTATCAGTTACTCAAAGGGGCATATATTCCCAAAAAATCTGTGTCAAGAATTGTGAAGAGTGACATTTTACCCTGCTTACAAGCTAGTAAGTTAGCTTGCCAAAGTTTAATGGATGCTGGTACAGGATTCAAAAACCTTGGATCAAAGAGGAAGAAAAGTTTAATACAGCCCTGACCACTGTGGCTTAGTTGGTTGGGTGTCATCCCCCAGAGTGAAACGTCACCAGTTTGATCCCAGTCTGGGCACATGCCTGGGTCGTGGTTTTGGTCCCCAGTCTGGGCATGGACAAGAGGCAAATGAGTGATGTTTCTCTCTTACAAAGATGTTTTTCTCCCCCTGTTTTTCCTTCCCTTACTCTCTAAAAATAAGTAAGTAAAACCTTTTAAAAGAAAGTTTAATACAAAATTAGCAGTAGCCAGAGTATAAGTATTTAAGGCAGTTCTCTGAGCCCCTGTTCCTGAAGGGTGATGCAAAGAGGGCCAAATAGTATCTCTCCATATAGGTGCTGTGCAAGAGGAACATGAGCTTAGGGAACCTGAATCTTTTATAATGGACAGTAAATACATCTTCCCTTTCCTCTGGAAGGAGAAACAGTAGCTCTGTACTCCAAGTCTATTCTCTTTACAAACAAAGTTGAATATATAGTTAAGAACAAAGGGCAGCTAGTGACTTGCATGCAAGATGTGCAGAAATGCAAGAGACTCATAGAAACTTGTCTCTCAATGGTCTGAACCACTGTTGTGGAGATTACTATAAAAGCAATGAGAGGATCTAGGGGTGAAATAGTCCTATAGTTTAGAGCTTCTTTGAGCTTAATGCAATGTAAAGTCAACTATTGAAAGAGAAATTAATAAAGATTTTGAATATGTAATTTTCCCAAAATTGTACATGATGCAAATGTATAGTTTTAACTGACTCAGTAGTGGGTGAATCCTTACAATGTTAATATAGTCACATTCTCATGACATATATTTTATCACAGTAGATGTTTGTCTTATTTTGTAAGCATGTTCTCTTCCTGGTTTGCTGTATTTATCCATAAATTTTGACTTGAGAGTTTACTTTGTGTCTTTGAGTTTCTGCATAGCTCAATAAGTTAATTCTGTCAATATTTCCATTTTACAGATAAAGGCAAAACTACTTTTATCAATTATAATTAGTAATTACAATTAGTAAAGATTTGAAATTGGTCTCAAGCCTCATTCTGTATTGTCTTATATGAAAAAGGACATTCTTTTACAATATCAGCTCCCTTCTGATTCTTGTAGATTTCTTTTTTCTCCTAATTGTACAACTTTTATTTTAAATCATTTAAAAAACTTTTCAATTACAGTTGATGTATATTATATTAGTTTCAGGTGTACACCCCAGTGATGAGACATTACATCAGTCTTGTACCCATTTGACAGCATGCATAGTTATTGAAATATTATTGATTATATTCCCTATGCTGTACTTTACATCCCCATGACTATTCTGTAACAAACAATTTGTATTTCTTAATCCCTTCACCCTTTTCACCTATATCCCCCCTAAGAACCCTCCTATCTGGCAACCATCAAAATGTTCTCTGTATCTATAAGTCTGTTCTGCTTATTCACTTATTTTATATTTTAGATTCAATTGTTGATAGATATGTGCTCATTGCCATTTTATTGTTCATTTTTTATTTTTTTTTTCTTCTTACAGAAGACCCTTGAACATTTCATATAATACTAGTTTAGTGGTGGTGAACTCCTTTAGCTTTTCCTTGCCTGGGAAGCTCTTTATCTGTCCTCTGATTCTAAATGGTGATAACTTTTCTGGGTGGACTAACCTTGGTTGTGGGTCCTTGCTTTTCATCACTTTGAATATTTCTTGCCAATCCTTTCTGGCCTGCAAAGTTTCTCTTGAGAAGTCAGCAGGCAGCCTTGTAGTTAATTAACTGCTTTTCTCTCTGCTTTTAAGATTTTCTTTGTCTATAATCTTTGGCATTTTAATAATGATATGTCATGGTGTAGGCCTCTTTGGGTTCATCTTGTTTGGGACTTTCTGCACTTTCCAGACTTGTATGTCTATTTCCTTCACCAGATTAGGGAAGTTTCCTGTCATTATTTTTTTCAAATAGGTTTTCAATTTCTTGCTTTCTCTCTTCTCCTTCTAGCACCCCCAAGATGCAAATATTGGTATGCTTGAAGTTGTCACAGAGACTTTAAATTTATTTGCTATTTCATTCTTTTTTCTGGAGCTTCTCCATTTTCCCACATTTTCTTTCTGTATCATAATGTTTTTCCCTTTCCTGTACTCTGTTCCTCATCCCATATGGGCCCAGCTGATGCTGTAGGTTCTGTCATATATGTTACCTTTTAATATGTTCCATGGACTTGTAGGGTCTTTCTGCACCCCCAAATTATACTAAATCATCACTTTTCTTACCTTCTGATTTCATAATAACTATCTCTATAAAACTAATAATTATGATTACAACATAAATAGGTTAACCATAAGTTTGCAGCTCAAACCTAGCGTTATGCTGTTATTACATTAAAAATTGTGAGGAGATTATGGTCTTTTTTAGCAAGTTATAATATGTAGTTCTACTTCCTACATAGCTTTGATAACATTTAATTGTGAATAGATACACATTTTGTCAGTTATGGTGACAAGGATCATACTATATTCCTTTCTTTTGCAGAGCATTGCATTTTTGTGCATACCATAATTTGTTGATGTAGCTTACTTAAAAAATCTTGGTTACAATAACCCATGGCAGGAGAATCAAGATGGCAGAAGAGTGAGTGGAAGTCACATGGACCTCCTCCCAGGACCAATCTGGAACTACAACTAAATTGTGGAGATGTCACCTGGAATGAACAATAGCGAGAGAAGAGCCTTGTAACCTTGGACAGACAGAAGAATCAGCATTAGCACAACGTAACTGGTAAGGAGTACAATAGAGACTCAAGAAGTTAGGTGGGCGCCCACATGCAGCAGTACCAGAAGGATATCGAAATGGCCAGTTGGATACCCCTAAGAAGAGTGGGGTGTATACCATAAGTGGGGATCTCTAGCCTGCAGTACCAGAGCCTAAAAAGTATACAGATACCAGCCAGCTCTGAAAAGTGGCAGGGTTGCTCTCTGCCAGAGAGAGGTGGCTGGAGATGCAAAGAGTTGTTTAAAGGGCCAACGCATAATTTTTTATTTGCAGCCACTTACCCTGATCTCTGGCAAAGGCAGGGGCAGAGTGGGCTAGAGTCTCTTGAGGAGAGACTGGGGAAGGAGGCTTTGGGGAGAGAACTGAGAGAGTAGTCGGCGGGATCCTGATGCTGACTCGTCCCCCAGATGGAAGCAGTCACTGTGCTCAGGCAGACCACTCCCCCTGAGTGGCAACAGCATGAGAGGACAGAATAGCTCCGCCCCCAGGAGGGACTCTGCCCTGTCGTGCTGTATAAGCCTGACTGCTGAGTGCAGAGTGACTAGATGAACAGCTGAAGGAGACAGCCACAGACAGTAGATTCCTGGAAGTCTGAAACAGACTGCTTAAGGCCAGACAGGGTCAACATCTGACATTATCAGAGGCAGATCCAGAAAGAAAAAAACAGAGGTCTCTTACCATAGAAGTTTACACCACAAAGTCAGGAAATCAAGACAGATCAATTTAAGAAGCAGAAGCAAAAAAGAAGAGTCTCACAAATAATACAAAGGCAAAGAAACACCCCTCAGTCAAAGGGAAACGAGGAATCCCCAGAAAAAGAACTAAATGAAATAGAGGCAAGTAAACTATCAGATATTGAGTTCTAAGGAAGTTCAATGAGCTCAGTGAGCTCAGAGAGAATTACAAAAAACTACAGGGAGATTACAAGGAACTTCCTGCAAACTATATCACCATGAAAAAGGACATATAAACTATCAATAAGAGAGAAGCGGAAATGAAGAATACAATTTCTGAATTGAAGAACACAGTAGAAGGAATCAAAAGCAGCCTAGATGAAGCAGAGGATCGAATCAGCAAGCTAGAGGACAGAAAAAGGTAGAAAAAAGCTCCAGGAAAGAGCAAGAAAATGTAAAAAGGCTCAAAAAGAATGAAGTCATTTAGGGAAATGCAGGACAACCTGAAACATAATAATATCTGGATAATAGGAATACCAGAAGGAGAAGAGGAGGAGGAAGGGATATAGAACCTGTTTGAAAAAGTGATGATGGAAAACTTCCCTAAGTTTTGGAGGAGAGAAAAAGTCACACAAGTCCAGGAAGTACAGAGGGTCCCATTCAAGAGGAACCCAATGAGGCCCACTCCAAGACACATCATTATTAAAATGGCAAATATCAAAGACAAACAGAGAATCTTAAAGCAAGCAAGGGAGAAAGAGGTAACAACATATAAGGGTGCCCCAATAGGGCTAGCATCTGACTTCTCAACAGAAACACTACAAGCCAGAAGGGAATGGCAAGAAATATTCCAAGTAATAAAAAGCAATAGCCTGCAACCAAGACTGCTCTGCTCGGCAGGGCTCTCAATTAAAATGGAAGGCGAAATAAGGAGTTTCCCAGACAAAAGAAGGCTAAAAGAATACACCTCCAAAGAATCCACCAAACCAGCATTGAAAATATACTAAAGGGACTACTTTAAGAAGATGAAGAAAAAGAATCTATGAATACCCAGTTCTTTTCACAGTCACCAATACTTGATAATACCAGTATTTTTAATACTTACTAATCTGATTGTGGCAATGATGTGTTATTTTAATTGTTACTTTATTATTTGTTAAAACTAAGCCTGTTTTTGTATATTTCTTGCCTATTTCTATTATTTTTAAAAAAGCTTTAAATGACTTATTCTTTACCCATTTTTTGCTTAAATGTTTGGAAAATTTTTTCCCTAAAAAACAAAACAAAACTATTAACTCTCTTTTAGATGTGTTGCAAATACTTTCCTATTCTATTACTTGTCCTTAACTTTTTTATAGGTATATTACTGTATCACCTTAAATGTTTAATGTAGTCATATTATCAATATTTTACTTTATAGCTTCTGGGTTTGAATATTTTACTTCAGGGTAAGAAGACTATTTTGTATTTTCTCCTAAAACTCCTTAGATTTTACATATTGATTTTTAACTCACCTGAATATTTTTTATATAATGGGTGAAATAGGGCTCTATATTTGTTTTATTTCACGTACTAGTGGTTCATGCACTTTATTTGTTGAATAAACCTTTTTTCCCCCATTGATTTGAAGTATCAATTTAATCATATATTACATTGTTAGATATTTATGTTTGTTTCTAGAATGCTCATTTTATTTCATTGATCTACTTGATTATTTCTGTGCTGGTGTCATGTTGTTTTAATTGCTGATACTTTATAATGGATTTACATTTTTCAATATTTTATAATGGATTTTGACATTTAAAAAGTAAATAAATAAAATCAATCTGCATTTAAAAAAAGAAGGAAAGAAAGAAGGAACTCCTACCTTTTATGACAACATGTATGGAACTGGAGAATATTAAGCTAAGTGAAATAAGCCAGTTGGTGAAAGACAAATACCATATGATCTCACCTCTAAGTGGAATCCATTCAGCAAAATGAACTAATGGACAAAATAAACCACAGGCATGGAAACATGGATCAGACTGAGAGTGACTAGAGGGGATGGAGAAGGAGGACAATGGTGGAAAGAAGGGGAAGGGACTAGGAAAAAAAACATGTATGAATGACCCATGGACATGGACAACAGAGTGGGAATTGACTGGGAGCAGGGGGCAGGGTCGGATGGGTGGAGGAGGGCAAAGGGGGAAAAATTGAGACAAATGTAATAGAATAAATACTATTTAAAATTAAAAAAATAAAAAATAAAATAACTTATTGCTTTTTTTTAAGTTAATTTAGTTACTTTTTAAATACATTTGTCTCTACCTTCCCCCCACCTCTTTCCCTTGCCCCCTCCCACCTTCCTTCCCTCAGCTCTTCCCCTTTGGTTTTGTCCATGAGTCCTTGCTATATGTTCCTTGACTTGCCCCTTCCCTTCCCTTTCCCTGCCCCCCCCCCTTCCCTCTTGTCTCTGTTGATTTCTTTTCCTTTCAGTGTTGCTGGTCTTATTTTCCTTGCTTCTTTGCATTGTTGGTTAGGTTCCACTTATAGGTGAGATCATATGGTATTTGTCTTTCGCCCCCTGGCTTATTTCGCTTAGCATGATGCTCTCCAGTTCCATCCATGCTGTCGCAAAGTTTAGTACTTCTTTTTTCTTTCTGCTGCGTAGTATTCCATTGTGTATATGTACCATAATTTTTTGATCCAGTCATCTACTGATGGGCATTTAGGTTGCTTCCAACACTTGGCTATTGTAAATTGTGCTGCTATGAACATTGGGGTGCATAGGTTCTTTTGTATTGGCGTTTTGGTGTTCTCAGGCTAGTCCACTGTTGGTGGGAATGCAGACCTATTGCTTTTTATCCAAAAATTCAAATCCAGTTATGATGAAGCATTCACCTCCAATCAATGCCCAATGACTGGTACTTTGCTTTCTCCTTTTCTAGTCTTTTAGCCCAATTTTTATTCCAACAGGATTTAACAATACTAATATAATGCAAATTTAATTATCAAAACATAGTTTAGTAACAAATAAGATCAATTAGACCCAACTATTCTCTATTGGATATATTTTAAGATTATTCTTTACAATGGGGATGTTTACATGAATGTCAGTCAAATACCTGGAGATCATGCTAAAATATCAAACTAGAACATGATTTTGAGGTAGTTGTCTGTCTAGCTGTTGGAAAGCAGATCATAGTTCATCATCAGAATCTATCATTAAAATTCTAAATTCTAAACCAGTATAAAGGATACTAACCAGAATGATGGATGATGAAAAAATAAATTATAGTTTTTTTCTGTACTTGTCTTTCTACATAGATCATGACCTCTCTGGAAGGAAAGGGATCAATTTCCTTCATTTTGCAAGCTCAGTGGTGAAATGTATTCCTGGAACAGAGTTAGTGAATCAAGGAATGAATGAATTCCAGTCCTAATTAGGCCTATTATATATTTATGTTTCATACCATGAATTCCCTGGATCTGTTGAAAACCTTCAACCACCTTTTTCATACTCCAGGAAAAATAAGCATCTTGTAATTGTAAATATTTTACCAATGCTTAGAAATTTCTAGTGTATTCTGGGTTTCAAGGTTAAACTAGTTATATTGTCTGTTCTGGATTCCCTGAAGATTATACTCATGTAAATCTACAGAGAAGAATTTTAGATTCAAGATGTGTCAAAGTTCTCCATTAAACAAGGAATCAAGAAATTCAATTAGAACCCAATATACCATTTATAGTTTCTTTACCTGCAAATGATACCACCAAAAAGATGAATTCTAGAAAAATGGAACATTTCCAATTAGAATTATATTTAACTCATGTTACAGTCAATTGTAGTTCCATAAAATTTAAATTTAATTAATTCTATATTTCACAAAATTGTACCTATAATAATTTAAGTTGACTAGACCAAATTAAAAAAAATCAATCACGTGAAATAGAACAGGTTACAAAGAGACCTGACATTTTTCTAGGGACCTCTCCTTTGGTAGCACAGTTCAGCCATCAAAAACAGTTCAGCCTTGTGTACACAGTACCTATATCAAAAATCTTTGCACAGAAAATCTCATGTAAGGCTAACCTCAATAACCATGATTAATTTAGCTCTTCACCGTGATTGATTAATAGTGGTGAATATTGTTACTTTTATACAAACCAGTAGAGGGACAAAACTTGATAAACTTGCTTGAACTTAATATATATAAAGAAATGAAATAATTAATGACTCTAGGGAAAGAATGGATCAGTAGTTCAAATATACTTATTCCTTTCTCTCTTTACTCTGAGCATGGCTCACTTTCTACAAAGTTTATTCTCTGTAGTCACTACATTGTGGCTTCAGTGTATATTAGTCACATCAGATACACTAATGTGCGTTTTGAATAATTTTAGGAATAAAATTTAACTACAAATTTATTAATATACAGGTAAAGAAACACATGTAATTCTCTGAAACCAAATAACCTCTGGCATGTTGATGTATATAACAATGTCCACATACACACACAAACACCCTTTGCAAATAGAAACAGCTCTCTATCCTCTAAGACAGTTAGACATTCTATTCAGTGTTAATAATGAAAACACAATCCAATGGGCAAAGGTTTTCTATTTGCCCAATTGGAACATAGGGTTCCAGAAACAAATATAACCATACATGGGTATTTGGTGCGGTGCTTTATCGTGATGATGATTTTACTTTTGTCCATATCCATCTGGGCTTTCCAGCTCCAGAAGAAAGTGGTCTTGTACATCCAGTACCTATTTAGGGCAAATGTACTCTTTCTGAGGAAACACAGACCATCTCTTGGCTGTGTTTTCTTATTTGGAAAATTTGAGCAACTACACTTGTGTTACAGTTTCAATAATATTTTCACAGTTACTGCTTATTGTATTATGTGTCAGACACAGTGATAAGTTCTTTATAACACATTATCTTAACTTTCTAAACATTAGAATTTGCTAATTTGTAACATCTTTGACATCTTTAAGTGTTGCTGATTGTAAACATTTATTTTCTGTTCCAGGATTTGTATTTGTGTTTTCTCTTAGAAAATTTGAAAGGTTCAAAAATTTTAGTTTTGTTTCACTGAGTTACTCTCTTTTATCATTTGGATGTTGTACATCTACCTCTCACTATGGGGAACATGAACTTCTTACTCCCCAATATGGTGGTAAGATTGCGGGAAGCGATACAGGCTTACAGAAGTTCTTGTTTTCTCTTGAGTTTTGTAAGTTAGGACGTTTTGTAGCCTAAATGTAGAAACGTCATAGATTTTGAATCATTGCAGTTACATTTGTTGCTCCCGAGTACAGTAAGCTTCAGTTTATGTTTCATATTTTGACCCCTCTCCTTTGCTGTGTTTCTTTATCTCAGACTCCTCATTTCCTTACATACTTATGAGTCTAATTCATCAGTTCCCTTAAAGTTGTGGTTTTCCATTTTGAAGTGCTACCTAATGGTTTTTTTTTTTTTTTTTGTCTTTTTGAAAAAATCTGTGACTCTTATTCTCTGCTTGGATTTTTACTTCTTATTATATTACACATTCTTTAAATTGAACTTCTCTTCCCTAAAATAATCCAAAGCCTCCAGATGTTTTAATAGCCTCTCCCTGACCCCATGAACCTATCTGTATCTTCAGTTTTTCTTAGCCAACTACATTCAACTTTCTTGTCTACCTCTAAACCCGAGGTGACCTGCTGCTATCTAGAGACACTTTCAGTCTTTCTCTGCATAATCTCGTAGCAGCATTTGACACTGTTGATTGCTCCTTTTTTGAGATCTGTTCCTTTGACTTCTGTGTGCCATGGTTTTTTGGTCTTTCTCCCAGCTCTCTGTTTGTCGTTCAGCATTCTGGCCTGGTTTGCTACTCTTCTCTTTCTCTCCTCCCTCCTGGAATCTGCTATCCATTTCCATGGCTTCATTAGAGAAGATAGTAAAGATGCTGACAACACCACAATTGTTCATTTAGAGACCTCTCGTACCTCTAAACCTGTATACACAATTGTGTATTGGCCACAGTCATTTAGGTGTCCTTGGGCACCTCAACTCAAAGGGACCCAAAACTTCACTGTACAGTGCTTAGCACATAATATGTGCTCATTATATTGTATGTCAAATGAGCAGTTGGTAAATAAGTAAATACCTCGGCAGGAAATGTCGCCTCAGCACAGATTCACACCAATGTGTTGATGGTGATACTGTTATCTTTCTCTGCCAGACTACTGATGCATATACTCTTGTCTGCCTTGACCTTTGAAATTTATCCTTTTTTCTCTTTCAACTTCCTGATTTCCAGACACACTACTTATTTCAACTTATTCTTGAACTTCTTTATTTGTATCTTGATGTTTTTTCCCCCTAAATTTTGCTTTGCTTCTTATGCCCCCTAAAACCACAAATCCTTTATTCATAGACCTGACCTACTTTTAGACAGGGGATGTCTGGTATTTAGTAGGGATGTGTGCATGTGTGTGGATGTGCACACGTTTTAATTGTAGTTCAGATAAAGACTCCAACGATGAGTAATGGCCTTGAGTCTAGCAAGGTTGGGCAAATGAAATAAGCTTACCCTTCAGAAAACTGTGTTTACATTTACATGAGTAAATGCTTCATGTACATTTGCCCATATTGTCATTTTGCCATTTTTAGACTTCTTTTCTTTCACGAAATCTGCAGTTTGCATGAATTGGGTTCAAGCTTCTGGTAGAAAAACTTAATTATGACCCTGATGGTAAAGGAGTCAACCGGTTCAGGGAGGGCCCCATGAATATGCACAGTGTTGGTTTTAGAAGTGTTCAACCCACAGCATCACCACGGCTTATTTAAATCCCTGAGTATTTTCATGTTTACAGAGGAGAAAACCCTGTTTTCTGAACTTATTGAGTTCTAAGTTTGAATGAAGTGCTATTATCTATAGTTTTTCTCAGCTTAAGTATACTCCACAAAGAGGGGATAGATTGACTAAAGTCAGGTATCTTGTGTAAACTAGCAGAACATTTTAGGAGCATTACCTATGGGCACATCATGTCTCATGTGTCATGTGAGTTTCCATTTATTTCTGTGTGTGTGTGTGTGTGAATAATGATTAATTGTTGAGTTAGGCAGACTCTGTAACTCTTTCTGTCCTTCCCAAGCATGTATCATGGAACTTTGGAAAGAAAGAGGATCTGTTGGTTACAAGATACCAATAAAACACATGGGAGAATTTTAAAGGGAGATTATCTTTACTTTTATGTTTTCTTTGTATTTACATAGTCTTTTTCATTGGCTTAAATATTCTTTACAGTCATTATCAAACTCATGTAGTGAGTTTGTAAGAGAAGCAGGAAAGACAATATTTGTTATAGAGCCACACCTTATTATATGTTTATATCTTTGAACATTTCTTGGAACAGAAGAAAAGTACAAGTAAAATCCTGCATTAATATAAAGGGGGTCATTTCAAATACAGGTGGATGCTAAAGAGAAACACCAATAACACCACAATGGAAAGTCCAATTTTGCACTTTTATTTTTGGAAGGGGGAGGAGTTATTTTATACACTATTATAATTTGTATTAATTCATAAAAATGGACTTTTCTCATTACTTTACAGTGAAATGTAGTCATTACTATTTTTTTAAAATAATATTTGTGTCCTTTGGAATACAATAAAATCTTTTTTTATCCATGTATTTTATTCATACAACATTATGTGTTTAATGTGGAATTAGATAAAAGCAAAAGACACACATAAAACTTAATAGTGATCATTTAATAAATAGTGGGAGATGAAAACCTCCAATGAGACAGCTCCATTTAATCATAAGAATCCAAACATCAACGTCTTGTGTTTCACTTTGTTGTGTTTTCCCCAGGGCATGTGTTTAAATATGTTCACCAACCTCTGGAAGTATTTAGAGAAATGTTTGTGCTACTTAATTCCCCAAGTAAATGGTAATTTCATGGCAGTTCTTGAAATAAACATTTTTAAACTTGAAAATATTTTGTGACTATTCCCATTACAGAATCAAAAATTTAAAACTCAAAGTAATATTTTACTAGTAATTTGAAGCCTGATAACATTTCTCTGAAAAATGCAAATTCATATCTGATTGTAGTGTTGCTGTCCTATATTGGTTCTGCTCTCTTTCACACTTAATCTGTATAACATGTTATGATGAATTACTCCATCTCTCAAATTGAGAACGCCTCTTGGTTATTCACAATGGGAGTATTGTCTGATATCCTATCTGGCCACAAGTTCCATCTTCATCATTACCCTCGTGATGAAGACAACATGTGTGGAACTCTTTCTCTGTCTCAGGAAGTGTGCTAAGAGCTTCACATATGTGATGACATTTAATTCCAACTGAAACCCTCTGAGGAAGAGCTTATATACCCATTTTATAGGTGAGGAACTGAGTCTTCTCTGTAAATCAGTTGTGGTCTTATTTAAATTCTTAGAATTCTTATTTTATAGTGGTAAATAAGAAGTAAAAGAATAAAGAGAGTGGCTCAGATGTTCACATGCAGAACAGTGTATGATAGTTACCTAAGTGCAACATAAGTTAAAATCCTCTGAAGTAAATAACCACACACAAATGTAAAATCCCTCAAATACTTTCCCATTCAGTTATAGAGTCAAAAGAAACAATTAGGGGAAAAAAGGAAGCTTATTTATCAAAGTGTTTTTGTACACGGGTGTGTTGCTTCGTGATGTCCGTGAGAATCTGTCAGTCTGAGTTCAGGGCCTCAGCGGATGGAAGGGAGGGGGACACGGTGGGGCTGCGATGTTTTGAAGAACAACCTCACGACTCTGGAGCAGGGAACCAGCAAACGATGAGTTGGTTGATTAATATTCGTTTGAATGGAAAATACAAAGGCTGGATTTTTATTATTTGAGTTATGGAAAATGAAATTTTAAACTACTAAGCACTAATTTATTTCAAACTGCAAGTAATAACATCAGCATAAAGGTAGAAGTAGTAAAACCATTTAATAAATCATTAATAATGAAAAATGTTATCTTAATAAGAATAGTTTTTGCTTCTGAATGGAACTGTTTTAAATGAAAACATTAACAAGATAGATTAGTAATATTGTATGAAATCTAAGAATATACTATATTTAGGAATTAGGCCACAATTTGAAAGAGCGTATCTACTTCTAATTCAAGATCCATTCACCTCCTTCCTTTCTGAAAGATATTTATTGTTTAAATGGGTGCTATTGAGTGGGTTTTCTCATTGTTAGTGGTGATAGGTGAAGCTCCTGAAGAAAGTCTAGATAAACTTGAATGATAAAAATGATACTTTCCAGGGCTAAAAAAGTTACTTTAAAATCGCAAGCTGTTCTGAATGCAAATAAGTAATGGCTATAGAGGTCTTTTCTGTTTGCTGCATTAAGTCGCCAATTAGCTATCTTTCAGAATTTAAATACAGAGTAACATTTGATAAGGGGACATTTGCCAAGTGGAGAGAAAACAGCAGATAAGAACATTAAATTGAAATAATGAGCTGCTAAAAAAGATAAAGGATCAGGCTGTTCCAACACAATTTGGTGGTGCTGGCGGCAGGGGTGGGGCCGGGGGGGGCAGTTGTGTGGAGGGAGAAGAAACTTTGAAACTGGGTCCCCCAGCTTTTTCAAAGAACGGTCTCCTTTGAATTCATTGAACCAACTGCTGCCTCCAAGGGGAAGGCATGGGAGGGTGTGCTGGATCTTCACCCATGCTTATCGACCCAGTGGCCTGCAGCTTCCAGCCCACCCACCTCCTCCTTCCTCTGAAAGAAACATTCAAGAGACAGAGGCAGTCATTAGTGCCATGACTGATGTCGAAGTTAGAACTGGGCTCCCCATTTTAATGTTTAAATTAATTTCACATTTAAAATTAACATTCAGTATCCAACTAGAAATTAGTAGACGATTCAGTGAGATAATGCATGAGAAAATGCCTTATTGATTCTAAGGTTCTCATAAACTAATACGGCAATAGCATGGCATAAATAATCCTGATGCTCAGTATTTAGGACTTTTTGTTACTGTTGTGGAAAAAAACAGACCGGAGAGAAGCTATGGTTTAGGAGGTCAGAGATGCCATTAACTAATGACAGATTCAGTTTTTCATTGCCTGTCTTCCTCAATATACCTGAAAATTATAGTCAAAGAATAACTTCTACTTTCACTGAAATGTAAGTTCGAAAGTGGTCACACTTATAAAAATAATGCTCAGATATGGACAAAATGGCTGATACTATCCAAAACAATGTTGTCCCCAACTGGGAAATTTTCTTCAACTCTTAGTTTTACTTTTTACTACACTAAAAAATGAAAAGCATTAATTGATTTAGTGCTTGCTATATGCCAGACTGTGCTAAGAATGTTTCATGTATTATTCATTCCTTATTCAACCCTATGAGATAGGTGTTATTGTTGCAATTTTATAAATGAGGATGCAGCAAGACAGAGAGGTTAAGTAAATTGCCTAAGGTCACACAGCTAAAAATTTCATAGCCAGGATTCCAGCTTAAGTCTCCTGTACTTCAGATCATAGGTTCCTGGTTGATATACTGTATATTCAGCAAATGTGCTGAAATCCCCTCCCCTTTATTTTGACCATATCTTTAAGTTTAAAAAAATGCAATTGTTACATATGTACATACAGTATGTTGTAAGTAGAAGAGGAAGAAGTATCTTAATGAAGACATTTAATATTCCATATGAGTAAAGGAAATCCTGAAGATTTAATGGAAGCATCTATTGTAAATCAGGTAGCCCATTTATTGTGCCAGAGGAAGAGTTTCCATATTCTAAATAGTGTAACTAGAGAAGCATAAAGAAATGGCAATTGTGAAAGTCTAAAAAAGCAGAATATTTAAAAAAAATCCTTAATATATGTACCGTATAATACATTAAATATTTTGGTTTGAACCATTGGTATTAAAAATCTCAAGACAATCGAGGTTGGTGTCTTGTATATATATTAAGCTATATTGTGTCAGTGAATCTACACTTGGGATATAGTTATGGATTACATGTTTTCTAAATCCAATAAAAAGTTTAATGATGATACATTTTCAAGTTTTAAATCACATCACTTTTTAGAACCAATACACTGTACAACTCCAATGTTTATTATCTAACATAGCTTCTGAGAGAGGAATCTCGGGATGCCTCCCTGGGTAGTTCTAGCTCGTGGTCTGTCATGAGATTGCAGTCACATGTTGAAGTTAGAGTATTGCTTCCAAGATGGCCTAGCTCACGTGGTTGTTATCAGGCCTCAGCGCCTCACTGGCTATGGACTGCAAGTCTCATTTTCTCACTTCCTAAACCTTTCCATAGGCTGAGGGTCCTTATAGTGGCAGACAGCTTACCTCATAGAGAGTGATGAGAGAGAGAGACAGACAGACAGACAGACAGGCAGGCAGAAAGACAGGAGAGACCCTATATGAAAGCTGCAGTCTTTTAGAACCTGTCTTGGAACTGTCTTACCATACACATTCTGCTGGTCACAGAGACTGGCCAACCCTGGAGCACTGTGGATGGGAACTATACAAGGGTGTGAAGTACTAGGAGGTGGGGGATTATTGTGAACCATTTTGGAGCTGATTTCCACAAGTATTTTATTAGGGAAAAAATGTACCAATAATGTTCCAAAGTTTTTATTAGGAGACATTGCCCATATTGTATCACAGTATTTATAGTTTAAAAAGTCTGAACCAATCCTCTTCCCACGTTGGATAGCACTTTGTCATTTTTGTTGAATCGAATTTGTGGGTGTAGATGAAATTTGTTACATCAGACTAAAAAGCCATTTTTATAATGGAGCTATTATAAAATATCCAGAACTATATAGGTTCTGGATTTGAATGTCTGTTTTCCTGTTTCCCACTGTGCCGCTTCAAAATCTCAGCTTTCTTATCTGTAAATTAAGATTAATATTAGCCTGTAGACCTGCAGATTCTACTTGTAAGAAGTCCAGTCAGGTGATGAAAAATAAATGATAGGTAGTAGAATTAGTAGGTGAGTATACAAAACATGTTTTTCCCCCAGAAATACCTTTAAAGGAAAGATACATTAAAATTAATTAATATTTAGTGCTGTACCAAATTTCAGAAAAGAATGTCAGGTGAGATTGCCTCTTATAATTGAGTAAGTAAAAAGAAACCCATGTTACTAATAACAATATGATGAGGCTAATTGAAAAGAGCAAAGAGACATCAGCACATGGGCTAGAAGAGAGATGAAATTAAAACTGTTTTTTAAAGACATTTGCAACAGTGGGGACTAAATATTTAAAACACATTGAGATATCTGGTCATTAATAAAAACTGATTTTATAAACCTGGGAGAAAGTTTTCAAAACATAGGATTAAAAAAATCAGAAGTCATTAAGGGTAGAGCAACTGAACTTGATTTTCTTTTCCATTAATGTATCCTAAGTTAGAGATAGATTAACTTAACATCTAAAAATTCTCAGTCTTTGAGGAAAGGCAAAATGCTGGTCTTCACAGTTTTGTGGTTGCTGCCTTAGGTTGCTTCCCTTACCCTCAAGTTCTGTGACTTCATTGATTTTCCAATCCAGCAACCTAACATATTAGGTCCATTTTGATTCTTGTGCAGGGGTGCATATTTTTTCTTACCTCTGCAAAAGGAATGGGTTTTCTTTTTAGTTTTCACTGTTAATTAAAACACATATTCAGAAAAAATAATTATAAAAATAAAGTAATTATAAAACATAATTATTCACTCTCTTTATTTTCTAGATTCTAGGCTAGGGTTATTGTAACAAAGCACCCCAAACTGGATGGCTTAAACAACAGAGATTTATTGTCTCACTATTTTAGAGGGTCAAAGTTCAGGATCAAGGTAGCAGTAGGGCTGGGTCCTTCTGAGGACTATGAGAGTGGAATCTGTTACATGCTGCTCTCCTAGCCTCTGCTGGTTTGCTGGAAATCCTGGGCATTGCTTGGCTTGTTGATGTATCACTCCAGTCTCTGCCTTCATCTTTATATGATGTTCTACCAATTTTGCCCTTTTTATAGGTATGCTGTTAGGGCCCACCCTAATGACTTTGACTGTGTCTGCAAAGACCTTGTTTTCAAATAAGGCCACATTCTAAGGGCCTAGGCATTAGGCTTTAACATTAAACCTACCCAGGGTAAGACAGATACTACTACCACCCCAGCAATGGCTGGCTGGAAGTGCTCTCACTCCCTCCTCCTGGTGGTAAACATGATCTGAACTTTTGTGAAAATGATTTCCATGTTTTTCTCTACAGCCTTATCACTTGCGCATCATCTCTAACAAAAAAATATAACTTGTTTAAGACTTCTTTTATGAAATGGATAAATTTTAAAAAGTAGGAGTGGAAATTAATATACCATGTATAATGTTATCAGTTCCCTGAGGTTAGTATTTATTAAAAATGCCTACTTTTAAGGGTAAAATAAGTAACAAAAATAAAACTTCTACCTTTCAGTGGGAAAAATAGAGGTAATACTTTGTGAGTTCCATTTTGGATCAAATTTTTTTTTTTTAACACAGACTGCCTCCTCAGTTGATGACTAATACCTATGTAAACTTTTTTGGAATGTACTTTACTTCCTCAATTTGTCCATATTGTAATGAAACCCATGATCATGGTTTCCAAACTTTCAATACTAAGGACTCAAATTATTGTGTTCTACCTAAACCAATTCTGAAATATTTTAATCTTGTAAACAGCACTTATTAAGATATATTCAGGTCTTGCTATTCTTTAACCATTAGCGAGGAATGCCCACCAGTGGGACACCTGATCTGCCTGAGATAACCTGTAGTAAAACACCACCTGTGTCACACAGGTTGCAGTCAGAGGAACTGGATGTTTTAGTTATCTCGTTAAGCCTTATTTAGGAACAAATATAAGACTTTTCTTGGTTTTTAAAAAATACTGAAAATACTTCACAGTCATTATTACCTTTGAAGATTCCTGAGGACAAGGTTTCAATGGAACACACTGCCCTGACGCGTAGCCTGTGCTGAAGTCTGCAGCATGAAAGAATACTTATATTAAATTCCTTGTAATCACATTTTTGTTTTAATTAAAGTCTTCAACCCCACAAGTACAGATGGTCGCCAAATTTCAAATGACCCACAATAAATCCAGCAGGTGCCCCTGTTCACCCATTTCTCTCCCCTTTATTAAAGCCCCTGCTGTGCCTACTGTAGGAAAGGGCTAAAAAGCAACTCTTTGTCACATAGTATACCCTTCATATTTCTTTGTCTAGCAAAATACATTTTTATTTACTTAAAAAAATTTATTGTACTTTTTCCATTACCATTCAGTCCCTTTATATCCTCCAACCCCCACAATCACTACACTATTGTTTATGTCCATGAGTCCTTTTTCCTTTTTGCTCAATCCCTCTGCCCCCTATTGTCCTCCCCACCTTTAGCTGTCGTCCTGCTCTCTATCTATGAGTCTGTCTCTATTTTGCTTAGATTCCCCATGTGAGTGAAATCATATGCTATTTGTCTTTCTCTGACTAGCTTATCTTACTTAGCATGATGTTCTCCAGGTCCATCCTTGCTGTCGCCTTTTGACTCAGCAATACTCCTTCTGGGAATATATCCGAAGAAACCAAAACACTGATTCAAAAGAACATAATCATCCCTATGTTCATTGCAGCATTATTTAAACTCACCAAGATATAGAGGCAGCCCAAGTGTCCATTAGTAGATGAGAGGATGAAACAACTATGGGATGTTTACAAAATGGAATATTACTCACCTGTCTAAAAGAAGAAAATTCCACTCTGAGCAAAGTGCATTTTTATAAGGATCTTTAAGACTTGTCAGTTCAGGAGTGGGAAATGGTTAAAAGAAGTGGTAAAAGGATTAGGAGAGGTTAGCTTGCTCCCCACTAACTCATTTCAGATTTGTTTGTTTGCTCACAAGAGAGACTCCCCAATAGAAAACTGGGGCTCTCCTTTACCTGAAGTGCTCACTTCATGTTAGTGGGACTGGAGCGCTGCAGTTAGATCCATTAGAGTTAGCATGCTGTCTCTTTACAAGGTAGATGATCTCAGAAAGCACCCTTGCAAATTACTTTGATCATGTTGCCTTTTGTCTAATGTCTGAGATAAAGAGTATTGTACTCGGTGGTAAAATGTTTGGATAGGATGAGAAATGGTTTTGGTGAAGTGGTGGGGGACCCTTCTGTGCTCTAGGAAGGGGAGTGGTTATTAAGATTTGAATCAAGACATTTTTACCTTAGTGTCTAGGAAAGAGAAAAGTAAAGAAAGAAAAGATTCTAAGAACACACTCATCTCTTTGAAGTTTTTGCCTTGAGCTAACTCCAAACCCAAACAAGAAGTGGAATCGAGTGGGGTTAATGTCTGTTTTTAAATTTTTAAAATTTCCTTTTTCATTGACTTACCATTCGTACTGTGAATATTTGGTCTATGTTTTTGCCACATTAAGGTTAACCAGGCATCTGGGGCTGATCAGACACCTAACCACAATCTAAAAAGTCATCTGTTATTTGAAAGAGTGCTCTTAGTTTCCTATAAAAATGTGCTTTTAAAATTTCATTTGTTTGTAAGTTTGGCCTTGCTTGTAAATGAAAATCTGTTTATAGTTCTGCAAGTATACTTTGAATTTTGAATGTCATTTCTATAGCAGGTATACCTAGATTAAGTCATTCTTTGAAGTACTGTCATCTGAAATAAGCCATGGGACAGAGGTGAACATATTTTTACTTTTTACAATAAATTACTTTTTTTGAAGTCAAGAACTTTATCAAATGGATTTCTGCTCCTTTGGCCCATAGTATATTGCTTTGTACATGGATTAATAGGTTAATGTTGAAGAATGAATGAGTGAATGGTTATATAGAGATAGAATATATAACTTGAATGTATACAGCAACTATTTATGTGAGGAGATTTTTGAGTTTGATTATTGTTGTCTAAGTGACAAGGGAGGTATTCTTTATTACCAATAAATTTATTCAATAAATATTAAACTGAATACTTACGATTGCTAGGCAGTGTGCTAAGTGCTCTGTGGTGAGCCAAGATGAAACAGGATCTCTGCCTCCCCGAGGAGTTTAATTTGAAGTGGGAAAATACTCAAAGTAATACCACATAAAAACATGATGATGGGCTCAACTAAAATACAGAGAAAGCTATCAGTAGTTCAGAAGAATAAGAAGAATTCAGATCTTTGGTGAGATTTGAATTCAAATTTGGAAATGTGATAAAGAGAAGAGAAGGTACGTGTCAAGGATGTTTTCCATTGCAGACAACAGAAAAATTGGCTAGTAGTGGCTAAAACAAAGACTAATTTTAAAAAAGTAAGTAGAAGCACAGAGGGTAGGTATCTATTGGTGTGGTGGGTTTAACTACGAAATAAAGGCAGAGCTGATGTCTGCCATTGTCCTCTTAGTTTCCTCTTCATGGTTAGGAGGTCACTACTCCTGTTCCTTCTGTTCTCAAGGCAGAAGGGATGGGGACAAGTGCAGGTATAGCCACTTTAGTGCGCTTTTTTTTGTTGTTGTTGTTGTTAGAAAAGTAAAGCCTTTTCCAGAAAGCCTAAGCTGATTTCTGCTTACATCTGATGGATCTGATGTGATGTTGTTACACCACATGGCCGCCCTTCATTATCACGGTATCATCCAAATACACTATAATGGTATTGAAAAAAGGTCAAAACCAAACAAAAACGAAGAAGATGAACACAAAAGAAAACCTTCTTTACTGTTACTAATGAGAATACATATAGAAAGGTGCCTATAATCAATAAAGTAATCTGTCAGAATTTAGTAGGTAATCAGTCATTATCTCTAGATTACCGAGTGGTTAGAGGATGACATTGGTAGAATAATGTTCTGTTGTACCACTAGAAAAGCTTGACATAATATTGTGCAACCAGCATTTTCATAAGTAAAGACCTCTAATAGATGAAAGTATAGCAGATCCTCAAATAATGTTTTGTTCAACATCATTTTGTAATACTGCTGAGGGGAAAAAAAATAGATTCTGGCAGGGGCTGCCACTGTCTGTGTGGAGCTATTAGCATGTTCTTTTCATGTCTGCATGGGTTTTTTCAGGGGACTCCAGTTTCCTCCCCCATCCCAAAATGGGCACAGTGGGTACATTGGCGTGTCTCAGTGGTCCCAGCCTGAGGAAGTGTGGGCATCGGTGTGAGTGGCCCTGTAATGGGAGGGCGTCCTGTTCAGGGTGGGTGCCCACCTAGCACCGTGAGCTGCTGGGATAGGCTCTGGCAACATGTGATCCTGATCTGGTGTAAGTGGGTTGGAAAAGGATCATCTTGTTTTTATTCATCTTTCTTAAATGTCTATAGAGTTCACATTTAATACACTGTTTAATAGTAGAAGTATTTGGTCTTTTATTTAGAAGTTTGGTGATGTTTTGTGACCAGAAATATACCACAAGAACTTAACTCTTGTGTATATCATGTAGCCTATGCTAAAGTTGGTTTCTATGTGTTGTTTAACTTAAAGTGGCCATTTCTAAGAACCTATCGACAACGTTAAGTGAAGTTTTACTGTATTTGAATAAAGAATATTTTGCCTCCACACTAGAGAATTTGTGATTTCTTTTCTTTGAGAAAATATGGTGGTTTTTTTTTTTCTATTTCTTGAAGGGACTTGTTTCCGTTATTTCTTTCAAATGGTCTTGGTCATCTTTGTTGAATGTTGTCAACAGAGGAGAATTACATGGAAGCATCTTTCTTTCTTTAAAACACTGGAACAGATTTATATAGTAAAAGGTGTTCGCCATTTCTTATTATACTGATATATCAGTTTTCGTTTTTTAAAAATGTTTAAATACATTTTTAGTAGAGGAATGTGAAATCTTTTGTAAAGAGGACTAAAAATGCAACAGCTCATAGAGGAAGATAGCTTCTGTAGTTAATAGAACAAACAACAACAGGTCTCATTTTTAACAGGTTGTGGTGGTGGTGCTGTGTGAACTCCAGGTGGTTTGCAGTAATACCCATTTTGGTTCAGGAAAGAAATAAGGAGATTTCCATTTATATTCATTTTTAATCTTTTAAAATTTATTTCTCATTTGTTTTGTAGCATATGTGCTATATTAGTAGAGATGTACCTACTTATAATTTAGAAATAGATTGGTACATGCATTTTAAAGGCCTATTCTAGAAAATGTTTTACCGATAGTGGTACATAACCAAAGAAGTTTAGGGAGTGCTCCTTCAGTGATTTACAGGAACCAGAATCCATACATCTTCTCAACTCTTTGCAAGAGTTTATTGTTCCTTAATTGTTTTTTGTTTAGGTATTGACACTAATCAGTGATTCTTTTATTAGGATATTAATATACAGAGAGTATATAACTGAGGATTGAGAGGAGGAAAAGACTTTGTGCTTTATGTCAGCTAGAGCTATCTGTGTGTACTGAGGTTTATTACTTGATCTTACGCCTTTATTTAAGCACACCTCTACTGAGGAATCAGAAGAAAAGAATCCAGATAACTTTAGTCTATCAGGTTATGCCTATTACTTCACGCGTCTGCAAACTTGCTGGCTTGTCACAGCACACTCAGAGTAAGGAGAGGGAGTATGTAAATGTGGATTTTTTAAAGACTCAACTCATTCTTTATCTTTAACCTTGAGTTATCCCCTTTTCTTCTTTTCTCAGAGAACTCTTTCCCATCAAGTGTTCTCTTCAAGGTTGAAAAAAGGCACTGTTTTCACTGCATAAAATTACATTTTTAAAGATATTTTTAGATTATAACAGCTAAACATACCAATTGTTACCATAATTGTGAATATAGTCCATTACGTAAACCTTTCATTTCCCTTAGCTGGAGCTGACATCAAGATTTTGCCGCCTCCTATTTTCTATGCTCTAAACAGACTATGGGATCCAAAGATGCCATGATTTCCTATCCCAGGTGTCACATTTATAGACATATGATCATTATTACTTTCTTACAAGTCTCTCTCTCTTACACATACATTGATCTAGTATGTTTATTCAATTGAATTCTCAATAGAGGAAGAAAAACACATAAAATTGCTGGTTTGAAAAATTTGAGCAGTTTGTCAATATTGTGATTCTTTCTATAGCCACATGGCACAGACAGTGTCCGAAGGTCTGAAATTCTACTTAGGAGTCTCATTGACAAGTTATTTCTTCTTTTAGTGCTACTTTTCCTGTTATTTGTTGGAATTATTATTGGATGGGCCTGGGTAAATTGGAATGGTAAAATTGGAGTTAAAATGATGATAATATAACCCACCAGTAATGACATTTATTGAGCCCACATATGTCAGGCACTGTGCTGGATACTTTATATGATCTCAATTAATCTTTCCAATTACCACATGATTTGGGTGCTATTATTATTATCATCCCACTTACAGATGAGGAAATGGAGACTTGGGGAGGTGATAAAACTTGCCAAGAGTCACTCAATAAATTGAAGAAGAGGCTGGAATCCAGATGTGCAAGGCTCTGTTCTTTAGCAAGATGTATATGTTCTGCTTTACTCTTTTGTAAGATTGGGAGTTGGGAGTTGGGGGGATGAACAGACGACTCTGGGGAAAACAAACATGTCCTACCCTGCCCCAAAGGACAAGCCCACATGCACAGCTGGGAGCAGGGCCATGCCTTGAACAACTCACAGAGCATGATTTCCCCTGTACTGGAATGAATGGTGCCCCCTGGAGTTGTGCAAAGTGGGGATACTGGCTGGGAGCTCTGTCTCAGGAGGTTGGAAGTGGATAATTGAATTTGTGTGTATATAAATCTTAACAGCTGTGTATAGACTGGGTGCCAGGATGCCGTTGGAAGGAGGGTCTCTCAGGCTCTGGAGGAGACTGGGCTCCCAGTTTTGAAGGGGCTCACTAGGTGTTGAGGTTCCAATCTCTTAGAAATGTTCTATTTTCACTTTTGAAACCTGTTTTTAATTCACAGATTCAAGACTGTTAATATTTCTGTATTTCAGTTTACTCCTCTGTGTAATGGAAATGATCATTGTTTGCATACTAGGGAGATGTTGGTGAGAAAGGTTCTTCAAGTGATTGCTATTTTGTCCCCTCCCCCCGAAAACAAAGTGTCAGGTAATGACTACATTCAGTTTTAGATTGTTTTCCTCAGTCTCTAAGGTGACAGCCTTTTAAAGACTGGTTAGGTGTGATTTTTTTGTGAAGTTGAGAGATCAGGAATCCTGTCTGCCTTGTTGTGTTTGTACCCCTCATACCTGGAACATCACAAGGACTCGGTAAATAATTTCTGAGTGAGTTAAAATTGCCCCACTATTCTGAGTCTCAGTTTTCCTTATCTATAAAATGGGAACAGTAATGTGAATCACATAGGGTCCTGTTATACTGGGTAACATCTTAAAGAGTTTGTTAGTCCCTGCCACACTGCAGGCACACAATAAATGTTTGCTGTTACTATTATTATTTTGCTTACTGCTGCTTGTCTTTAAATTATCACTCCCAGCTCTGCCACTTAACACTTGTGTGCCCTGGAACAAGCTCATTGAGCTGTCTGAATCCCAGTTTCTTATTCTGCACAATGGGGATACTAATGCCCACTTTGCTGATTGTTGTGTAGATTAAATGAGATGCAAACTAATAGTTATTCAGTGCTTATTATGTGCATCACTGAATTAGACCTTGCAAAAAATCTCTTTGGGCAGGCACCATTGTTTTCATTTTACAATCTAGAACTCTGGAGTTCAGAGGGTAAATGTTTCAGTGGCAGATCACAAAGATTATAAGTAGCCAGTTTCTGTCTGATGCCACTGTCCGGTACTTTATAATCTGTAAGGTCATTTAAAAGAATCATAAGCATTTGTGGAGCATTATTTGTGACATCTGTTTTGGTGGGCCTGTGGGCTGCAGTGTAGCAAGGCGCCCTAGCATGATTAGCTCTGTTTAGGTATTTAAATACATCATGGTGGAACGAGCACTTGAGGAAATCACGTTTTGCTCCAAAGTCTCTTTGATTTTAAAATTTTTAGACTTTTACAGGATCCTGGATTTCTCAGGTTGAGAAGGAGTGAGACTACGTAACCAAAATTTGGAGTGAGGTCCTTTTCTGTGTTACATTGCTCATTTGTGGGCTCTGAAGTGCTTATTAAGTAAAAGCAGCTTTCTAAACTAGGAGGTCAGTTTAGTTTTAGAATTGTGCCAATTGACTTGCCGGAAACTTTTTCTCAAGAAATGACATATTATCGTGTCAGTTCTACAGCAGCTAAATTGAGTCTCCGTGAGTGTTACAATTATGCCAGAGGATCATGATTTTAAACATATTGCATATCCGGAGACCTGGAAGCTAAAACTAACTACTTTATCACTTTGTTTTTCTCTGGGTGTCTTAATGAAAGATCAATTTGAGAACCAAGAAGAACCCATTCCTAGCTTGAAATATTGTTTCTTTGACAGATCTTTCCTTGCTGGAAGTCATTCCACAGTTGTTTGGAGTATCAGGTTCAGAGTGAATTGAGTTTTCCTATTTAATGAGAAGAGGTGGCTCTTTTAATTTGGCCTGTTGTTCCCATGGTTGTAAGCTTTGGAAAGGTTTGACTCAGAAACCGGGAGATACTAACAGGAGCACCATATTTTTGACTTAGTATTTTCTTTCTTTGATCCTTACTTGAGGACATGTTTTTATTGATTTTAGAGAGAGAGGGGAAGGGAAAGAGAGAGAGAGACAACAGTGTGAGAGAGAAACATTGATTGGCTGCCTCCCTTACGTGCCCTGACCAGGGATGGAACCCACAACCTTTTGGTGTGCAGGACAGTGCCCCAACCAACTGAGCCACCGGGCCAGAGCTTGACTTAGTATTGATCTACAGGTCTCTATTCAGTGTAAACAGATTGAAGAGAGAACTGCAGTTACAGAAAAGGAATTTGCATTTAAAACATTCTCCTGTGTGACATAGTAAGTCTCACATTAGTCAAAATAACCAAAAAGGGGATATTGAATTTCTTGTGGTGAGTTGTAAATTGGAATACTGAATTGGAAATAATTAAATTGCATTTTTGTTTAGATTTTTCCTCTCTGGATGCTACCATTTCAAAAGAGCACAGTTCATGGGAAAGTCTGAATAAAATTCACGGAGTAGCATCAAGGACCTCTGAGCCCAGGAAACTGAGTTTGGCAGTGCTAATTTGTATTAAAGTTGTTGTTGCATGACAGCCGGAAAAAGATTTAATGCTTGCCACCTGAATCAAGGCACGGAACATTGGTTTCTATAACTGCCATGAATTTGAATCGAGGCCAGTATCTCTAAATTTGAAATAAACTGATACTCTGTCTTCAAAGAAGATACAGGCCACTTAGGTTGTGGAAGGTATATAGAAAAAAGTATTTCAATTTAATTTTTTAGCAATACACACACACACGCGCGCACACACATATCTTTCCAATTAAATTGTTGGGCTCCTCAGCAATGTGGCCTGTAGTGGCTCCTGCTGTTTGAGGCTCACACAGGAGAATTAAGAAATGCCTGTGGCCATTTATTATCCACTTTCAGTCAGGAGTTAGCAGTGAGTCTGCACCAGGTTCCAGGTTTGGCGTTTCTCCTGTTACCACAGAGGAGCCGCTCACTTCATCAGAAAGTCATTATCCCTCTTGGATGTCACTATGGTTCAAAGTATTACAGTATTGCTTTAGGAATTTAGATTTTAACCCAGCCATCCTGCTGTGGTAAAACCTTAGAGCCACCAGATGCAAAATCCATTCACATGCCTAGCACAATAAAAATGATGAGGATGACAATAATTCATATTTTGCATTTGCAAAAACATCTTTCATCTGAAGAGCTTTTGTAAATGGAACATGCATCTTGAGACTACTTTATAGAAAGTGATCTTTGAGTCCAATATGGAAATGAATCCACCTCTGAGGTGAAATGTGGCAGCCATTTAATTATTTTTAACAGGGTACATGTAAAGCACAGTTGTGTCTCTAAGCAGTAAGTGTTTTGCTCAGAAACTATATAAATTATATGCTACATTAAAATTTCAAACTATTTTTATTTTTACTAAAAAATAACATGTTCTTTTGATTAGAAAAATATTCAGAATTTGCTATTTAAAAATACATCTCTGTTGAGCTCTGTTTTTCAAGCCATAAAAGATCCCCTTAAGGTATCACACAAATGTTTCTCAGGTGTTCTCAAAGCAGCACATGTCTTACTGCAGCATCTTGGTTGGAGTGGTAGCAAGCGCTCCAGCAACATACGGCCTTGATGGGCAAACCAAAACATATGCAACTCCTTATTGCACAAATGCAAATAATGCTGGCCAGTTTCTCTTCCCTTCACACTTTCTCTCTGTGATCTCATCCATTCCTAGGTGTCACATAGCAGCTCTGTGCTGACACTCCATCGCATTTTATCTCTGCTCCCCATGGCTTGCCTCAGTTTCTGCCTTATTTTTGTAACTTTCTCCTCTCTACAACATAGCACCTGAAATTCCAAAGTATGATATCCCTTAAAATAATGCCTGGCTCTATCTGTGTATACTTCTTAAATAATTAAGCTCCTACTTCATGCTTTTACTTCTGGTATATATGTTCAAGACTTTGCAGTTTTTAAGACAACCTCCTTCTCAAATCCAGTTAGTTCCTCAATTCTATTCACTTACCTTCTGTATGGTCGCTTACATTTGTCCACTCCATTATACAAACCAGTGATTAGGCATTATATTGCTAACTGTAGGGTAAAGGAAAAGAAAGAAAGTGAAACCAAAATCACTTGTTTTCCCACCTGCTAATATCATGCAGATGGTGGAGGCAAAGTTAAAACTGTTGGCTAAGATAAAGCTTGTGGGTATCTTACAGCTTTCATTTATTTTCCTGTAGTGACAGGAATAATTGAAAAGTTCGAGACCATACTAGAAATAATATGTGTCTAGTTTGGCCACTTGTAGCAGCCTGCAGCATGGTATGCAATTATAAGTTATTTTGGGTAAAGATGAAAGGACATTTTTTTTAGGTGTACTTAGAGAAGAAAAACAAATTTCAACATACAGAATGGTAGATGCTTGAATAGTATATTGCCATTACAAAGGTATTAAGGAAGATTTTTGTTGTCGTTAACCAGAAATTATAGTGAATAGAATATATTCTCCATCAAAACAAAGAAATTCCTCAAGTTATATCTTTCTTAGAATATTTTGCATGTCAAACATACATGAAAAGCTTTTACTTGTGAAATTTTGTGTTGTCCTTTTAGACAATGGAAATTCTTCCATTCCTTATTTTACCAATATCGTGTGTGTGTGTGTGTGTGTGTGTGTGTGTATGTGTATGTGTGGAGGCTTTCTATTGATAGAATGATTTATTAGATTAAATTATGTGTTTATATTTCTACTATTCAGGGGGCAGGGCATTAATTTATATTGAATCATTTATTATTTTTGAGACGAACACCTTCACCTGGCATTGTAGGTTTTCACTTAATTTTGCTCTTACAACAATAATTTTAAATGCAAAATTTCTTTTATAAGTGGAAAAATAATGTACAGTAGTATTCATTCCAAAAGTCTTTGCCAAACACTATAAATTTAAATCTTTGGCTGAAACTATATATTTTGGGTTTCCTTCCTCTCCAATAATTTCTGTAAATTAGCTATGTTGTGCTATATTTATGCAATTTAGCTAAGTTTATTGAACTAAATAGAATTATTAAGTGTTATACAGAAAAACTCATTCAGAAGCAAAATTGTTTAATATGATGTGATTTAAAATGAAGCCCAACTGACCAGATTCAGTGTATATAGCGTATTATATGTGTTCCCATGTCCTGAAAGTGAGTTGCTTATTGTTTAGATGTAACCCTGACCTGGGTTATAATGGCTCAGTCTTAGTTTGGTTTGGTTTTAATCCCTTCTCTATTTTAGGATTTTGTATGGAGTTAGAAGCAGAATGAGGATGCTTTTTCACCCTGCTCTTCAGAGATCTTCCTCTTGGATTGGAATGTTTTCTTTATATAAATCTTGGTCACTTTTTAAATGCTTATATAAGGTAAAAATGCGCAAAGAGTTAAGTAGATGCAAAAAAGGGGGAGATGATTTGTAATAACTAGATACAAAAAAGAGAAGAGGTGAACTAACAGATTTGGTGTTCCTTTATCAATATTTTGTTTTTATCTCTCTTTAGACATGTGGCCATATAAGTTAAGTAACTACCTAAATACTTATGTTTTAATTCTCTTTAAGGTTTTTTTTTGTGTGTGTGTGTGTGTGTGTGTGCTGTATTTTACATGGAAATAATTAAGGCAGTTTTAAATTCTCTTCTAGTATTTACGGAATTTTTTCCAACAACATTATCAGGCAAATTGGATAACATTGGGATAGCTGGAATACTGTTGTGTTTGCATGTATTTTTCTGAGATGGGAACTGCTGTAAAAAAAAAAACCCACAATGGAACTAAAATAATGTCTTTATTGTTCATTCTTAACAGAAGCTCTATTTTCTTTTGTAGCGTGGAAATGGTTGACGTTAATTATCCTTAGTCATGTGAATATTTTGTGAATTTTTGCCCTGTCTTCTCAACCAGTTTCTGAAGGAATGGCCACCAAGTATGCAGATCCAATTTTGTCATTCCAGTGTTCTAAAAGCACAGTATCTGATCAAATTATTAAGGACAATTTTATCACGAGGGGGTGGGGTTCTGACTTGGTGTATACATTTTCCACCAGTTAAGTCCTGGTGTAATATGTATAAAGATGTAAAGAATTTGAGGGACAAATTATATCTATTCTGTCATACAGAGAGTGAGTTCCTTAAATTATGGTATGATTTTGGTATGGTATGGTAAATTATGGTAATAATTATTACCTGATATTTATTAGGGCCATCTGGGCATGACCTGCCAGAATACTGTCTCAGCAAGATATGCTTATAGTCAGATTTAGATAAACAAGCAGATAATATATATTGATAGAGAAAATGAAGACCAAAATAAATCCTGTAGATGGGCTGGTTACAGTGGTTTTTATAGTGTATATGCCAATATCCTATTTTTACTTAGTTGAAGGAGGGCTTCAGTGATACATCTTGGGGGAGGGAGGTGCAGGTATGCAGTCTAGTGGCTATTGAACATTTTTGAAAAGTCAGAAATCTACAGGACACAAATAACTCAGGGATATTTGGTTATTAATAGAGTCTACATTGTTGATGTTAGGCTGTTCCTTTACATATTTGGACCTTTAATGTTTCAAGAATTAACATTTATGCTTTTTTTTTAAAAAAGTAGTTTATCTAATGCCCTGAATATATGTTGTGTTCTGTAAAGAATTGAGTCTGTTTTGGAATTCTCAGTGTAGCCTTTCTGGGGAAGATAACTTCTTTTCCCCTTGTGTGTTAGTGAGGGATTGTTTTAAAAAAAAAAAAACAAGCAAAAAACAAACTCATAAGAAAGGACACATCATGGAAGGGGAAAAAAGGCAGAAACAAAGATTTCAGGCTTGTGAGAGTGCAAACAGTTGAATTCTGTGAACATTTCACAGGGATGTTCAGCATTTCAATTCTGAACATAGGTGGCAGCAGCTTGATTCTATCATGTCATGGGTTGGTGAGCGAGGATGGATTTACACGATCAAGGGTATGAATGGCTTTGAGTGAGTCGTTAGTCATAAAGTCCACGATTCTTCCTAAATTGACATGGGTTTTCCTTGTCATTCAGACAGACAGGTAAGGGTGTACTGTTGTCATAGCAGCCCTAAGAGCCCTCACGGTGCCACTGCAAGGACCCTGAACTCTGTGCTGGAGAGTCCTGCATGCCTCTCAGACAGTCTGTGTGCAGCTGTAGCTTTGAACATCTTACCTCCTTTAAAAATCCATGACTGGAGCACTAGCTTTACATCACCCATTCTCATTTGTATGAGTGAGAGAGGAGAATGTGAGCAATGGATTTTTTCCCCGGAGTGCAAATATATACCTGTGTTCTGAGAATAGACGCAAATGTTCTCATGCCATTCCTATGGTTATGCCTTAAAAGGTATATTCTAGTGAGGAGATAGGAAAGTGTACTCTCTTCAACTTAAAATATTTTGGGGAGAGTACCGGCCTACCTTCCAATGAATCATGGCTATTTGACACAATCTGAAAAGGTTTGCATGAGGCTGATTTCCTGTGACCATCAGGGAGTGTAAGGAGAAAGGGCAACCTCTGTGTGCGCTGGTTTATGTGTGTTGATGTCAGTGGGGAGGGTGAGGTTTTTGGTTCCATTACTATATGTCAAGTATATTTTTAAAATGTGACTTAAACCTAAAGAAAGGCAATGCTAGCACCATTCAAATACTTTTCCATTAAAATTTTAAGATATTTTTTGTATCTTATTGGGCATTTTTAATATTGGCACAAGTTGTAAAAATTCTTTTGAAGGTTAGTGGTAGTTTAAAAAAGTAAGCGTAAGATTCAGTAAGAGCAGCTTTGATTGAGCTGGCTGTGGGCACACACGTCTAGGGTGGATGTGGTTTTACGTTATTATTTTTTTGAGGTGGAGAGATGAATGAGGCATGCATTCATGTTTTTCACCTAGGCCAAATGGAAGACTTTTCAGTGATGTAACCCATTAGGTTGGAGAAGCTTTTCTGTGGAGCTGCCCCGCGGTGCTGAGAATAAGTTATGAATGCGGCACTGTTTCAGTGCACAGGGCCTTGCCGGGAAGAGAGCCGTGTGCCTGGGCCCCAGCTATTGAGAAGATGCCAGTCAGGGATGAAAACGTCTTTCATGAAACTATAGCTAACTTCCCTGTGAGACATTACCATAAAGCAGGGAGTATTTTAAAACCAACAGTGAGAAAATAAGCACAATACCTTATAAAAGTCAGAAGGCTTTATTTTAAAGTATGCATGTTGGGTGCCTAAAAATATACAGGTTGGTGTCAGAATTCTTTTTAGTGAATTGGCCTAAGCAATTTCCCTTCTCTCCCCCTCTCTCTCTGTTCACAGCTCTGATTTCTTTTGCCTTTTGGTTACAAGCACAAAAGATGTCTTCTGAGACAAATGCTGGGGCATGACATCAGGACGAAGGAATGCTTAGCCCAGGCCAGCATGTTTAAAAGCATCAGCTGCTTGAAAAAATGTTACATTTTTCAGGATGGATTAAAAATGATGATGATCCATGAGAGGGGAGAGTTACATGTAGACTTTTATAGAGGGTTTTGTTATTCTTTCCAGTCATCAGAGACATACTAAAATTGGAATGAGATTTTCAACATTTGTAGTATAGTGTTTTTCTTCAAATGGAAGATGGCCTGTGGTCTTTATAAAACAAGTGAGAACAATAACAATAGGACAGCACAAGGTTTACATTTTGTAAAAAATCAAACAAAATTGTAAATTTTAAGTATTTAATCTTTACTTTCTTAGTTTTATGAATTTATAAGACTGATTATTAAACAATTATTACATTAAAAAGTTTTAATTTGCTTTTGTTCTTCTTAGATATTACCATGGCTTCATTTGGAACATTTTTATGAAATGTTCTATACTTGGCCAAAGTAGATATTAGTTCAAGTAACAACAAAACATATGTCATGATTCAACATGTGTAAGAAATATATTTTTTTAAAGTATCAATATCCTTATAGACAAAGTTCCTTATTGTCATTAATTTCCACCCTTGGTTCTATCTACATCAGTAGAAGAAAGTGGAAGTTTTGAAAAAATTTTTTAACAAGTGCAATGTCAATAAAATATATCAAAATGTCAATTCGTAAAATATTCATATCGGATTGAGGAAGTTATTAGTTTGGTGATTTATTGCCTGTATGCTTAAGAAGTATAATCTTTAAATATTAGAATTCTCTGTTAAATTACAGCTTAAAGTGATAATCATGTGAAAAGGTAAGCTGAATCACATTAAAATTTTCAAGAATTTATTTATGATTCTCACTGGGCCAAGCCAAACCACAGGTAGTTAGGAGTGTACTCCCCTAAGTGTCAGGAACTAGGGACTAGGCTTTTATAGAGAAGTCACTGAAACAAGGGCATTATTTGATTGGCTGTACCTTAAGCAGTTGCCTTATTTGGGAGAACCTCATTGGCTGTTTGTAATTGGCTATTCTTCAGTTTCATTTTCTCAGCTTCAAGGCCTAGGTCTCAGTTTGCTTTGTTAATCACCAGGCATTAGAGCCACCCCAGGCTAATGGCCTCCTTGTTTAATTACTTTAACAATTATTATGGAAAAGATGCTAAAGCTGTTTACACCAAGAAAAGTATTCAGGGATCAAATGATTTCTACCTCCACAGATAGGAGAAAAAGCAAATATTAAGGAAAGAAAAAACTGAGGAGGGAAATGACTGGGTTTACCTACAGGCAGCTCAAACTGAGTTTGGCTTTTGAGCAGAAAATGGGGGTTTGTGAGAAGGGAGAGTTTGCTCACTTAACTAGGCCTTGAGGTCTTAAGAGTGGATGGAGGCTGGCAAAAGGCAACTTCTATCTGCTTTTTAGCTGTGCTTTCTGGAAGTTGAGCCATTAGAAATGACAAGAAAATGATGAGAGTGGACAGACCTTTCACATACTGCTTCATTCCTTGGCCGTATCCTCACTAAGCATTTTTTTTCTTGGGGGTAAGAACACAGCTACCTTAATATTGGGACAAAACAGGGAAAGTTTATACATGCAGAATATAAACCAAATATCTTTGATAGACTTCTGGATAATTTTTCTAATTAAACTATGGATTGAAAATATTTACTCTTTAATAGTTGCTGGCTCTTTGATTTTCTAATAGGTTTTCCTGGTAATTTTTCTACCATACATATGTACTTGTAATTTTTATAGATACATTATAAAGCATTTGGGGATTTTATAGCTGTTTATAGCACGCAGCATACTTTGGGAATGACAGAAAAAGACTCATAGTTGAGCATTTGTTATCGTTAATTTGGTGACCATTTAACTTAAAAAACAAACAAACCCAAAACAATTCTTTTTATTCATAAGATTGCATTTTCTGCATGTTCATAGCAGACTTTTCTCAAAGAAAAGACTCAATAGGACAGTTTTATTTAATCTTTTATTTTTTAGTTAAAAATTATAAAAGGTTATTTCTTATGGTTTATGTCAGTGATATAGAAACAGGCCCATCCCTTACGTTAACAATGATTCATTAAGATGCAATGATGGGTAGCAACCTGACTACTCCATAAACATGTTTAGGTCTCAAGCTTTTGACTAGTCTATTGTATCAGAAGAATGAGAAAATCTTGTATTTATATAGAATCTTTTATATGAAGACCCTGGAGACTGAATTTAGTTTTATACCACTCATGAGATATGTCATCTTTGGGGATATCACCAATCACAGCAGCACCACCAATAATTAAGTAGATTGGACACATGTCTCTCTTGTCTTCATTGTTACACCACTGATGTCACTTGACTTGCCTTCTCTCACACTTCTCTGGGTTCATTTGGCTTCTCAAATACCTAATTTGTACCCCTCAAGAAAACCTTTCAACTTAAATTTCCCTCTACATTTATTTATTCTTAATCTGCAATTGTGAAATCCATAGCACAAGTATTGAAAACTGCCCCATCCCATGATACCTGCCATCTAGGATCCCAGTCCGAGCGTGGAGAGGGTCGGGGTGAGACAGGCGTACGTGCGAGTCCACAGTTGCGGGGAGTGTGCCATACGCTGTGGAAGGAGCAGGTACAGCATGTTCTGGTGCCATGGAGCTGAGACAGCAGCCTCATTGTAGAGGCTCAGGAGTGAATGTCAAGAACACAGGAACCCTTTAAATCTTGGAACATTAAAAGAACTGGGCAGGTAGACAAAGTGAGGACATTCTAGGCACGGAGGCAGAAAATCCATAAGGAAATCCATGTGGGCTGTTGTGATTGGACACATGTAGTTATATGACAGGAAATAGGCTGGAAAGCTATCGTTTGGGAAATCATTAAAACTTGTCATTTGTGCATTGGATTTCCAACTTTATTATTTTGTACTTTCTATCACAGGGCCTGTGACTTGAATTAAACTGAAAGGGCTACAAAAGATCCGTTTGGGAGCGGGCTGGTTCGATTTGAATTTTAGAAGGCTAACTGTGGTGGTGACATGGGGCGAGCAGGGAGGTGAGCTCGGAGGAAGGAGATGCCAGCGTGAGGCTGAGTCTCCAGGCAAGAGATGGCACTCTGATCCAAAGCAGTGCGCATAAAGCAGGGCTCAATAAATTACAGGAGGCACAATTTATGGTACTTAATAACTGAGTGGATGCGAGGGAGGAGAGTCATGATAAGCAAAGGTTTCTGACTCAATGGGTTGAGTTTTCATTCCCTGAAACAGGACGTGGGGGAAGGAGCAGATTTGTACCAGAGGATGCGGATTCTTATTTTGAGTGTTTTGAAACAGGACTTCCATTAAAACTGGCACGAAATGGCAGAAACTCAAAATTCGTTGACTAATTCAGAGTATGAAAATAATTGAATGTATTTGATAAGTGAATGTTTGTGGAATGACTGAATGGATGTGGAGATTAGTCATCAATTCATTACATTTTAAATAACTATTATTGGCTTACTGTAATTATTTTAAAACCATATAGCACAATAGGAAGCATTCTAATTATTATAAAAGCAAAAGAGTAAGTAGCAGAAACAATTCTTTGTGTGTAAAAATTTGCAAATAGGTTAAAATGGCTATACATAACCCTGAACTTGAAGTTGATTAGTCTGAGTGTTATTATTTTTCCCTTCACTGATTGCCCATTTTTTGAATTTTAAAAATAATAATGGAAGGCAAGTTCAGTAGGAAGAGGAATAAACTTGAAGAGGAGTGAACAATTAAAAAAACTCAAAACTTAGAATGAGTATAGTTTTTTAAAAGTTAGTGGAGAATTAATCCATTTAGAGTCAATGCTTGTTCTTGGTGAGATTTATTATATTATGGGAGGCTTGTCAGGATCAGTGAGATAGGTACAGGATGGTTATAAATGGCCCTATAGAGGTATATTTGTGATTATTTTGTGATAAGGATTGATATTCTTCAGGTTTGCCTTCGAAAGCCAACTTGGTTAATGGGGCTAAAATTCCAGAGGACTCAAATCCCATTTAAAATATAATCTCAACAGGAGGGGCACTGTCCTCTTCTAAGACTACCTAGGAGGTCCTCCCTCTAGCAGAATCAAGATAAGCAAGTTGAGGGATACCTGGCCCATTGGCAAACACAGCCTTGGTTTCTAGCTTTCTGTTCATCGGCCAGTTTCCCCAACAATGCTGTGAACATCTTCCTTTGAAACTGTACAAGGTACTGGATTATGTCCTTGCAAGAAGAGTGGAGACTGAATGTAGATAGAATTCTTTTATTGGGCCCTTCAAAGCTATTAAAATAACACACATCATTCATTTTAAGACTGGATGACAAAAAATTGCAGTGACATTTACTTGCCTTATATTGCATCATCCAGATCGTAACCCATGATGAGGTAGTTCAAAGCAATCTGACTGGACTGTAAATGCTATCCTCTATATTCAACATTACAAAATATCATTCAGGGTCAGTTAAAAAATACTTACTATTGCGCCCCTCTTGGGGCCTCACAGTAAGGCCTTCATTGCCTTGTTTATTTGACGGGGGCTGGCACAGGGTCTGTCAGTCTGCTTAGCCAACGTGGAAGTCTGATGTTGTCAGTACTCAGAGGGTAGATCCATCTCTCTCGGGTGGACTCCCATTAACCACACTCATGAAGCTAATAAAACTAGAATGCCAAATTATCTATTTGCAATGAGAAAAACCGTTAAACAGATGGAATGCTTGTCTTAGCAAGACAGCATTCTTTTCTGACGTCTGTGGTAGATCACACTCAGGAGGGGTCCATGAGCATGGAATCAGAATGGTGGAGTGGGATGAAATCAGACTCATGGCCTGGGGCCGGCCTGTGCCTGTGGACTGTGCACGGGTCCGTGGGACAGGAGTCCTCAAAGTCTGATACCTGAGGCTGTGCCTCCATGGACACTGCGTGGAAGGGCACATCCAGCATTTGTCTGTGTGGTTAAGGAATCTGTTAATCAAATACTGATGTGGCTTAGCAGTTCATTCTGTTTCTTTATGATGATATTGCTTTTTCTTTACACTTATATGTTACTGTTACTGTAGAAGTTTCATAGGTCAGTTTAACTTCCAGTTTTTGGGAGGATGCCACTGTTCGGCCCCCAGGCCCAGGCAGTGTCTAGAGCTGAGGTAATAGCAGATGCCCAGTAAGGGCTGCCTCCCACCCTGTTCCTGGTCTTAGAACCCACATGAGATAGAGCCTGGCATGAGGCTGTCCAGAAAGTAACTTGCTGTAGTTATTGTTGTTTTAGAAGTAGGGGAGCAAGTAGGGAGCCAAGGAGTGTGGTGACCCCATTTTCTGAGCCCAGTGTCCAGACATGGGCCATTTTATGCCTTTATGAGAAGGCACTAAACATTAATGAATTATCTTTATTGAATTGTATGAAGTATATATAAATTATGATTAAGTTCAGCATGAAGCAGAAGAATGAGTCAAACATGACTCTGAAATTCTGCATGACTACAAGAATGATGATATCAATAATCAAAAGGGTAAGATTGAACTATGGAGCTGGCTTGGCAAAGAAATAATTCTGTTGAGACTCTGATATGTATTAATTGATGTTATATTAAACTGAAAATACCCATTGGTCCTTAAAAAAGGCTTGTGTGAAAGGACAGAGTTGTGAAAGTAAGTTGGAAAGGGACAGTTTTGGAGGTTGGAGAGTAGAAAGAAAAAGATACTTGAAAGAAAATTTGAAACGGCAACAACAACTTTCAAGGAGGTTACTGAAGGTTAGAATCAGGAACTGTGAAGAGGTGAGAAATTCTAGAGGGAAATGTAATTGAATGTAATCAAATTCCCTACTTGGTATGGAGTCAGGAGATTTAGAAGGTGAGGAATTAAAGAGGAAATTATAAGCAAATGCACAAAGGAGAAAGATTTTTGGACCTAGAAATGGCCATTCAAATTGATAACAATGTCATATTTGACGAAAGATCAATTTATTAGCCACTTCGTATTTTTTATTAGTTCAACTATGGGTTATTATTTACCACTTGCCAGGCAGAAGTGCTGGAATTTCCTGACACATTATGACCTTTATTTCCCACTGTAAATTAATCATTTACTCCAATTAATTTTCAATTAACTTGGTTTAAATTTTGAGTGAAGATGAAGTTAGCAAAAAAAAAAAAGGCCTTAGAAAATAAGAATATTGCTACCTTTTTATGAACTGATGTATCTTCATAGCTTCATAGAGATAGTCGAATTTTGATTAATAAGATGGTGACATGAGAATCTTCCCGGTTATGATATTATCAGATACTCTGTTTAATTAAGCACTTTTGTTTACATAAACAGGTTCTCAGCTTATCGTAGCCCAGATGGAATTTGAAGAGGAGGATTTTTAAGTCAAATTAATTACTGCTGCCCCAGGGAAAGAGGACCAGCAAGTTTGCAGAGATGCCTTCTTTAAGTTTTCCAAGTTAGAGAGGTGATAGGGTGGGTGCTCCCTAGGAGAGGGAGAGAAAGGGGTATGATGGATGGACCAAAATAGTTGATATTATTTTATTTCCTATACTGTTCCTATACTCCATTTCCTATACTGTTTTTAACATCCCCCCTGTCTATTTTGTACCTACCAATTTGTACTTCTTAATCTCTGTACCTTTTCCCCCATTATTTCCCTATCCCCTCCCTGCTGATAACCCTCCAAATGATCTTCATGTCTATGATTCTGTTCCTGTTCTGCTTGTCCACTTAGTTTGTTTTTTAGATTTGGTTGTTAATAGTTGTGCATTTGTTGCCATTTTAATGTTCATAGTTTTGATCTTCTTTTTTCTTATATAGTTCCCTTCAACATTTCATATAATAATGGCTTGGTGATGCCCAAAGAGGATCACACCAAGACTCATCATAATTAAAATGACAAAGGTTAAATATAAAGAGAGAATCTCAAAAGCAGCAAGAGAAAAGCAGAGAGTTACCTACAAAGGAGTTCCCATAAGACTGTCAACTGAATTCTCAAAAAATATTTTGCAGGTTAGAAGGGACTGGCAAAAAGTAATGAAAGTGATGAAAAACAAGGACCTACAACCTACATTACTCTATCCAGCAAAACTATCATTTAGAATTGAAGGGCAGATAAAGTGCTTCCCAGACAAGGTAAAACTGAAGGAGGTCATCATCACCAACTATCCTCTCTTAATCACTGCTAAACTTACAGTAATGCTTAACTGCATTCCTTAATTCCTGATGACCATTTTACATATTTGGTAGATGTTCAACTCTTCGCAGTCCTCCTAATTCTTTCCTTTCTCTAAGGGCTTTCTTGTTGTTCTGTAACCTAGTTAATTGTTGAACTGTCCATACAGTTACTCAACCTAGAAATCTCAGAGTCATAGCTTATGTGGTATTTCTACTTCCTCGTTGCAGTCCATTCTTCCAGATTCTTCTGTTTCCCATCACTGTGGTCCAGCTCAGGCACTGCCCGTTTTTAGCTAGACAACTGGAACAGTCTCTGAATAGCCTTCATTCCGTCCATGTCTTGGCCTGTTTAAAGCTCTCACTGATACATCAGCCTCTGTGGAAAACAGTTTGGTTGTTCATCACAAAGTTACCTGGCAATTCCACTCCTAGGTATCTACCTGAAAGATTTGAAAACATGTACTCCAACAATTATAAGTATTCGCATGTTCATAGCAGCACTAGTCACAGTAGCCAAAAGCTGGACACAGCCCAAATGCCTATCAACAGGTGAATTGACAAGGATATTGTGTTATACACTTAAAATGGAATATTATTCAGCCATTAAAGGGAATGAAGTGATATATGTAAAAATGTGGATGAATCTCAAAAATATTGGGCTAAAGAAGCCAGACACAAAAGGTCACATATTATATATGATTTTATTTATATGAAGAGGCAAATCCATAAAGACAGAGCACAGACTGATAGTGTCCATGGCATAGGGGAATCAGAAAATGGCAACAGCTGCTTAACAGGTATGGGTTTTCCTTTTCAGATATTAAAAATATTTTAGAACTAGAGAGAGCTGCTGGTTACATTCCTCATTCAGTATATGCCATTGAATCGATCACTTTAAAATGATTAATTTTATATTATGTGCAGTTCTCCTCAACTTAAAAAAAAAAACCCAACAAATTTTCACTGGCTCCCCTTTTTGTCCAGGATGAAGCTCTCATTCCCACCCGTCGGGGGAATAGATGCTGTTCCCTGTGCCCTCTGTATCCTTCCATCATTCTCTCCTTTGGCTCATGCTGTTCTCCCTGCCTCCTTTCCTGGTGATCCCAGCTGCGTTCTTTGAGGAAGAACAGAAATGTTAGAAATTCCCCTCTGAAATACTCCCTACTCTTGCCTCCTACTCAGGCGATAGCAATTCTTTCTCCCCCGCCTTGTTCTCACAGGACCTGCTCCCAGCCTGCATCATGCTGGGCTGCGGTCGGTGGTGTCCCTGCCTCTCTCCATCACTGGACGGGTGGTCACTGGGCTGGCACTTCATCTGACTCATGTCTGTCTTCCTCATGCTAGTGTAGTGTGAGGACCACAGTGGGGACTCAAAGTTGGCTTTTAAGTTTTACTTTTGAAGAGTAATTTTGCTTCTTTAATTTCAACTATTGACTGTGGGGAAAAAAGTTAAAGTTGAACTTCTTTTCAGTCTCTTGATTTATAAGAGGAATACTGTGGGGAATTAGATAGGGATCATTATAAATGATCTATTTCTTGTTAAACACAATTGCACTTTTTAAGTGATTATCCAGTGTATATTTCCATCCCACAGTATTTTTATTTTCATTAATTATACATATATTTAAACATTTATTTTCTTTGATATTTTAGAGAAGAAACAATTTTACGTTAAGCTTTTTACCTTTGATAAAGATCCCCCCCCAAATTACCCAAATTACATACTTGGGGGGAAAATTCTTTTAATTATATATTTTTCTAGGCCTAGTAATCCTTACTGTGACTTGGTTCCTCTTCTTTTCCTTTAAGCTTGTTTAGATTGGGTTTTTGTTGCTTGTGTTAAAAAAAAAATATACTCCGTAATGTCACTTAGTATGCTACAAGTGCTGTATTGGCTCTGGGGGCTTTGACCAGTAGGAAGGTCCAGTCCTTGTGCCAAGGTATTTGCAGTGGGGTGGGGTGAAGCCGACAGGGAAGCCCACAATTAACCACCTTGTGTGATGAATGCTATAGTTGACCTTTACACAAAAGACCTAGTATCTCCACCGAGGGAGCCCCTCACTGTGCTGTGGGGAACAGAGGACGTGCACAGGTGTAGGGTTATGAGTAGGTAGCAACAGGGTCAGATGTGTCTGGAGAGTGTCAACAGCCTATGACTTAAAATATTTTTTCCAATTGCTGCCCAGGTCAGACATGTGCTAACCAGTTTTGATCAATTTGAACTTACTTGCTACCAAATATTTAGTTAGACCTATCTTAATGGCTGTTGCCAAAATGTGATTTAGAGAGCACTTCAGCTCAGATGCCAGTGAAATGTAGGGTGTGTTTAGCCTTTTTTCTCCTCCAGGCTGCATGATATTTGGTTGCTGAGATTAACTCTGTGGGCCAGCTCATTCCCTGATGACACTGGATCACTGCGAGATGGTTTATGTCATTTATGCCATACATGCAGATTTTGTGAGTTGTTTCACATCTGCTGCCAGTATTTGAGTAGAAGTTCAAACTTCAATTAGTTGAGTTTATGAAGCACTGACAGGGTAGGGCAATATATGAGGCATGTAGGAAATTACAAAGGATATAGGAAACACAATCTTTGTTCATATTGAGTTTATAATCTAATGGAACAAATATAAATGGAGATACATGATAACAGATAAAATAAACATAAAAACATGGCCATAACCAGTTACAGATGGATAGAGATATTTGCACAAGTGCTGTGGGGTTGGGAAAATGGTTGCAGTGACTGTTGTCAGCTAGGGGAGTCAGGAGTTGTTTTAATAAGGATGTAAACCTTAGGCAAATATATTAAGGACAGGAAGGACAAGGATTAGTGTGGGGGAAATCATCCTAGGGAGTAGGAATGAAAATGAGTAAAATGAATGAAAACACAAGGTGGTCTATTTATAGATGGCCATAAGGTTTGCTTGAACAGCAGATGTTTTGTAGCACATGGATTTATTTTGGAAAATCATAGTATAGGCTCACTGCTGTAACAAAAAATTCCAAATATCAGTGACTTAATCCAGTCAAAAGCTATGTTTTATTATAGACACAATGGAAATCTGCGTTTGTGGAGGTCTCTCTATTCTGTGTGGTTATTCAGGGCTCCAGGCTCCTTCCAGCTAATGTCTAGATTCTAAGAGCCTTCAGTTGGCTGGTGGAAGGAACAGAAATTGGAAGGTAGTCTAAGAGAAGGCTCTGTGGGCCCAGCTTGAAGTAGCCCTGCAGCCATGCCTCTGACAGAACTCAGAGCACCCCTGTGCGTGGGGCTGGGAAGTGCCCATGAGGGAAAAGGCACGATGAGTTTTGGGGAACACAGAGTAGTCTCTTGCTGTTGCTTTTATACTGGTATCTTCTGAATCTAGATCCCATCCTTATTTTTTCACCTGAAATTTTGTTTTTCTCTGATTTGCCTGGTGAGCTTCGTTGCTTTGCTATCACCTCAAACTCACTACCCTTCCTTTCCTAGCTTCTTTATTTTTTTTAAGGCTTTTTAAAAAAATAATTAATTTATTTAATTTTAGGGATGGGATGAGAGAAAGAGAGAAAAACATGTGTGTGGTTGCATCTTGTGCGCCCCCTACTGGGGACCAGGCCTGTGCCCTACACTGGGAATTGAACTGGCGACCCTTTGGTTCACAAGCTGGCACTCAATTCACTGAGCCACACTAGCTAGGGCTTTTTTTAAATCAACAATTTCTTCATCCTTTCATTGCCTTAGGATACCTCAGAGTCACTCTACATTTCATATATTTAACAATGTTCCTTCAGAATGCCTCTTCAATCTGTTCTTTTTTCCTTTGTCCATTTTTTGGATACTTGTTAGTGACTTCATCTCCTAACGGCTGGCTGGTGTCATAATTTCCCACCTGGAATTATACCTAAATATTGCTACTAGATAAATACTTTCATCTTGATACATCCTCACTCAGTAATCATTTTCCTTCCTTTTCATGTGAGTGTGAATTCCAAATTCCTCCATTGTGCTTAATCACTGTTATCCTGCCTCCACCTCCTTTCCACCTCATTTCTGCCTGCTGAGTACAAGAGGGCTGCACTTTTACTTGAGGCTGCCTGGTCTCATTCGCCTCTCGATTTAGAGGATGCTAATCCCCACCCTGTAGACATGAGCTTCCCCTGGAGAATGTACAGTCTTTCACCCTTTTGGAGCAAGCCCTCGCACATGGCTGGTACCATGCACAAACACAGTGGCTCCTGGTAATCTTTGACTTGCGTGTTCCACTCACTCTTGTGGGCATTCAGTAGTGGACAGCCTCATTTTGTTATAAAAATATTTAATGTGTGTATGTTTGTCTCTCCACCTTTATTGGTTAGATCCATAAGGGCAGGAATTATGCCATGTATCTTATAATTTCCCACAGGGCCTAGCATACAACTAGGCACAAAATGATTACTCAACAACTACTTACTGAATGAATGTATTGAATGGAGATGAAGGCACTTAGGTGTGAAGATAATCATTTGGATAGGACTTTTCATTTGATTCAAGAGGCAATTGGGGGCCATGGATGGCTTCTGAGAACAGGAATCAAAAATTACTCATGGAAGAGGATTTTTATGGTTATATGTAGGATCCTGTCAAGTGGAAAATGGACAAATACAAAATGTTAGAAATGGAGTTAAAGCAAAGAGCCTGCTTTGTTCATGCAAACAACATAGGAGCCCTGCTCTTTAGAGGATTGGAGAAAGCGGAAGTCTGAAGCCAGGGAGGATTCCTGGTAGGCTTTCTTGCTGTGAAGCACAAGACATAAAAGTGAATGATAGGACTTACTGACATCTGATAGCAAAGGAAGAGAGATGGCTCTCACAAAATCTGATAGCAATGCAATATTGATGGTAACAAATTGGGAATGAATGATGATTTGGATGAATATGATGTGTTGATTTAATGCCAATTCAGTTTCAGGTTGCAATAGGACTTTCAGATACATACTTCTTACTGACACTGGCAGCATCAGATGTTTGAAAGAGTTCTGACTGCCGTGTTAGGAGACCAACGGTCTGGTCCTGGCTTTGTTGTCATTGTGGTTTGCAACCTTGTGCAATCATTTGCACTTTCTTTGTGAGTGGGTTAGGTGAGAGGTTTTTCATGGGGTGAATCCATTGAAAAAGTATTCCATAGTCAATAAATTTTAGAAATGCTGTCTGTTTTTCCACATTTAAAGTGAACACTTTAAATATACAGTATACTTAAAAGACTTGCACAGTAAACACCCAAATACCCATCACTTAGATTTGACAATGAACCTTTTACTGTTCTCGTTTTATTATATATCTGTTTAGCTGGACACTTATTTATCCATTCATCATTTTTTCCTTCCTCCTTCTCTTTATCATCATTATTATTACTATTATTATTATTTATAATACTGATCAAGAAGAGAACACATAGTAGTAATGAACTGTAGGTTTACAGAGATGCTTATTACTTATAAAGAATTTAGATTGATTTCACCTGAATCCTTGCAGTCATCTTCAAACATTCTTTTATATCCCACATCTAGTCAGCCCATCAGCTTCATTCTTGAATCATCTATTTTTACCCCACAATCAGTTCATCTGAAGAGAAAGTGTATTTAGAAAGTTCCAGAGGTAGTAGAAGCAAGCCAGCTGGACTGCGTAGGCTCAGGAAACAAGTTACAGAGGCAGAAGAAGGGCCCTAGGAGCTTAGGAAAGAGAAAGGCAAAGATAACATGTCTGAGGGGAAGGCAAAGGGAGAAGGGAAAGGCACAGGTGTACTCCTGAGAGAGAGAGTGCCCCAAACCATATTTTTCTAAGGCGGTAATTGACAATTTGAGTTCCAAGTAGTCTTAATGTGTTTATTTTTAAGAGAAGCCATTTTGCATTCAGGTATTGACTATTGAGCATAGATGCAAGAGTTCTCCTGTATAGGTATATATCATAGCAATGTGGGAATTCTAATAAGAATAATAGCTTCGTTTACAGTTTTTGTTTTATTTGTTTATTCAAGACATCAAAATTTCCTTCCTGTTTTTGCTATAAATATATTTCAGTATTAGCCCATTTTAATCCCTCTCACCTTTTAACCACAACCACAGAATGAATACTTATCAGTTACTAACAAATTGGAATGTAAGCTCAATTATATTAAAAACTAATGGGTAACACTAACACATAGTAACAGCTCCTTTGCAATATTTATTCTCTTGGTGATAAAAAAAAAATAAGCCCATAGCGCATTGCTGCAGAAAGAATTTAGCTACAACTTTATCAATTTGAGCAGGCCAACTGCACAACTAATGCATGTGAAACTTAACAAATCCCTTGGGGAAGCTGACTGTAGGAATTTTCTAGTCTGTGTTGAGTTACTGAGGTGCGACATGGTGGATTGGACTTAATGCCTTAGGCAAGCACAATCAAATAGAGACAGTTTAAGATTTTTCTGTGTCCATGAAGGGATCTCTGGTAGGTATCTAAATGAAGCTTTCAGAAAGGAATGTAACACCATCATGAATTCTGTTCCCTGAATATTTTGGTAGGTTATTTTGTTTTAGAAGAAATTCAAGTAAGAGTTACACAGGGTAAGTTTGTAACAGGTGAAAGATTTAAGATTATGATTTGCTTCATAGGAATATGAGAAAATACAAAACATTTTTTCCCTTAGATTTAAAATGTTCACTTTCAAGGAGAAAATTCAAGAATACTGTATGCGTTTTATTGGAATTACTTTAGGTTATGGCAATTTGATTTTATGGTCTCTTAAAATTGACCATCCCACCCACCGCAGGGTTTCAGAACAGTTTGGTGTAGGAAAGCTACTGAAGTCTGACTACCTTGTTTTGAATCCCAGTTACACCACCCATTAACATGTGAATCAGGGCAAATTAGTTAACCTCACTTTTCTAATTTGTGATATGGGAATAATATTATCACTTTTAGGGTTGTGAGAAGATCAAATGAATTAATACATGTGATGCGGTGAGGATAGTGCTTGACATGTAGCACTCAATAAGTGCTGGCTATGTGGTAACCATGACTATAATAATAAATTTTAGTATTGTTACTCTGTGACCACTCAGAAAATATTAGATTGCAGTTGGGAGCGGCTGTCATGTAGTGTCACAGCCCTTTGGCTGCCCAGTGCTCAGCTGGTGACTGTCAGCACAGGGCAGGGCAAAAGTAGGGTTACAGTTGTGAGTACACAAAACAGAGTTGCTTCTTGTATTATTATTTATCAATTATTGTATTTTCCATGTATACAGCTGTAAACATACTTTAGCCTCACCCTGTATGAGAAGTAGGTTTGAGAGTTGATCCCCAGCCCCTGAAGAAGTTGGAACCCCTACTAGACAATGTTTTCCATCTGGGGAAGGTACTCCTAAAGAGGAAACTCACTCTGAAATCATCTGTGTCCGAAAATAGAGCCTTTATTCTAGATAGGGCGGGGGATGGTGCGGTGGGCAGCAGAAAAAAGTTGAACAGGTAATTGTTTTAGTTTTTAAGACATTGGAAATCTTCTCAAAATTCTTCAAGCATCTGCTCTTTTAACATTACTTGGCTATTGGGTTTTCAGGATTCAGAGAGTTTCTCCCCATTTTTCCAACATCAGTTTTCAGGATAGAACTGAAGAGTTGGTACAATCACGTCAGTCCTTTGAAAAAATCCTTTCAATTTATTCCTGGTAACCGGGCCTCATGATATTGCACTATAGCTGTATTCCTAACAACAGTCTTCTGACAGAAACCACTCCCCTCAACCTTGGAAGCATGTAATTCCCTCCCCTTGACCTGGGAGACTGACCAGAGACAGGGAACCATGGACATTGACCTAAAACTTCTCCCTTGACTCTGTATCATTGACCTTTTCCCTCATCTCCTTTTCCCCTGCATGTCTCTAACTCTTTGCATTGCTTTTTCCAAGCCTTTGCTTCTTCTTTCCCCCTTCAGAACTTTTCTAATCAGGACTCTTAAAAGGGAGATGGAAAAGAGACCCTGGAGGAACCAAGGATGAAGGGAGAAAGCCTGGATCTAAAGAGGGCAAGCAAATAATTTATGGTTCAGCCTGGGATATTTTGAGGGAAAAGTAGGGTTATTAATAATGATACGGGGAAAACCTGATGTAAACCTAGTTGTCCTGGGAAAACTGGTTTCTGGGTTTACCTTGGGCCTAAGACAGTAGGGAAAAGTAACTATCTCACCATTCCTCTTAGTCTTTCCATATAACAACAGTACCACCAACAAATTAATGCCTAAACTTTTTTTAAAGTAACTGCTTGAGGTGGAGGGTGTCAACCATGACTTATAATCTAAGCGTCTTAGAGACTAAGGAGTGAAATCACTAAAAGGTGTCTCTTACATGCCTGCCAAAGGTCAATCAGCAAATAAGTAATTATTACTACTATTATTTTTGATCAAAAGAAACAAGTAGACTTATTTCTTCATGTTTTTCTCTCAGTAGGAGAGAATAAAATGGGAATTCCGTCCTTTGCACAATTGTTGCCCCTCTTTATAGCTTCTATAAAGTTTCATAATGAGAAATGCTGAAAAAGTCTTAATATTTACAACCTAGGACAATAGTTGGAAGCACAGTTCTCTTTCTCAACAAATGTGACACAACCTGGGAAGTTGAGTTAAAATTAATGAAAATATTTATATCTCTAATATAAGAACAAATTCTTAAGTGCATGCTTTGGGTCTCCTTGTTTTGTTAAAATAAGTGGTAGATTTTCTATTATCAATTAACTCTATAAACATGAGTTCATTGTACATAAGCATAGAGTAAATAAACTCAAATTATGACTTCTTTTGTTAGTTTTTAGGACCTATTTTCCAACTTTTACAATCAATAACAACATAATATAGTGTGTCAATAAATGTTGTAGTAATTTAAAATATATACTAATTTAAATAAATTTTATTATAAATACCTCCCTTTAAGAGTGGATCGTAGCCCTGGCTGGTGTGGTTCGTTTGGTGGGAGCATCATTCCATACACCAAAAGGTTGTAGGTTCGATCCCCGGTCAGGGCATAAATGCAGGTTGTGGATTTGATCCCTGGTCGAGGGGCCTATGAGATGCAACCAATTGATGTTTATCTCTCACATTGATGTTTATTTCTCTTACCCTCTCTCACTCTTCCTCTCTCTCTCTAAAAAGCTTTTAAAAATGTCAGGTGAGGATAAAAAACAGAGAGAGGGAGTGAATTGTATGCACCACAGAATGTGAAAACTGGGAAAAACTTTAGACGGTAAGTAGTGCAACCACCCCAAATGCCAAAGGGTACAGGGAATCCCAGAAACCTACTCACATGGCTTGAATTCCTAGTTGCATCATTCTATAATCTTGTCCGTGTCTCAAGTATTATTAGTAAATACTATTAGGTGATAGTAGGTAAATGATTTAATTTTCTATTTTGCTTCAAAATGGCAACCTAAATCACCAGTCGGGCTTAGAAACAACATACTATTTTTAGTGGAATCCCTAATTTAATTAATTCACTTATTATTTTCAAAAGTTATGAAGGATCTGAAGCAGATATAAGTTTATATAGTGTATTTCCAGTTGTGGAATACAAAAGGGATATTGTTTTGTTCAGCAGATATGGATCGTTTCCTTGTTTTTTAGTAGCCAGTGTCACTGCAAATGTCTTATACTTAAAACATAACATTACTGACCCTTTAACTTGCACTTTGTAGAAATAGAAAAAGCTTCCCAGAGGAAAGATATTTGATATTCCAGTTTAGAGGGTCAACAAACTTTTTTGGTAAAAGGACAAATAGTAAATATTTCTGGCTTTGTAGGCCACAGGGTCTCTGTGACGACTTCCCAGTTACGCTGCTAGAGTGCAAGGGCCGTCACAGGCAATGTGTGACGATGTGAGCGTGGCCGTGTTCCAGAAAACTGTGTTCACAAAAACAGACAGGGGGCCAATGGGACTGGCCTGCGGGCCCTAGTTTGCTGGCTCCTGTTCTTCTGTGGTGATAGGTCCCTTAATTAATATTAACATAGATGAAAACTGTATTTGAAATGTATTCTAGTTATATGATAAAGAAAAAGCATGCATCATATCATTTATTGAGGAATTATATCTGATTAGGATATATGCTTATTTAAAATAATTTTTGAAATGTCATAGACAACAGCAGAGAAGCACTAGCAGAGATTACTACTGCAACATCATTTGTAATAGCAAAAAAGGGAAACAAATGTTCATGGATAAAGAACTGGTTAAACAAGTTGTGGCGATCTGTACAGTTAAAAAGAATGAGCTACATGTATTTTTACTGACAAGGAAATTTCTCCCTAACACCATTATCTTGAGGGTAAAGAAAAAGAAGTTATAGAATGATATATACAGTATGACACCATTTATGCTAAACAAACAAGTCACAAGAGATGCTGCATGTTCTCTGTGGATACAGATGTATGTTTGTAAATTTACAGAAGAAAGTTCTAACCTGGTAACAGTGGGAATAACTCAGCAGCAAAAGAGCTGGGTTTAGGGCTGTTAGAGGTCAGAGAGAATGTGAAACCACACAAGACAATAAATAATGACATGCAAAAAATGCTAGACATTTACATTTTTAAGCAGTACAAAGAATGAGGACTTGTAATTTTTAAGTTTATAATTATAGGCATGGCATTTATTTATAGTCTTTATAGTTTTGAGGGTTCTAGGGAAGTGAATGTTAGGTAAGAATTCTACTTCCAGTAGAATGGGCATATGATTTATTTATTACATAGGCCTTGGATCTACAGAAAATCCTTGAACATTATGAAATTTGAGAAACTCAATAACTTTGCAAAGGTGGTCAGCAATTTATGAGCTGTATGTCAATGTTATGGTCAGTCTGGCCTTAGGAATTTACACCTGTGCTGGCACCACACTTGGATAGGGAACCTTATTTTGTGGCATGCTACCTTCTCAAGTGAAATTTGTGAGGATTTGATGCTGATGTATCTCACTTTAGCACAGTCACATTGCTTTAAAATGCGGCTGTTATAAACTGATATAGCATGTGAGTCCAGACTTAGAATGGATGATATAAAGCAAAAAGATGCATATTTATGGTTGAGAAGAGGCCATATTTTTAATCTAGCAAGTGTCTGTTGTAGACCTACTATGAACTCCTCACTGTATTAGAGAAGTAGGTGATATCAAAAAAATGTGAATGACAGAGCAAACCATCTCATTGGGGAATAAGCAGAGATTAAGTAATATCAAAAGAAATCACGTTTTAATGCCAGCTTGAGAACCCAGTAATATATATAGTAGATCAGGGGACTGATGTGGGCTGAAACAGTTGAGGGTCAGCTCAAGAGAATTGTGTCTTGATTTAGGCCTCAGTGTAAAGTTTGGATGGATAGGGAAATGGAACGGCAGTTTTTAAGAAGCAGGAAGCGTGTGAGAAATGACTGCGCCAGAGAACAACTTTTGGCATCTCTTCTGAAGAGGAGCATGGTGTGGCGATGATGATGATGGCAGCAGCGATGGCACTGGTGCTGCTGCTGTTGCTGCTGCTCATGGAAGTATTAGTAACAGCATTAATAGTAGTAGTAATAATACTAGGGTATTTTCTGACCAAGAGTTTTATGCCAGGCAAGGTCATAAATGTTTCACTTTTTCAATCCTCACTAAGCCCCCATAGTACAACTCTTTTTCCCCATCATATAGGTAAGGAGTCGAGGTACAGAGAGAGATGTAACTTCCCCAAGAATATTTAGCTGGTGAGTCCCAAAGTCAGTATGTAAATTCTGGCAGCCTGACTCCCAGACCCTGAACCTCCCAAGGCCAAGCTGGCTCACAGGGCAACAATAGTCTAGCACTAAGTGACCCTCCTGAGTCATTTCTCTCGTGTAAAATAAAGACAGCGGATAGCACAATCTCTAAGATTTATTACGCTCATCATGTGCTTAGTTACCTCATCAGAAAATGGGGCTAACAAGTGCATTGTACAGATTAGATAAGATGAGAGAATACATGGTACAGTGTCAGGCAAATAGTAGACACTCAATAAAATTTTAGAGTCTAATAAATAAAACGTTGTTATCATCAAACAGTCAGTCAAGATAATTGCTTCATTTGTTCTACTGGATATGTCCTGAACTGTGATGAGGGTGCAGGGTTACCAGGAACCTCTGTCTGTATTTACATTCAGGGTGGAGAACTGCCCTAAAGATGTGGATCAAAACCAGGGAGAGATATTGTGAGAGGCCCTCTTAACTTTGTTGAAATCTAACTTCATATATATTGTATTTGGCTAAGTGGATGGAAGTAATTATTTAAGATGGAAGTACTTTTCTAAAAGTAAAAACACCCATGGGTTTCAGGAGTCACAGTGAGCAGTGAACAAGCCAATTCATGTACATCCAATTCATGTACATAGGTGTAAGTTTATGTATTACAAGAAACCAGAATTCTGCTTTTCCTATTTGTTCCAGTAGCTTTTAATCTTTGTATCTTAATTGTGCATGGAAAAGAAGTGAATTATAAACCAGTTGTACTCTTTGCTTTCTCTGGTTGTTTTTCGTGTCTTTCCTTCACTGGCACGCTACTTTTATGGCAGGCTGTGACAGTGAGGCAGCCTGCACAAAGTGCACCACTGGTTTGTGGCAGGGATGAATCAAGAATTCAGGTTTCTAGATTGGAAAGGTCTGGTGTCATGTGTTTTTTTCCTCCCTCAAATAATTCAAAAAATGTTTACAATTCTTTTTTTCTTTTCTTTTTTCCCCTATGCAGTCGGCTGATTTCTCCAAATGAACTCTTTATGCAGGACCCCAGTAGGTACACCAGAGAGAAGTGTCCCTGGTCACATTGAGTAGGACCTGGGGCCGTGCCAGCCTTTCCCTCCCTTTTCGTATCCAATCCATGGGACTCCATCCACCATCGATGTTTCTGCACAGAACAATTATATAGAACGTTGTCCTCTCTCTTATAATTTCACTGGTGATAGAGGGACACTGTAAGTTTTAAGACCTGACATAGGACTTAATATTATTATCTTCTTAGTTGTAACTTCAGTCGGGGTATAGGATGGAAGGCGATTGAGATGTCTTCTTGTATAAAGCAAATCTTCAGTTGCTGTCTGCTCTAAATATTTAATTTCTAATATGGCATCACTACTTTGGAACTGACTGGCATGTTCTAGTTGTAGAAGGTAACTAAAGTTTAGTGGGAAGTAATAACTCACTAAATACAAGGAACCATATTTCTTAGACTATAATATAAATCTGCCTTTTAAATGACAGCTTCACTTTTCAGATTTAGACCCTATGATAATCCTCAAACTATATCAGGAAAAATGTATGATATTTTCAGGTTTAAAGCTATATCTTTTTAAAAATTATATCATATTGATTATACTATTACAGTTGTCCTGATTTTCTCCCCTTCTCCCCCTCTACCCAGCATCTCCCACTCCCTCAGGCAATCCCTTCATGATTGTTCATGTCCGTGGGTCATGCATATAAGTTCTTTGGCTTCTCCATTTCTTACACTGTTCTTTACATCCCTATGGCTGTTGTTTAGCTACCTATATGTACTTCTTAATCCCCTCACCTCTTTACCACACTCTGTCCCAACTGGCAACCATCAAAATGTTCTCTGAAACCATGATTCAGTCTCTGTTCATCTTGCTTGCTTAGTTTGTTTTTGAGATTCAATTGTTGTTAGATATGTGTTTTTGTCATTTTATTATTCATTGATTTGATCTTCTTCTCTTTCTTAAATGAATCCCTTTAACATTTCATATATTAATGGTTTGGTGATGATGAACTCCTTTAGTTTTTTCTTGCCCGGGAAGCTCTTCATCTGCCCTTTGATTCTAAATGATAGCTTTGCTGGGTAGAACAATCTTGCCTGTAGAGCCTGCTTTTCATGACTTTGAATATTTCTGGCCAGACCCTTCTAGCCTGAAAAGTTTTCTTGGGAAATCAGCTGCCAGTCTTATGGGAACTCCCTGTGTAGGTAACTAACTGCTTTTCTTTTGCTGCTTTTAAGATTCTCTCTTTATGTTTATAACCTTTGGCATTTTAATTATGATGTGTCTTGGAGTGGGCCTCTTTGCATCCATCTTGTTTGGGACTCTCTCTGCTTCCTGGACTTGCATGTCTATTTCATTAATTTAAAGAACTTTTCTCTCATCATTTTTTTCAAATAGATTTCCAGTTTCTTGCTCTTTTTCTTCTTCTTCTGGCACCCCTATGATGCGACTGTTGGACCTCTTGAAGTTGTCCCAGAGGCTGCTTATATCATCATCCTTTTTTTAAATTTTTTTTCCTTTTTGTTTGATGGGTTGTTTTTTGCTTATGTTCCTAATCATTGATTTGATTCTCAGCTTCATCCCCTCTATGGTTGTTTCTCTATAAATTGTTCTTTATTTCAGTTAGTGTATCCTTCTTTTATGACTGGATCTTTTTAATTCTTTTTAGGCCTTACTAAGTTCCTTGAGCATCCTTATAACCAGTGTTTTAAACTCTGCATCTGATAGATGCTTATCTCCATTTTGTTTGGCTCTTTTTTGGGAGTTTTGATCTGCTCTTTCATTTGGGCCATGTTTCTTTGTCTCCTCATTTTGGCAGCCTCCCTGTGTTTGTTTCTCTATATTAGGTAGAACTGCTTTGATTCTGTGTGTTGGTAGTGTGGCCTAATGTAGTAGGTATCCTGTAGGTTCCAATGGCACAACCTCCCCTACCACCAAAGCTGGGCACTCGAGGTATGCCCTTCACGTGGGCTGAGTACACCCTCCTCTTGTAACTGAGCCTTGGTTGCTATTGGCAGATCAATATGAGGGATTTACCCAGGCTAGTCAGCTGCAAGGATTGACTGTGACCACTGGCCACCAACCTCATCCCACTGTGTAGGATTAGCTGTTCAGAAGCAGTGTAATGATGCTCCCACATGGTTTGTAGCTGTCCACGGGGTATACAAAATGTGGGGTTTCCTGGGCAGTGCAGGACAACATCAGTCCCCATCTGTGTGTCGCCCCAGGGCCACCCTGCCTGAGCTCTAAAGCAACCAGAGATGGCTGCTACTTTGCTGGGCTTGGAGATTCCCAGGCAAAGCCAAGCTGTGAATCTAGGCTGGCTGCTGCTAGTTCCAGGTGTGGGGCTCACTGAGGCCATCTGTTGCTTGTTTCAAAGGATTTAGGAAGTTGTGATGCATAAGCCAAGATGCATGCATATTAAAAAGTAACTTGGGCGGGCCCATAAGTTGGTTGGGGCAGAGTCTCTGGGGATCTCCAAGGCAGGTCAAACAATGTTAGCGAGATTGATAGAGGTTCAGATATAGCACCAGCTTGCCAGCTCTTTGAGGGGAGGCTTTAGAAAAGGGGCATGGTCTCTGCTCGTCTTGATGACAGACACCTCACTTTCTCTAGTTATGCCAATGGTGCTTTTCAAGCTGCTACCCTGGTGCTTGAGCTCAGAAGCAGTGAGTCTGATGGGTGAGTCTGTGTGTGGGTTCTTTAAGAGGAACTGCTCGGGGTGCCAGAAGTTTCTTCCATTGACTCAATCCCTGCTGGTTTTTGCAGCCAGAAGTTGTGGGGACATATCTTCCTGGCACTGGAACCCTGGGTTGAGGCACCTGGTTTGGGGCTGGGACTCCTCGCTCCCAAAATATCCCTCTCAAATTTTTACCCACCACATGTGGGTGAGGGACCAGCCTGTTTTGTGTCTGTGCCCCTCCTACCAGTCTGGATGGATGTGGTTTATTTAATTTCATAGTCATCAGACTTTGATTCAACTCGATTCCTGATGGTTCTGAGTGATGGCTGATCTATATTTTAGTTGTAATCTTGATGTGGTTATATGAAGAGGTGAGCCATGTCTGCCGATACTGCCATCTTGACCAGAAACCAAAGGCTCTATCTTTTGATCAACACATTTATGTATAAACAGTGGCAAAGCATGATATAACTCAGAGTCTGAATTTGTTGATTAGTATCATAATTGATGGTTTCCATCTAAGCGGTCCTGGAGACCAGAAAGCAGTGGGGATGAATGGGCTTTTGACTCAAAAAGTTTGATACCCTTGATTGGTAGCAAATTCTAACAATGTATGCCCCTGGACTTCTGTTCTCTTGTTGATAGGGTATACTGATTAAATGAGGAAAAGAAGTCAGAAAAAGCATCATATTCTTCAGTCAGATTCTCCATATCTAAAGAATACACGGAAATCAGATTAGTTGGTTTCTTCCTACAACTAATGAAATTGTTTGCTGTTATAAATATTCTTTATCCCTCAAGTTTGTCTTGTGTACGTCTCCAGATATTAAATATTTATGGTAGGTTTCCAACAATGTTTTAAAATTAGCCAGACTTCGCATTCTTATAGAAAAAAATGTTTCAAATGGAAATTAGAATCATGGGTTTTGGCTCATTTGACTAGTTTAGATTTAAAATAATGATGTTAAAAGCAAATTTTATATTCTGGATAGTTTTATTGTATACATTTAGTTATTATAAATGTAATACATGCTCATTGTATCTGGTACAATGCACAGACATATAAAGACAAAGTTACCTTTGATCCCATCTTAAAGAAATACAGCTATTTTTAAAAAATTGGTGATAATCTTGTAGACTTTTATTGCATTTTTATGTATATATTCTATTACGCATTGATCATACTACTTTTAAAATTAATATATTATAGAAATCATTATTAGATAATATAACTATAGTTATACAGTATTTAGTTGCATAGTATCTCATGTAAGCAATTCCTTATTAATGGATACTTAACTTTATTTTATTATGTTTTTATGAACAATTGTGTGGATATATTTTTGCATTTGTGTGTATTTGTTCAAATACTAGATTTGCTTGGGATAAATTCTAAGAGATAGAATATGCATTTAAATTTTGATAAAATATTGTTAAGCTGTCCCTCCAGAATTTCTCCATTTCTTTTCGTATTAGTAGCACCATGGATATGTCAAAATAAGCCAAAAAAGGAATAAAATAATTTTCACTTTTCTAAATATGTTCAAGTGAAGAACACACACAAAAAAATCAATCTGAAATGTCTTCAGTGCAGGATCAGTTGAGTTGATCTTACTGCTTACTTTTTGTAAGCCATTAACTAATCAGAAAAGCAAATATTTAAAAACCTGCTTTCTTAATTTTTTTAGAATAGGCAAAGATAGGTAAATGTTAATTTTGGATAATATTAAGACATACATGGTCATATTATTTTGGGGAGAATGTGACTGCATTTTATGATAGAGATACAGAGAAAAGGCAGAGGGAATTATACTGCTTATTTCTTGAGTAGATTATTCATTTAAGGACTGTATTTTATAACATCATAATTTTAATATTAAAAATATAGGAATAGTCTAGTCCAGATGAAGGCATAGTAGACACACTTCACCTTCTTCCACAACCATAGAAAGAATTACAACCAGAACTCAAAACTAATAACACCCCAAACCATCAGAATATCGAGCTGTGTGGAAGTCTGACAACCAAGGATTTAAAGAAGCCACATTCACGCACACAGGTAGGAGGGGCAGAGTTGCAGAGATGAGTGTAGAGGCCGTGTGGTGCAGAAAGGTGGTGGTAGTGGTGGTGGCAGCAGAACAGATGGGAGGGATACCTTGGAAGTGAGCCATCCCAAGTGATCCCAGCACCAGGCCAGACCACACAGCCCAGGATTGCAGCACAAGGAAGATAGATCCCCATTATCTCTGGCTGTAAAAACTAGGGATGGGGGGTTGGGGCTGTGGAAGAAACTGCTGATTTTCACCACTTAAAGGGCTAGCAAGGTCTTAGAATGTATGCAAACCCACCTACTCTGGGATTCACCACTGGGGCAGCAGCTGGAAGGGCTCCAGTCACACATGGGAAGGGGGTGAAGTGACTGGAAATGGGGTGAGTGCCAGGTTAACTGCCAGAAACCAGATGCCAGTATTGTCCCCTCTCAGAGCCCTCCCCACACAGCCACAAAGCAGTGAAGAGGGTTGTCCCCGTCTTGGCTATTACCTAAGGCTGTGCCCTACACAATTTATGGTGTCTTTTCTATGCTATTTCTATGTAGGCTATGCTATTAAGGGAGTAAAAGTAGCTCTACTGAATACACAGTAACAAACACAGGGAGGCTGCTAAATTGAGGAGACAAAGAAAAATGGCCTAAATGAAAGAACAGAACAAAACCCCAGGAAAAGAACTAAGCAAAATGGAGATAGCCAACTTGTTGATGCAGAGTTCAAAACATTGGTTATCGGGATGCTCAGAGAACTCCTTGAGTACAGAAAAATAAAATCATCAGTAGATGATTGGATCAAAAAACTATGGTACATTTACACAATGGAATACTATGCAGCAGAAAGAAAAAAAGAACTACTACACTTCATGACAGCATGGATGGAACTAGAGAGCATTATGCTAAACGAAATAAGCCAGGGGGCAAAAGACAAATACCATATGATCTCACCTATAAGCAGAATCTAACCAACAAAATAAAAATGCAAAGAAAATAAGACCAGCAACACTGAAAGAAAAAGAAACCAACAGAGACAAGAGGGAAGGAGGGAAGAGTGGGTGGGGGGAAAGGAAGGGAAGGGGCAAGTCAAGAAACATATAGCAAGGACTCATGGACAAAGCCAAAGTGGGGAAGGATTGAGAGAGGGAGAGGGGAGAGAGGGGTATGGGAAAGTGGTGGGGGGAAAAAGAAAAAAAAGGAAAACAAAGGGGGCAGGGGAAAGAAATGAAGGTCAAAGGTCACAGTAAGTGAAATAAAGAATAATCCACAGGAAACCTACAAAGAAGGGAAGGAAGCTAGTGTTCAAACCAATTATTTGGAACATAAAGAAGATATAAACATTCAACTAGAACAAAAAAGAAGAAACAAGGATTAAAAAAAAACAACAACAAGGTAGGCTGAGGAACTTCCCCAAACATGTCAATACCTAAATCATAGGGATGCCAGAAGTTGAAAAGCAAGAGCAAGAAATCTAAAACTTATTTGAGAAAATAATGAAAGAAAACTTCCCTAATTTGGTGAAGGAAATAGACATACAAGTCCAGGAAGTGCAGAGAGTCCCAAGCAAGTTGGACCCAAAGAGGAACACACCAGGACTCATCATAAATAAGATGTCAAAGTTAAAAATTCTGAGAGAATCTTACAAGCAGCAAGAGGAAAGCAGAGAGTTACATACAAAGGAGTTCCATAAGACCATCAGCTAGTTTCTCAAAAGAAACTTTGTGGGCTAGAAGGGACTGGCAAGAAGTATTCAAAGTGATGAAAAGCAGACCTACAATGTAGATTACTCTATCTAGCAAAGCTGTCATTTAGAACGGAAAAACAAATAAGGTGCTTCCCAGACAAGGTAAAGCTAAAGGAGTTCATCATCACTAAGCCATTATTATATGAAATGTCAAAGGGACTTAATTAAGGAAAAGAAGATCAAAACCATGAGCATTAAAAAGATAAAAAATTCACAACTATCAGAAATTTAATCTAAAAAAATATTACACAAACAACCAGGACAGGAACAGAATTGTAGGTATGGAGATCATTGAGAGGATTATCAGCTGGGAGGGGAAGGGAGAGAACAAGAGAAAAGTTTCAGAGATTAAGAAACATAATTGGTAGGTACAAAATAGATGGGGATGTTAAGAATAGTATAGGGAATGGAGAAGGCAAAGAACTTATATGCACAACCAATGGATATGAATTAAGGTGGGGGGATTGCTAGAGAGAAGGGGGTTACTGGTAAGAGGAGGGCAAAGAGGGAAAAATTAGGACAACTGTAATAGTATAATCAGTAACACAGACTTAAAAAGTAAAAATAAAAATATAAGAATAATAATTGTAGAGAAATACACATTTGCTTTTTATCCTGTTAAAGTATGTTTGTAATTAGTGTCCTCAATTTAAAATAAACTACTCAAATACCAATATTATAACTTAATGTTCTATACCATTTTTTTGAACTAATCTTAAAATGATGATCACATAGTGATGAGAAAATCATTAGTATAGTCTCTGTAATGTGATGTAACATCTTAAGTGATTAAATGGCATGTAGTCAAATCTTAGTATATCAATGTAAAAAAATTATACATGTTCTTTTAGTAAATAAACTTGGACTGTGGAGAGAAGGTTGCTTGTTTTAGATATATGGGTGATAACACTCATTCTTAGATTATTTTTTGGTCAGGGCAAACTGAAAGGAACACATGTTTGAAGTAGAAAAGACCATCAGAGGGCAATAATAAACTAACATCAAGAGATTGGTGAGTGTAGGCACTTGATTCCGCCTAGGAAGAGAACAGCAAGATTTGAGATAGTCCCCTGGAGCATGAGGCTGGGATGTCTGAGGAAGCACTGTTCTGTACTCAGATGGACAGTGAGCAGTGCTCATGAGAAATCCCATGCAGCAACTCCAGATACTACAGTGGTCTCCCTTGATAAGTAGAACGAGGCTTTTTGAAGACCTGAAATGGTTTCCTGAGATATACACCACATTTGTGGAGTGAGAATATTAGAATTGATGGCCTGGGTGTTGAATCTCATTGAAACCAGGGCCTGTTCAATGCATGAAGAGGAAAGATGGCTAGAAGGGCCCACGAAGGTATATCTAAGGGTCTGGATAGAAACTTATAAGGCTTGAAATACAAGTAGTATCTTCATTTATTTTTTTCCAGTTTTCAGGACTGGGAAGAATGGACTTGATGGAGTCATTATTAGGGCCAAAGGGACTTTAAACTGAAATGTGGATCTGGCAAAAAAAAAAAAAAAAAAAAGAAAAAAGAAAATAGGAAAATAAGAAAGAAATGAAACAAAATTAAAAAATAACATAGAATTAGTATTCGACTAGTGAAGAAGAGTGACTGAAGACCCTGGAAATTCTCTAGAAACCATAACAAGGCGAAATAATGGGGATGGGGTCAATATGGTCAGATATCTATATGCAGGTATAAAGTACAGATTTTAAGCAGAAAACTTAATTATGGTGTAAAGTGTAAGAAAATCTTGGCCCAAGGACTAAAGGAAAGGACTAAAAATGGAAGAACTGTAATGGAAGAACTTTCTCCCTACAAGAAAGAGATTTAAAAAAAATACAGATAGAACTCACTGTATATTACATAGGAGCACACATACAGCACACACATACACAAGATATATGTGCATATGTAGACATGTATGTGTATTCACACACATATCTACATATATTCAGGAAGGAAATACACCAAAAATATGGCAGAAATTACTTCCAGGCATTAAGATTTTGAATAATTGTTCTGTTTTTCTGGTTTTCTATATTTTTGCGTGTTTCAACAGTAAACATCTATTACTTTGATAGTTAAAATAAGATTTAAGTACTATTTATAAATACCAGAAATACTAAGACATATATTTGAGTAAAAAGCATTTGGGTGTGGATGAAATAATTAGAAGTACTTGTTGGCCCCTTTTGAAGTGGATGAGAGGATCATGCTTTAATTGTTTAGACTGTAAAACTGTTCGTGAGGCAGGCATGGTATTGCTGGGGAGTTCATCTCTACAGATGGTCTGTCAGGATTCTGAAAAATTTATGATTTGTCTTTTAAAAATCTCTCAAATAACTGAGGAAGCAATGCAATAATTGGCGACTCTCAATTTAATTCTAAATTAAAAGAAGAATTTGTTGATCAAGTGAAGACTACACATAGTTAAAACTGTAACCTGCAGTTTTAGAAAGCAGATTTTTAAATATCCAAATAGAAAAGATTTTAGCTCATTAAAGTCAGGGTCAGGATCCCTACAATAATTGGCTCCTAGTAGATAATCTAAAAATATTATAGTTGTGATTCAATGACTTGAGACTTGAAAAGAATGCCTGGTATTTAGTACACACAGTAATATTTGTGTAATAAATGAATGAATGAAAAATAAAGGGTGTTTGAATAAAGGTGGATCATTGGTTCAGGAGGATCTAATAATAAAATTCTGGCAATAATAGATGACCCCACCAAAAAAGAATAGTTCAAAAACACACAAGTTTTCAAAGTACATTCGTAAAACTATGAAAATAGACTTGATGTTTGGAATCATAAAAAGAAGGAAAATAGGAGGTCTAGCTCAGTTTTTAAATGGTATTCCAAATTTTTCTATGGGATTCAGTAGCAGCTTGTTTGCTTTCCTATGTGTTCAGCTTTCTGTTGCATCACACTTGACCGTCTTTGTCCCTGTGACTCTTCTCGAACTGTAAACACACTGTGTCATCTTTGTGTTCCCTTCATTCTCATCAAAAATACTTGCACATTCTAGGTGTTCGACAAATATTTGCTGATTCGAATTGTTTGGAACAGATGTACATAATGTTAAATGATGACCAAAGAGTAGAAATACTACTAAATTCTGTTTTCTCTATAAAGGACAATGATTTTTCACATTGCAAAGGGCAGCACAACCATAGCTAAAAGATCCTGAAAATCTCAAGTAGAGGTAGAGATTTTTCATGAGCTCATAGTTGCTTTAAATTGGTACTGATTTAGCCATTGCATTAAAGGAAATTTCAGTTGGGATTATGTATGGGATTATGGAACTTTTTTTGGAAATCATTGGAAAAGGTAGAAAAGAGGAAAGGAGAGCCTATATCCTGATATTCTGAATAAAGTGGATGCCTGAATTTAGGATGGGAACTAAATGGATCAATGAATTGATAACACTTGGGAAGAAGGTAGTTAGATAACAGCCAGGGTGCCAAGCTAACCTCACTTCCTTTTTAAAAAATATAACTGCTGAATCTGTAGGTGAGGGAAATCCCCAAAACATACTGTATATTAGTTTGTCTAAGTCTTTGAGAAAGTATCTTATGTTTTAATTGTGGGCTTTTTGTGGATTTATGCATTGTGTGTTGAGGGAGACATGGGTTTTTTAGTGAATGTTCCCAAGAGAGAATCAAACTAGAGGCCAGTCTTTTGAGACACTGCTTAAATGGATTCTGTTCAACATTTTTGTCATCGGCCCATTTATTGATATTCTACAAGTTAGAAAATTAAGAATGGTCCTTGGTAGGGTGGTGGTTAGGGTGTCCTGAACTGAAACCCTAGCGTTCTCACTAGCTGAGAGACTGTGAGCAAATCACCAATCCTGTGTATGCCTTAGTTTTTTCATTTGTGAAATGGATATAATAGTACCTACTTGTGTGTATTGCACACAGGGCCCTTAGTACCGTGCCTGGCACTTGACAAATACTTCATTAATGGTAGCTAGTGGCTGCTCAGAATATGCCGTGCTAAGCATCTTACACACAAGGAAACTAAGGCTTAGGGAGATTAAATAGCATCAAATGAACAGGAATAAATTTCCTCAAGGTTACTAATGAACTAAGAAAATGAAATCCAAGAGCAATAAATGTAAAGGTCATAAAATTTTTACTTTTGTTGGAAATAATTTGGATAAAACTGATCTAGAAGTCTTAGTTGACTATGAAATGAATATGATCAATGGTTATATCATGGCTTTAGAAATTAGAAACAAACAAACAAACAAAACTTGTCCTACCACACTTGAATACTTTGACCACATCTGGAATATGTTTTTTTTTTTCTCCCACCCAAGCATTTGTTAAGAGGGACAGATTGTGGAGGATGGACAAAAATGTATGTAGGAACCTGCCTCAAGAACCAGAATTTGGGAGTTTGGGAAAGTAGGAAATTTGAAGGAAGCATGATAGCTGTCTTAGAGTATTTGAAAGGGGTCATTTGGAAGATGGATTAATGTATTCTGTGATACTCCAGAATGAGTTATAGGGGTAGACATTATGGGAAGGCCAGTTTGACCTTTAGAGTTTTCCTGACCTTCAGAGCCATTCCGAAGTGGGATGGTTTATCTTTCAGCATGGTAAACATCATCTTCTTCAAGTTGTGGCAAAGGCAGGATTCTCTGAGATACTGTGGAGGGAATTTCCATACTGGATAGGGGAAGATGACCTCTCAATTTTCTACCAAATCTAAGAATTTATCATTTGTGAGAAACTGAATCTATTGAAATAATGCCTTTTCTAATGATGAATGTTACTGGTTTAAGGCACATAGTCTCCTTTATCTTTATGAATTTAATTGATTTTTTAGATCACAGACAAGTTGCAAATATAAGAAATATATTTTTCATTTTGGAAAATGATGACTATTTCAGCGTTATTGGGAAAGCCATAATTTTAGTTAGTAAAATTCAAAGCACTGAATTCATTACATTACAAGAAAGGCAATTTCCTCATCATGATTAATTGTAAGGCCTTTTTTCCATTATTAAAGAGAAATCATTTGTGTTTAAAAAGCACTTATGTTGAGTTAAGAAGGTGACATTTCTTTGATGTTTGTCTGTACATAAGGGTAGCTTGTAGAAAAAATTAAGAACACAAGAAGTGCACACTTATAAAAATAACTTTCACATGAAAAGCCATTTGATATGTACCAAATATACCCTTAGACTTCATAAGGTTATTTATTTTAGAACCCAGACTTTCTTTTTCCTTTCTCCCTCCCTTTCTTTCTTTTTCTTTTCTTTCCTTTTCTTTCTTCCTTTTCTTTCTTTTTTCTCTTTCTTTCTTTCTTTCCTTTCTTTCTCTCTCTCTCTCGCTCTCTCTCTCTCTTTCTCTTTCAAAAATCTCTTAAGATTACTGACTGCGGTATTATCTTGTCTAAATTCATAACATTGTGTTAGAATTTTGCTGAACAAAAATGAGTCTGATTTTGGTAGTGAAGTGTGCTTGACTCATCCCCTCCCCTTCCCACCCAGGTGTCAGGCCAGCCCAAGCTGTTTAGCACAATGAAAGTTCCTGTTTGACCATAGCTGCACATCTCACTCCACAGGCAATCAGCATTTTAATTAGTGACTCAAAGGAAAGTCATTGTTGTCTACTTGCTTTATCATAATTGCCAAATAATTTTCCATTGAATAAATAAATAATGTAAAGGAGAAACCTCCCCTCATAATGCTGTCATTAAGGCTTCATTTTTTTTTACCCCCTCATTTCTATTTGTATTAACACACAGCCCACTTGAAAAGGAGTAATTATAATGGCTTTCTGATGGTAGCCTAGCCTTTTTGAAACTGGGGATGGTTTCCTTTTCTATCACCACTTTGTACTGCATGACTTATTTTAAGGTGTAGATAAAGGAAGCTCATGGTGCCTGGTGTCTCTTCAAAGGTGTGTGAAAGTGAATGATTGATTTGCTGTGTGCATCACTGGAACTAGGTAACTTGCATTATGACTCTGATGTACTGTGTAATTGATGCAAGTCCTTTCATAGCATTCTGAGATTGAAATCAATATTCATTTGGAGTGCAACAACTGTAATAAACTACATTCCTTTTGTAAGCAGTGGTCTAAGGCTTTGTAAAGGATCAGTTAGGAGTGACAGATTATAGTTTTCGTTGGGCCGGGGTCTATTTGAATAGATAAGAACAATGTCTTCCAAACAACCCTGTTTAAAGCAGCTGGTTTCATGAAATTAACTTTTTGATTTTGCTGTAAAGACACTCCTTTTGCTTTTCCTTTATATGAATCTTTCTCCTCTCTGATTATAAAACGGGATCCCATGGGAAAAAGGAGTAGTAATTGTTTGGATAAATAAGTTGATTTTCATAATTAACACCAAAGATATTTTATATACCTTGACAGATTTATAAAAATCTGTTTTTACTGTTATCCCTTTTGAAATATTGATGATAGGCAATTGGATTTGCATTCTTTGTTATAAGTAGATATGCTTTGATATCTAGTACAGAGTAAAGCTTCATCTACCAAAGGGATGTAGTTTGAGGAATAGAAAACCAAATCAATTCTTATAATCAGATAGCATATTTATCATCCTAAGTATAGACATGTGAGAGCTGGCATAGTTTAGAGGACAAGGGTGCTGGTTCTGGGGTCAGAAAAGTCTGAGTCCAAATCCTGACCCACTGTGGACAAGCTGTATGACCTTCAGCAAGTGAAGGAAATTTAGCCTCAGTTTACTAATCTTCAAAATGCAAATGATAACTGTAACTTCCCCAGGGTAACACTGGGATAATTAAGTGAAATAATTATCTTGAAAAAACAGCACGTTACTTGGCACATGTTAATTACTTGATAAATGTTAGTGAACTATAAGGACAATAATCATGCCATTTTAAAGGGTAGGGTCAGAATTCCTTCCTTTCCATCCAATTTCTACCACCTTGAAAGTGTTGTCCCCTGGCCCCTCACTGCGTGGATGAGAATCTCAGTGCCCATTTTGCTTTCTTACTGTCCTGCTCCTGCCAGACCAATCCTTGTTAAATACTGGTCTGCCCCAAACTGTTCATCATGGTTACTCTTACTATAACAAGTCCAACATTTTAAAATTCATATCTATTCAACCCACTATTTCCAATATGTTGCTCTGTAGGTTGTAGGGTTATTGTGCATAGATGATGCCCTGAGAGAAAAGTACATCATCAGGGCCCGTACAGCAGCATCATTATCCTAATCATTTACATCAAAGCCAGCATTCAGATGCTTCCTAGTCAGCAGCAATGTTCTGTGTGCTTTCCTGAATAAAGAACTATAATCCTCATTTTACAGAAGGGGAAATCAAGACAGAGAGGGTAACTGGTACATAGCAGTTGCTCAGAAAGTGGTGGTTATTTTTACTATTGCCTTCACCTATACCTTCACCTAAGTGTCTGAATAGTTTCTGGTATTCTCCAAATATGTACTTTTCTTGTGTGTCAGGAGTGACAAGTTATGCCACACGGGTTAAAAACAGCATCATGCTAAGCGAAATAAGCCAGGGGGCGAAAGACAAATACCATATGATCTCACCTGTAAGCGGAACCTAACCAACAATGCAAAGATGCAAGGAAAATATGACCAGCAACACTGAAAGGAAAAGAAATCAACAGAGACAGGAGGGAAGGGGGGCAGGGAAAGGGAAGGGAAGGGGAAAGTCAAGGAACATATAGCAAGGACTCATGGACAAAACCAAAGGGGAAGAGCTGAGGGAGGGAAGGTGGGAGGGGGCAAGGGAAAGAGGTGGGGGGGAGGCAGAGACAAATGTATTTAAAAAGTAAATAAATTAAAAAAAATAAGACTAAAAAAAAAACAGCCTTCAGATATAGATAAGGATTTTAGGAATGTAAAAATTAATTTTCACTTAAAAATGCTTTTCATGTCTGTGTTCCCACCTTCTCACCCTCCTAATCTTCCAAAATTCTACGTACTTTTTAAAGCACAGGTCAAGTCCTTTCCTTTCTCATTGAAGTCATCCCTAATTATTTGCATCCTAGTGTTATCTTTTCTTTGAGCTCCCTCAGTATTTTAGTCTTCATACACAATTTAACATCAAATTGTGTAAATATAATAAATATGTAATATTTTGTGATATAGACTGGGTCACATGCTTTATCCACTTAGTTCTTGTGGTGAGGCTCTATATCCTAATTAGTAGTAGGAGTGGTTAATACACAATAATTATCGCTGCTTACTGAGTACACATATTTTACACATGTAAAGAACATCTCTGAAACCACATATCAAGGTAGATATCATCATCCATAGTGTATTGATAAGGATAACATGATGACTCACAGGTTAGATAACATGCCTGATGTCACAAAAGGCTGGACTGACATTTAAACCAAGGGTCTGTCAAACTCCAAACCCTATAATTTTTCCACCTCATCCACCAGAATGAATCTTTTTTACATCCTCCTGATCACTTACTAACATTTTAATCATGTCAGGAGAATCATGTGTTTGGCCTTTAATAGTTATATTTACATTACAAAGTATAAGATATAAGCTTTTTAATATCTATACAAAAATAATGAAGGTAAAAATTATGAGTCAATCCAAAATGTTACATTGGAGCATATGCTTTGAAGATGAAACAAAAATATATACAAGCCACATAATTATCATCTACAAGTCATTGCCACTAAAGTTGTTTGAAAGTATACATTTTCAGAGATTTAAAAAATATTGGTTTTGTGTAAGAAAACCCTATTCATGGAAGCCCTGTGATGCTTTTCTTCTCCTAATTATTTATAAACTTTTAAAGACATAAAGATTATATTTTACTATTGTTAAAATATTCATTAAAGAGTTCTCATCCCTTGTTTTATTTGTCAGTGCATGCTCAGAATCTCTTGTTCTGTGGTTGCTTTGCAATGAGTTAACCAAGTTTTAGTCAAAAGTTGGGGTATGTGACCTTGCCTTTCTGAGTGCTGACCGAATCCATTGCCTTTATATTTTAATCCAAGACTGTTAACCGTTTTGCAAAAATAAGCAACCCCATCCGAGGGCAGACGTCAATGACATCTGTACTCTTTCAGGGGGATATAACACAGTTAGTGGCAAACACTAGTTAAGGAAAAAAGAGGCCACACTAAAAACCTTTTTCAGCTCCCTCTTCTGGTTGTCACCATCAAGTATGGCTACCAGTTAAGACTGCACGTCCTGTTTCTGACACAGGTGGTTTGACAAGATGCAATCCGAAGGCTTTCAGAAGGAAATCTGTCTGTGGTAGTTCTTGGGTGATATAAATATTACAGGTCAAATTCATTTTTTTCCAGTGAGACAAAATGTTAACCTTACACTTGGATTCAAAGCTGACCCATGACATCATTTCTGGAATGAATATTTCTTTTCATTGGAAGGTGTGACCTAATCTCCATATTTCTTCTGTGTATCTTATTTCCTAATTTGACTGGGAGTCAGAATCACCTTTTTTCATACATGTGTTGATGCTTTCTGCTGCTGGAAATAGAGGTGTAGGCTGTTGACAATTACTGTCATTCCTAATACATTCTAAAAATGCATTATAAAGGTGGATTGATTCTGTAGGTGTATAGTAACCTGAATGCAGCACTGGTAAAGAGGATGGGAGAGTATTCAGAATGTGCCCTTTTTACATTAGGCATTTAAATCCTTCAGTAGTTTTGAGGTTATGGGGAAACATCTATTCCTTGTCTTGATATATAATATTGACAGATATGAGTTTTTGTCTTGAATACTATTTTGTGTTTATTTACAATATTTAGATTAAAGTTGAGAGGTTAGATTTATTTGTGTATTATGAATGTATAGAGTAAACCTCAGACATACATTCGGATCAATTCAGCAAACATTTATTGATCACATCTTGACTTTAGATAATGAGATGTATATGTCAAATAGAAATAATCCATTTATATCAAATGACTATTATTTAAAGGAAACACAGAGCACTTCCTCCCTACTAGGCCTCTGGCTGGCTCCTATTCAATTGTCAGATCTCAGCCTAGATGTTGCCTTCTGGGACACCTTCTCAGATACCTCAAGCTTGGCGATGACCCTTATCTTGCTTAGTTCTAAGTATATATTAATCAACTGTCTCCCTTCCCCATTCACATGTAAGCTTTCAAGGGACAAGGATTCTGTGTGAGTCCTTACTGTATCCACAGTCTTGAACACAATTTTAACTCCTCGTAGCTATTTAGTTAATATCTCTTTTCACATGACTTGTTTGGGCAGAATTCACTTGTATGTTAGTTAATGCATCCTACACACCAGCAGTGGTCCACATGTTTTCCCCTGTTGTTTGCCTCTTCTCTACTCACTGTGCCCTTCCTGTTGTTTTTCATGTTTTCCTGAAGAGCCAGGGAGGACTCCGATCTATGACCTTACCTGTCCCCATTTTAGTTCTTCCTCACAGACGGTTTATTGTTTATGCTCCTGCTTCCAGTTCACTCACTTCTGCTTTATAATCCTCTTAGCTGTAGTGTACCAGTACATCAGACAGCTAATTTAAATATATTTTTAGTCTTATAATATTTTGAATGATTTGGTTAATTAACGTGTCACGTAAATGAAAATAGGTTTTGCTTCTTGAAGCCAGAACTCAGAGTTCCTCATCCTTTCCCTGTGACTCTCTTCCTCTTTTCCCCTCTGTTCTGTTGAAGCTGCTCCTCTCATCACAGAGTCTAGTAAGGCTAGTCCTTTGTAGCTCAATTCCAGGGACTCTCCAGGACCTGCCAGCAAAGGGAAGGGGGTGCTGTTAAATGTGATGTCCTTCATACCCTTGCTTCCTGTGCATTAACTTTATCAGTTTCTCCGGTTGACCCAGTGAAGGAAGGTTAGCAAAATGCTTCTAACTCCTAGGTCAGATCATACCCTCCAGCACAGACCACCAACACTGGCAGGGGATTGGGTCACTGCCAGGCACTTGGAGATATGCACAAGGCTCTGTTTTTCTTGGGCTGAATTAAGTAGTCTTCCTGCTCCCTCCTCTTCTAGGAGTTTACATAGATGGAAAAGAAGTTTTCTCTTTTGGCAAAAGAGCAAGGCATTTTAGAGAAAGACATGTTTGGGCATTGAGTCAGAAGGAATAGGAATCATTGGAAAAGCTGTAGTCTATTCATTTTTTCCCCTGATTTTCCAGCCCCCCTCCCGTTTTTAAAGCTTCATTCTCTTTCTGAAGATGTGTATTGGTGTAATGAATTCCAGGATTGTTAAGAAGAATTTTACTTTTAACTTACACATACTTAACACCTGATTAACTACTTACTCAGATTAGGTTGAGTTGGTTTTTCTCTATCTCATTCTCTCTTTCCCTCCCTCTGCCTCTGACTCCCTGTCTGTCTGTCTGTATTTCTTTGTCTTTGATATTCTATATCCCAGCTTCTGCTTAATTTTGGCAGCTTGGAGATTGTATTTTATCTTATGAATGTTCATTGAAGAGAGGTAAAATATATGCCCCCACCCTCCAAGCTGTCTTTTCTGTATTATATGATTTAGTGCTTGGCTATAAATGACTCTATTACAGATTCCTTTTCCTTCTATGCTATCCTTTAATATGTGGATTTACAAGGGGCAGTAGATCTCCCAGAAGCAATATACATATTTTTAACAGTACGTGGGAAGGCTGAACTAACTTGGGCTGAGAGTAATGGACTGGATATGAAGGAAATGGGGATTGTCACAAATAGCTGACCTCAGCTGCAACCTTTTTCTCTGCTTCTCTTTTATGCCACATGATACTGTGTCCAAAGTATAGCCAAACCAATAACATATATGTTAGTGAGTTTCCAGCCTAGGCCACTTTGACTCGGTGTATAGTTGCTAATAAAATGTCACTTGGGCTTTTAAAATTTAAGAAGTTTATTGTGGGTAAAGGTCTTGCCTCGGACCATCCTGTAGCTCACACTTCAGTCTCTGTAGTCAATCTTAGTTGCACTGTTTTGTGAACACTTAGTTTTTTACCTCCAAGGGGCAAGGTACATTTATATGTCATAATCATGAGCTTTACCTTTAAGAAGAACATAAGAGTTTTGGAAAAAAAAGTGATTTTCTCTCAAGTTCAGCTTCAAGTTCATTGACATTTTTACTTTGTCATTTCTGGGATTTGTTTTGTGGCTAGCTGGCTATTACCTATTTTTAAAGTGTGATAGAGGGATTTTGGTAGTTCTACTTTATAAGGGAAAAGTGTGCACAGTGGTGGGGACGATACAATTAAAAATAACCAGTGAGTGAAAGACCATCACAAAGTAAACAGAGAAGTGAACTTAATACCAGAAACACCATTCTTCTGTTGCTTTTTTTTTTCTTTCTTTTCATGCTGGAGTCTTAGTGTAAGGTTAACTTTTGTCATTTAGGATACATTTTGAGTTTGGAATTGCATTTTGTTCCCATCCAAACCTATGACAGTTAACAGAGGCACATAAAGAAGTAACTAAAATAGCCATTTAGTCTTACTGGGAGTTGTTTTGTGCCCATACCGTGTGTATACCAGGGAAGGAATACATACATTTAGGTGGGAAAATCACAGAGGAGGTGATGGGGGACATGTGTTAAAGAAATGAGTTTGACTCGGAAGTGCCCATAAAATTGTTTAGCCAGGGAGAACAACAGGCGGCTAGGTCAAACTGAGGCAGAGCCTTAGTGATGGAAGAATAGGGAACTGCTTGGTGGGGCTAGAATTGCTTAGGACTGAGTGGGTGGACATGAGTTTGGCAAAGCAGCACTTGAAATGCTGGTGAAGTAAGTGGGACTTTCTTCAGTATGCAATGGGGATCGTTGACTTTAAGCAGAGAAATAACATGATAGAGTCAGTTTCTTAGAATAACATTGATTTTGATATTTAAAAATGAAAGGTAAGGAGACCCATGGATAAAATGAAGGGATAACTTAATCAAATTAAAGGAGATCAGCTAATCTAGGGAAAACTATTTGTTACATAGATTCCAGCTTCTTAGGAGAGCTCTTGTATTTCCAAAAAGAATGACTTTCATCAGCCCAATATTTCCATTAATGGCTTTCTTTTAGTAGGGAGACTCCTATTCTGAAGGATTTAAACAGTTATTATTCACTATTTATCATACTCTATAAAATATGAGTTGGAAGGGTAACATCTCTAGCTTTTTGTTCAGACCCTCTCACACTGTGGTCCTGGAAGAAATCAAGGACCACTGATCATCCTGCTGAAGAGACTGGGTCATTTCATTTCTGTAGTTGGGGAAGCCCATTCCCAACTGTGAGTGAGTGTTCCTGGGATAATCATGGTATGAAAATACTGACTGCCAAAGCCCAAATGAGGAGAATTGAGTGCTGCCCAGATGATTAATTGTACTAAAAAAATGATATCCTTTAAATATTTGCCCTCCAAATGGATTATGCCAATTTATACATTATGTATTTGTTGATGTTGTCAGTATAATGATGGTGAAATTACAACTTTGAATCAGAGTTCCCCAATTAAACTGATGATTCAAGTGGTCTTAACTCTATCAGTGAGTTCTGCCTCCCTTTGGCAATGCTTAATAAATGCAAATCTAAAATGCCACATTGTAGCTTTAAAAATATGCTTATTTTCTGGCTGTTGAGGAAAGGAAAAAGTAAACCTGAACATTTGGATTTCAACCATTGAAGCAAAGACAGAAAGATGATTGAATTTAGTCTTAAATTTTATAGAACTAAATTTAATGGTGAGCACAATCGCACTCTGTGGTGATTGTTTTCAGTGCTGCTTTATTAAGTTATGTAATGGCAGGAGTTCAAATTCAGTGATTTTCGAAATGGTAAATTTAAGGAGTATTTGAGATTGCCTGCCAATATGCAAGTGCAAGGGGTTTCAGAGTGCAGAAAATATTATTTGCACCTTCCTATTTCTGTGGCTTATTATTCTTATTCAAACAGTTTTTAGGGATTATATTTAATACACTGCCTTAAAAAATGTTTAAAAATCTCATTTTATTCCCCAAAGATTTGTTTTTTGCTGTTGCGATTAGATGATGACAGCTAGCTGGCTTTTAAAATTGATCAGGAAGTATTCTGGCAGTCATTCAGTGTTGTAATAGCACTTTAATGGATATGAGCTATTCACCCAGATCAGACTCAATGTCAAAACAGGCGAAAATACAGCTGTCACTCTGGACAACACGATACTCATATGCAGGCAGCTGCTTAATACCCTGCAGAAAGGCAGCCTTTTAGTAATATGTAAAAGGTGTGTCAGTGCCAGTGTATGAGTGTGCTATCAAGTTGGGGTGTGCCATTTAGAAAAGAGGAGAATGAGGACATGCATGTATTTTATCTGTACACTTACTCAAGCATGTCCTATGAAAATCATCCATGTATGTACTATATAGACAAGCCAAGGAGCTTTATAAATTTCTTCTTTCTTTTAACAGACCTTGTGTTTATTAAATACCTACAAAAATACTTACACATACACACACATCTCTTTAACTCTTTTGGTTAAGCTTGGGGTCAGCGTCCTTCATTCAGTCTCCATATGAGGCTAGTTAACCCTGTGCTGAACTAAATTCAAATGCTCATCCCTCTCTCCAGCCAGTCAACTATATTTATAGGAGCTGGTTTTAAGGAGAGCTAAAACTGAGGCAAGCACAGTTATTGGTAAAACTACTCACAGCATCACAGATTGGGGTCATTGCCACCATCGCCTGAAGGGCAGTACCTCACGATAACACCAGTAACTTGTGAGGTTCTATCACCAAAAGTTCAAAACAAAATCATCGATATTAATTTATTTAATTTTTGAGTTAGTTATGTGGAATGTATAGCAGAGGACAGTTGATTTTCCAGTTTTAAGGGTGAGGTAGCTAAGATGTAGAATAAGTGAATGTCACATGCCTAGTTATGACTACTGCTTACGTGTCAAACTCCAAGTTCAGTTCGCTTTTTATGACACAATGGCACCTTCCTATATTCATTGTTTCAACTCAACACATGTTTTGTAAGTATCTATTACAGGCCAAGCACTGTTCTATATATTTTAGGAGGTACCAAGTAAGTAAAATAAAGGTTTTGAACTCATGGAGCTGAGAATATAGAAGGAGAGTAAGACAATTTATGTTGTATACAAATAGACATAATTCTAGCCCAATAAATGCCAGAGTAGAGAAGGAAACCATATTGTAAAAGTACGGAAGGGGGTATGTGTAAGGAAAACTCATATGAAGGAGGCTCATCTCCTTGAATCACTGTAGTTACCCTTTGAAATAGACCGATAACGTTTCTATCTTCCCAGGAGAAGCATAAGATGTGAGCAAGGACAAAAATGTATTTAGGTGAATAGTGGCTGTTCATGGTGAACAGGATACCAGAAAAGTGCAGGAGGATTGTACATAATATGACTGGAAGAGGATGGACTGAAATGTTTGACTTAATTCTGCAGACAAAGAACCACTGGAAGGTTCTGAGCAAGGTAATGACGGATGGGAACCATGTTTTAGGAAGATTAATTTAGCAGTGGTGCACAGTAGATACTGGAATGAAACAGTAGGCACACGAGAAGACTAGTTAGAAGATGTTTACAACATTCAAGGGAGAAGGAAATGAAAGCCTTCCCTAGAGTGGCAGAGTGTCTGTGGATTTCTATGTGTAGCTTCTGAGTTCTAAATACCATAGCACACGTGATTAGTGTTCATAGCTTCACTTCCATCTGCCAGCTTCCTTGCTCCCGGGATCTCTTTGGCTGCTGAAGCTCTTGCCAGGGAATTAATTTAGTCACCAATGCCTGATGGAGATGGTTTATAGGTACACCAGCTTCTTCATCCCTTGAAAGGAATAATCCTGAAGAGCAGTTTACACTGGCTCCCAGAGTTCCATGTTGCGATCAAGGTCCAGTGGCTCACAGCAGTCATATTTATTTCATATCCTTATTGACTGCTTTCCCTTCCCTCTGTGACTTGTCCTAAACCCTTCCAATATTTTCTTCACCTTTAAATATATTATTTATACTCAAATCTCTATCTCATGGTCTGCTTCTGGGGATCCTAAACAAATGCAAACCGAATTCCCAATTTGATCTTATGAGCATGTCTATACTCTGAGTCAGAAACTTTTCCTGGCATTAAATTCAAACTTGGATTTCTATTAGAAATTATAATTTTTTTAATTCATAATCCAAAACTAGTTTTAGTGTGTTTGTAGTCTTCTCTTGATACTCAGGTCAGGTTATCAGATTAAAAAGGAACTCTAAACAGTGACTTTACCCAATTTCATTGTGGAGCCAGACAAATGTAGATTTGAAAACATTTCAATGGAAAATAGAAATAAAATTAAGTCTTCAATTGTGGTATATTAATATCTTGATTTCATTCAAATAAATATATAGACCTATATGTACATGCACATGTACTACATATTGTGTATGTTCTCATTAAAATCCATGAACCAGTTGATGTCCATCGCCTATTAGAAAATTAGTAGATCATGCCCATGGTATCACATCTATTCTCTGCCCAATGGTTCATTTGCTTAACTGATAACTACTCTTTCCCATTAAGAGCTATCATACATTGTATAATAATGATAGCTTCCATATTTGCAGTCCACAGCTATACCAGTGACCTCTGATCACATTCTAGCACGAGACAAATGTCAAGCCTTGCTTATATTTACTCCTTTGTCTCCACAGTTGGTCTAATGACATTCCTTTAATGTGTTAAGAATGTGTAGTAAATTGTTAGATTAAAACCAAATTACTATTGTAGGCACAATTGTTCACTGACCCTTAGCCTATGAACCTTATGCATATTGTACAAGTACATTTATTTGATGATAATAAGAGACATTATTTAAAAAGCAAAATAGCACAGATAATTTGTTAGACATTGAAGTAATGATGATTATATAAATCAGATAATCAGTTACTCAGGATAAATAATGTTTTTTAAATTACTGTATTTTTTGTGCTAGGTAAATGGAAATCTTCTAATTTGAGTAAAAGTCTTTTTGTAAAGTATTGGGTTCAGGTATATTTTTGATTTACTTTTTTTTTTTTTTTTTAAAGGACATCATTATAAAATTTAGCTATGAAAATATGTGTGATTTCATAAAATCAGGAGTCAAATTTCAAGTGTTTCTAAAATAGGATTAACATTTTGAATTTTAAAAACTTTTTATCTTAAAATATCCTAAAAAGTATTATGTAATATTAAAAATAAAACCTTGAGTTACGCTCATTTTGTTAAAATGTGATTAACTTCATCTACACTTGCTGGTATACGGGGTGTATGTATATTCACTGTGTATATACTGGGTATATACTCAGCTGGAAAATTACAAGAAGTTATTAGATTGAATTTGGTAACTCCAGATATTTCTTTTCTGGAGCAATTGCAGATTATTTGGCCATCTGAAGGCATCTTAATGATCTCATTTCATGAATGAGGAACTTAAGGCGAGAAGAGGAGCATGATGTGACTCAGGAGGCGCAGGCCTGGTGAGAGACTGTACCTTGGGACACTTGTCTTCTGAACCTAGTTCAACACTTCTGATTCCTTGGAAAAGTTTTAAAACAAAGTTACTTTTTTCACAATCACCTGTCAGTTTATAAGAAGGAAATTTCATAGAAAAGTGAAAAAAATCAGTCAGGCTGGCTGTTTTGTTTAATCAATGCCAATCACATTGATCGGACAAATTTCTTTTACTGAATGACTGAACTGATCAGTTATTTTGATAGTTTGCAGACACCTAATGAAAGAGCATCATTTAAAAAGTTAGTCTTATTTTCTGAATGTATTTAGTGAATTTTACATATAAATTAAGCCTAGCAAACTATCTATTTAATACATACATAGCATTTGCTAAGTGGGCAAGCAAAAATCAAGGGCCTTTTAGAGGACATTTCCTAAACTGGCAGTGATCTCTTTGGCTTATTTTTATCCATGTTATTATAACCAGAAGGCAGATTTTTTTTTTGACTTGCCATAGGAGAAAAACAGTCTCATCCTGAGACGGGCACACTTGCTGGTATTTTTCACATTTCAAGTATTTTTATGTTGTGTTAGAGCTTAACCTCTACTGTGCATGTGTCTGATCTCCCCAACTAAACTGTAAGTTCAGTCTTATACATCTTCAAATCCCCTGAAGTCCCAGCAGAGTGCCTCGTCGTTGCTACTCAATAAATATTTGTTGTTTATTTCAGAGCTAGTTTCTATCTTTGTTGCCATTCAGGACTTTGAAAATATATAACAGACATTTGGCAGAAACTTGAAATGCTTTTTATCAGTTGGTGCAGCATTTTCCAATTACTTTGCAAAGGAGACTGCCAAGGGACGTTTTAGAATTGCCTGGGCTACCAATATGGCTTTAAGGATAAACAGACTTCATAGACACGAACTCTCCTCTCTGCACCAGTTGTGTTTTACCCTTCTTAGCGTTCCTACATTTGTGAGCTTCAGGTAAAGGGGACAAGTTTACTTCCATGGAAGCCCCCCCTGCTCTTTGATTACTTCTTAGTAGATGTGTGCTTTTCATAGAATTGGCCTTTGGGAGGCTTATTTCATTGTGCAAAGAAGAGTGGAGGCATAGGATAACAAAAGCAAGAGCATGTGTGCTTTCCTAATTTATTTCGACTCTGCCCTGGGAGCCACTTTTTAATTTGTGGAGTTTATGCACAGCCTGTAGCTCTTTGGTTGGCTTTTTCTGATGTTTGGTTGGAAAGATCCCTGTGCTGTGCCACATCCACGTTCTTCTTTTCCTAAGTTGTCTTCTAAGGCAAAGAGCTCTGGAAAACAGAGTTGTCAGAATTTGGGATTGCGGGTAAGGAGGGGGGAGGGCAGGGTGCTATCATCCTTAAGTTTCTAGCAATGGCTTCAGTAATGATAGGGAGCCCTGAGGCCACGAGCTCTGGGCCAGCTCTCTGAAGAGAATGATATTGCTAACGTATATAATTGGTGACAGCTTGATAAGAACAAGGTGCTCACAGAGAACAGTAACCAAGGTGATGGAGGAGGTCCACCAGGAAGGAGGAAGGACCATGTTCTTGCTTGGGATGGTACAGGGTTGGAACTATAAAGACTTTTGGCTAAAAAGAGGGCACTGGATGCCTAAAGCAGATATAAGGGGGGAAAAGGCCAGTGAGGTTGGTACAGGAAGCAGAATTCCTGGACTCTGTAAGTTTCTCAGGCTAGAATAAAGCATGTGACAATGTGGTACTATAGCATTTATTACTGTGATATGTAACACGTGAAGCAGATGTTTTCTCAAAGATAACCTTAAGATTTGTAATGTGAAGTAAAGTCACTGTATAGCAAATTTACACCTAGGATTAATTGTCATTTAGTATGGAAGGGAATCATTTTGTCTACTTCCATATTAAAAGCAGAATAAACAAACAAACCTTTATTGAGAAGCCAGAAGAGACTCTTTGAAGGATGTAGAAGGAATCCATGTTTTCAGATACCTGAGTTGAACAACTTGTGTTGAAACATGCTATCAACTGGCTGTTTCAGACCCATCAAGGGATTACCTGCGTACACATCTAGGTGTTTTACTGAAAGCATCGTTAATACTAGATTGCAGAAAGGCCATAGACATCTTATGAACAGGAGCTGCCATTTAAAGCTGTACTTCTGACTAAGCATCAACTTTTTAGCTTTGGAGTTTCTTGCACAGAGATTGAATGACTGTGCTTTTGCTTAGAATGCACTTCTATACCATCCTCTTGATTTAAAGTGTGCATAGATTGGGGAGACTATCAAAATAAGAGCCAAGAATAATCACTCAGGAGTCAGTATGAGAACTAGGTATCTTAATGAGGTTTTAAAATATTATTAATGTACAGCAGGTCTTTGAATAAGATTGTTTCATTCAACATCATTTTGTTATAATATAGATGAGATGCTATAGGAACTTAACTCAGTTTTATCAATTAGCCTATGGTAAAATTAGTTTCATTATACATCCCTTTGCTTAAAGTCACAGAATCTATTGATAACATTAAGTGATGACTTACTGTATTTGAGTTTGAATGTATATTGGAGTACCATTAATACTTTCAAAATTCATACTGCATGTTAAGATAGATGGTTTAAGAAGTTTGGGACTTCGCCAAACTTCTCAAAATTACTATATTAGCCAAAATATTTATTGGAGAAATTAAGTCCTACTATATATATTTAAGATCCTCAAAAGACATTTCTAATAACAAAAGTTTCTATGAGCCCTGGCCGGATGGCTCAGTTGGTGGAGTGTCGTCACTTATACTGAAAGATTGTGGGTTTGATCCCTGCTTTGGGCGCGTATGGGAGGCAACTGATTGATGTCTCTCTCTCCCCCTTCCTCTTTCTCTCTCAAATCAATAATAAAATATTCTCAGGTGAGGATTACATGTTTTTATGAAATGCTTAGAGAAGTTAGATTGAAACTATTCAAAGAAATGGCGGCATGTCAGCCAAATCTAAATTGCATAAATACTATATATATTACTCTTTACTTCAATTATTTTACTGTATTAAATCAATTGTCCTCCTAGATGACCATTAGATTGATTATCCTTGTAGATTCCTGGGGCTGTTTAGAATTTTTTGATACTTTGGATTCAAATTAGAGGCAGTTTGGTCTAGAGAAGCATCATGCCACCTGGTTTCTTTCCCCTAACCCTCTGTGTGGTTTCTTGTTTATTAGCTTCACTACTGTAAAAAAAAAAATGTATTTTTTCCTCTTCTCTAGTTTGGTATTTCTCCAGATCTCAAAATTTTAGTTTTGCTTTGTAGGGTAAAAAGAGAATGTGCTAATTCCTTCTTAGTTTTTAAATCCCTTGGGGAAGGAGGCTTGGGAACAAATGAAATGATTTTAAAAAAATCTATTAAGATATATGCCTTAATTGCCATATCTTTATTTCTGTGGCAGATAGCAAATTTCTCCTCACGTACAAATAACAAGAGGCATGCAGGCAAAAGGACAATGGAAAGGCCTACATAGATGCCTGGGATCAATTTAACAGAATAATGATTAGGTAGAGAAATGACATAAATAATTTAAGGATGTCCCTGTGCTCTTTCTAATATAATCTTGGTTCTCTTAAAAGAGAAAATACACATTTTTCTCAACAGAAAAAAGAAATGTTTCCAAAATAATGTTTAAAAGTATATATTTTTATAATGTATATAGTGCAATTAGTATGTCTTAAAAGGGATAATGCTATTATCATTACAGACATTTTTTCACACTAGCTGGGTAACATTTAGGGTTAGTTGTACTATGTGTTAAGTTTCACACAGCGGAATAAATCAGTTTTCTTTAATAGAAGACAGCTGACAGGACTGCCCTGTTTCCAATTCTTCAGAATCATAAACATTGTGCAGTTATTTTCCTCAGCTTACCCAACTGATCTAAATTGGAAGTTAGAAAAATGCTGATGGTCACAGTGAAGACAGCATATGAGGTTGTTGTAAATTAATGGCATTTGTTGGAAACAAACATTAGAGTTAACTAGATATCTAAGGACAACTTGAGGCATGTTGAAGTTTGGTATAAATTGATTCCTAGATTTTATTGAGAATGAATGGCTTTTCAGAGATGAGGTAGAAGAAAAGTCCATGTGCAACATGGGAAAACAAAATGACATTTTTTGGATTCCATCAATATCCTTTGTGTGATTTCAAAGATTTACCCATGAGGCCATGACCGAAAATTCTTTCTTGAGAGGTTTATTTCTATTAATTGACTTCTTTCATTGAGTGATCTGTAGTATCATTTTGACTACATAAATGAGGCTCATTGTGAGATCATTCCTCAGAGCTTGTCATTTATATATCTTTTATATATATACATTCATGTTTGCTTTTATTGCATTTTAATAAGAGGAGGAAATGAACTTCCCACAAGGTTACCTTTTTTTTAAGGTGCGTTACTGCTACCAACGGAAGCCTAATTTCTATTCACTCTGCTACAGAAATACTTAATGCCAGGAAGGAGATATTTACTGGAATCCATGAGTCCAGAATTCATCATGATTCAGTGTGAAATCCACTGCCCTTTGCTCCCCACCCCCTCCTGGACTGGAATGAAATGTGCCTTAAACTGAAGTGAAATACATCACATGCAGCAACAGTGGGCCCTAGCTTTGCCTCTATTCCTGGTGTGAAATCGATACACTATCTTTCCTCCTGACCTGTTCAGTGACCTCCATTGCAGCTTTCATGCTGAACAGCAATTGCTTTGAACAGTCTGGGTTTGCCACAGCTCACAAATGAATCTCAGCTTCTGTCTAAAACTGGTGCTGATAACAAAGGCTTGATTTTAAATAATGCAGTTGTAGTCGTCTTCTAATTATGAATTACATGAAAGTGCAAGCTCCTCCATTATTAAACACTATCAATAGCAGGCACAGTACATGTGCAGGCTACAAGCAGGGGCCTGGGGCCTGGGAATCAAGCCTTTACATTTCTCTGGCTAAGATTGGGTTTATAGAGGAGGGAGAAGAGACACAAACTGTATTCACACATTTTGGTCATTTTCTGGTAGAATTCTGCTTGGAGATACATTGATTTTTTTTTTTCCACATGAGCCTCCATTTTTTTTTCCTAAGGAAACATTTTTAAATATAAATTATATGATCTTGTGCAAGAAATGACTAGTTGACAAGTATTTGCTTTTTGATAAAGTGGACTTTACTAATGAAATTTCAGGATTAGGCAGTTAGGATTCTGACAGACTGGAAGAAGTTGCAGTAACTTGAAGGGAGAGTTCCCTTTTTGATCATTCTGTAACTTTATTGGAGGAAGTAGAGTTATCTTATGAAGCCATTTTAGCCATTCTCAGGAGGCTCCTGAGTGGAGGAATTTATTATATCAAGGAAAAAACAGGCATTGTTATATGTACTATGAAATAAATGTGTAACGGATGGAATTGCTTTGCTCAGCTGTTCCAGACTAGAATCCGATGGATGAGGGAAGCACTGGGTGGGAGTGGAATTTTTCCAAAAATTTTGGTATGAAATAAGGATAACAGATTTGAGAGGTAGTTTTTGAAACAATTGTATATAAAATTAGTCATTTTTGTGTATTTGGTTAGTGCTCTTGAAATGAAATCTGTTTAATAACAAATGGCATATACTCTCCACAGAATATTCTATAGTATAAGGTCAGCTGTCTTATCAATGATATTTTAACAGCACATACCCACATACATGCCCCTACGTATGAGGAGGGATGAACACATATATGATTTTGTTTATTACTTTATCCCATGAGTTGAATGGGATCATGGAAAGAACATTAGAATCCTAAGGTGGTGTTCTAAATACAATCTGCTTTACCTAAGTCTTCTAACCTGTCATTTTGGTTTATCCACCTGCGAAAGTGTTTAGTGAGTGAGGTTATCTTTAACATCCTTTCTGCTAGCAGATATAAGTAATAATAACACAATAACCCTTTACCTTTGCATAGAACTTACGGTTTCCAGTGATTTTCCCCATGCACCTGACCTTCTCAAGCACCCTGTCAAGGCAGCCAGGGCTTGATACTGTTCCCAATTTCTTGAACAGGAAACTAAGACACAAAATAGTTTGAGTGTCAAGGCTGGACTGATAGCAACAGAAATAAAAATAAAACTGTCAGATGACTGTAAGTCCAGAGTTTTTTGGGCAAGAGAGAGTGAGGCCCTTTTATTTATGTCAGCACTTGAGAGGTAGAGTCTTGCTATCAGAGATTCTCCATATTCTTCAATTTTTCAAATGAAATAATTCCTTTAAAATTTAATACATATTGAAAAGGCAATCTCTAGTGATTTGTTCATTGTTTTATTTGAATATTTCAGGATAATGTGCTTTCTTGGGACAGCTCCAGGGCAGTTGTTTATAAGACTAATTATATTTATAAATGCATGAATGTATGTACTTAAATGCTCCAGTACTGAACACAGGGAGATATTTATTATTTATTTATTTTTAATTTTAAATCTTTTTTAAAATTTTTCAATTACAAAAACATACAATATTGCCCTAGCTGGTGTAGCTTAGTGGATTGAGCGCCAGCCTGTGAACCAAATGGTCGCCGGTTCGATTCCCAGTCAGGGCACATGCCTGGGTTGCCAGCCAGGTCCCTAGCAGAAGACGTGTGAAGTGCAACCACACGTTGATATTTCCCTCTCTCTCTTCTACTTCTCTAAAAATAAGTAAGTAAAATCTAAAAACAAACAAACAAGCAAAGGCGTACAATATTATATTAGTTTCAGGTGTATACCCCAGGGATTAGACATTATATAACTTACTAAGTGATCATTCCAATAAATGTTGCACCCATCTGACACCATACATAGTTATTAGAATATTATTGACTGTATTCCCTATGCTGTACACTACATTCCCTTGACTGTTCTGTAACTACCAATTTGTATTTCTTAATCCCTTCACCTTTTTTGCCCAACTCTCCCACCCCTCTCCCATCTGGTGACCATCAAAATGGTCTCTGTATCTATGAGTATGTTTTTGTCCTGCTTGCTTGTTTATTTTGTTTTTCAGATTCAATTGCTTATAGATATGTATTTATTGCTATTTTATTTTTTTCATATTTTTTATTTTTTTCCTTCATCTTAAAGAAGACCCTTTAACATTTCATGTTATATTGATTTGGTTGGTGTTGATGAACTTCTTTAACTTTTTCTTGTCTGGGAAGCTCTTTATCTGTTCTTCAATTCTAATTGATAGCTTTTCTGGGTAGAGCAATCTTGGTTGTAGCTCCCTGCTTTTCATCACTTTGAATATTTCTTGTTGATCCCTTCTGACCTGCAAACTTTCTGTTGAGAAATAAGTTGACAGTCTTATGGGAACTCCCTTGTTGGTAATTAACTGCTTTTCTCTTGCTGCTTTTAAGATTCTCTTTTTATCTTTAACCTTTGACATTTTATTTTTTAAATTTTTTTAAAATTTTATTTAAATTTATTTTTTCAAATACATTTGTCTCTGCTTCCCCCCCCACCACTTTCCCTTGCCCCCTCCCTACTTCCCTCCCTCAGCTCTTCCCCTTTGGTTTTGTCCATGAGTCCTTGCTATATGTTCCTTGACTTTCCCCTTCCCTTCCTTTTCCCCGCCCCTCCTCCCTCCTTCCCTCTTGTCTCTGTTGATTTCTTTTCCTTTCAGTGTTGCTGGTCTTATTTTCCTTGCATCTTTGTATTGTTGGTTAGGTTCCACTTATAGGTGAGATCATATGTTATTTGTCTTTTGCCCCCTGGCTTGTTTCGCTTAGCATAATGCTCTCCAGTTCCATCCATGCTGTCACGAAGTTTAGTAGTTCTTTTTTTCTTTCTGACATTTTAATTATGATGTGTCCTGGTGTCGGCCTCTTTGGGTTTATGTTGTTTGGGGTTCTCTGTGCTTCCTGGACTTGTATGTCTGTTTCCTTCCCCAGAATAGGGAAATTTTCTGTTATTATTTATTCAAGTAGGTTTTGAATTTTTTGCTTTCTTTTCTCCTTCAAGCACCCCTGTGATACAGATGTTGGCGTGCTTGAAGTAGCTTCCTACACTATTCTAGTTTTTTTGCATTCTTTTTCCTCTTTCCTGTTCTGGTTGGGTGTTTTTTGATTCATTATCTCCCAAACTGCTATTTTGATTCTTGGCTTCATCTACTCTACTGTTTATTCCCTGCAAATTATTCTCATTTCAATTAGTGTATCCTTGATTTATTACTGGTTCTTTTTTATGGTTTCCATTCCTTTTTTAGGCTGTTGAAGTTTTCTTGAAGCTCATTGAGCATCCCTATAACTAGTATTTTGAACTCTGCACATATTAGATTGCTTGCCTCATTTTGTTTGTTTTTTCCTGGAGTTTTATTCTGTTTTTTTCATTTGGGACATGTTTCTTTGTCTCCTCATTTTGCCAGTCTCCCTGTGTTTGTTTCTATGTATTAGATAGAGCTGCTATGTCTCCTGGGCTGGATAGAATGGCCTAATATATGAAAGTAGGTATCCTGTAGGGTCCAGCAGTACCTTCCCCTTGTTTACCTGTGTTGAGCACTCTTCACCCCATGTGGGCTATATACACCACCCCCCCCCCCATTGTAGTTGAGCATTGATGGCTTTTGGTACATCAATGGGAGGGATTTATCCCCAAGCCAATCAGCTGTAAGGACTGGCTGTGATCACTGTGGAAGATCAGCTGTGCAAGAGCCCACCTCATGGAACAGGACTTATTTCAACAGGGCTCTGGTGCCCACTAAATTTACTCTTTGAGTGTGTCATCTGTGAAGGTCGTTGGGTGGTGCTTCACCATGGTGTGAAGTTGCCTATTGGGTGTGCTGGCTATGCAGCCTCCCAGGAGGTGTGGGCTAAGGTCAGCACCCTCTTGTGCCCTGTCTGGGGCTCACCTGCATGAGCTACAAAGCAATCCACAGATGGCTGCTACTTGTGCTGGGCTTGGAGGTGCCCAAGAGAGGCCAAGCTACAAACAAATTCTGGCTGCCTCTGGTACCTGGCCTAGGGCCACTTAACAAGAGGTGTGGGGTATGCTGAGGCCAGAAGCTGCTTGTCTGAGAGATTTGAGAAAAGTCTGAAGCCTGAGCCAAGACAGGCCATCTGTATGGAAAGGCCACTGGAAAGAGCCTGAGTGGGCCCACAAGTTGGCTGGGGCTGAGTCTCAGTGAATCACCAGGGCAGGGTGAACCGTGATAGCCAGGCTGATGGAGACTCTGATATCGTGCCCTCCTACTGCCTTTGTGGGTTGAAGGGATCTCAGAAAAGGAATCATGGCCTCTGCCAACACTTCTCTCTGGCAGAAAGATGTTCCTCTAGCTCTTGCCCTGATGTCAACATTTGAGCTCCTCCTTGTATGACTTTTGAGCTGCTACCCAGGTGCTGGAGCTCAAAGGGAGTGAGTCTGAGTAGATCCATGCTCAGACCCTTAAAGAGGTATTACCTGAGACTCCAGAAGCCTTCTGTCTCACTCAGGCACAAGCCCTGCTGGTTTTTACAGCCAGAAGTTATGAGAACTTCTCCCCCTGGGCTGGGGGGGCCTAATGTGGTGCTGGGACCCCTTGTTCTTGAGGAAGGGCCTCTGCAGCCAAGATGTCCCTCTTGATTTTTATCTGCCACACATGAGGGTGGGACCAGCCCTTTCACATCTTTGCTCTTCCTACCAGTCTGAATATAGCTTCTTCTTTGTATCCTTAGTTGTAGAACTTCTGTTCAGCTTGATTTCAGGCAGTTCTAAATGATGATTGTTCTGTAGTATACTTGTAATTTTGATGTGGTTATGGGAGGATGGAAGTACCGCATTTACCTATGCTGCCATCTTGAATGGAAGCTCTTCCTATTCAGGGAGAAACTTACGAATACATCCAAAGCATGACTAAGATTCTTTTAAGACCCATTGATTTTGTGATGATGATTACATCTTCATGACAGGATGTAACTTGAATCATTGAAATTAGCAAATTGAAAGTCTTCTACAACCTATCATATTTTCTTTCCAAATATGTCACACTGTCTTCTTGTGGGCACATTGAAAAGTGCTCTTTAAAGAGTAAATTTATAAAACGGCAAAATAACTGAGGCCCCTATATAAGCCAAAAAGAAGTAAGTTCCAAACCTAGAAAAGGTACTGTCATATTTCCCACATCTTTAAAAGGAAAAGTTTGGGTGCTGTGTCCATAGAACTTTTGACTATGAACGTGTCCCATAATTCCTCCATGCAGGACAATTTCTGTCATTCTAGGGCCTGTCCATGGCACCTGTGGTGACATTCCTACTAAGTGTATTGCCTAAGTAATTAGAAATCAAACATGATGAGAAGAGGGGAGTGCTAAATTTGTTGTAGAATTCTCTATTCTGAAACACCTGTGCTGACCATGCATGGACATATTCCATAATGAGAAGGACAAATGTGTTCAACAAAGACCTGCCCACCCACTACTTATATTCTTATACATTTCCGGGTCACTTGTGAATATCTTACTAACAAAAACTATTCAAAGTGATGTGGAAAATCCCTGCCAAAATAAAACCAACATTTGCCAACATATTAATAGAATTTAGATAAATTTCTTGTTCTCCCTCATTCTATTTAATGATATGCATTATTTTCTTTATTCTTCAACATGCCATCACTCAACCATTGTGAACTTCGTCCCAGTGTTAATATTATCCTTGATCACACTTTAGCATTTCAATTTTAAAGTTCCAATTTGAAGGTCTGCTATTTCTATTAAGAGGCTTTTTTTTTTTTTTTTTTTTTTTTCCGTGAAAAGAGCAAATCCTGGCCTGAAGTCAGTGGTAATTCAGTTTAACCAAGTTAAGAAAAGCCTTTTATTCGCAGTGGTTATTTTGAGACAGTTGAGCACAGAAATGAGGGTTCTAGAGACAGACACAAACTTTTATACAGAGCCATTTTTTTCTTCAAAGAAGACAGTGCTAATAAATCATGTTGAATCAAGACCTTGAAAGAAACTGAAAAAATATGTACAGATCTCAAATACACCCAAGAAAAGTACTTTATATTATCTTGCTGCTGCTGCTTCATAATGTAGTTTTAGTTGAATGTAATCTCCTCTACTCAAATTTATATTTGAGAAATTGCAACACTGAAAGTTGAAACCATTTTTGTCATTCAACAGAAGTGGAAGATCAATACTGAAGCTCCCCTATTAGTTGCTACAGTCTACTTTAGTGTTACAAGATTTATGATAAGAACACATTTTTAAATGTATGTTATATACCAGTGGTACAGTAAAAACTTGAAATAAAACCTTTTTCTTTTTTTTAGGAGAAGGAGGTGGTCTATTTATTATTGAAATGCTACACTAAACTATAATTCAGTGATATTTTATTCCAATTAAATTCTCCTTAGTAGTAATCCTTTTTTATGATAAGCAAAACTGAATAATACAGGGTATGTTCCCTCCAATGAATTGTTGTGTAACAAGACTTGATGGTAATTCTACCTTTTCCAAAATCTGATATCAGGCAATTTATCTTCTAAATAATACTCCTGAGTACTAAAGCTGAAATGTTTTGGCTTCAACCCAAATCAAACTTGAGGAAGCAGATTCTCCAGAGCATTTCTCTAACTCTGTAAATTTAATTGTTATAATGAATAGAATACATGTGTCAAGATTACTTGTGATTTTACCTGTTTACTTCTCTTCCCAAGACAAAAATAGCAGCATGACAAAGGCTGTTAGCTCTTACTGGGGTTTGAAAAAAATAAAAAAGCACCTAGCACAGCACATGATAATTAAACATAATTTTAAAGGTCCAATTCCAGTTAATTTCAGAAGAGTTCAAATTTTAAAATTCATTGTTACTTCACAATAAAATAGACTTATAGAAATTTTAAAAATTCCACCAATATTTACCTACAAGGCACAAAATATTCAGATAAAATATTTTCATATGCAAAGAAATATCTTTTCATACTCTACTTCATAGTATTTAGTCACATTGCTTCATCTTAAATTTCCTCTTTTTATCATGTCGGCAAACATGATATTTTTCTTATATTTGACTTTGTATAGTATTTTTTCATAGATAGTGAAATCCAGTGTGGTCCTTGGATCAAAGCAATATTGGTGTCATTGGCATCTGTGACAGGAGTCAGACAGAGGTAAAGGTCATGTTCTTTTTTTTGCCACTTATTTAAAAAACTGCAAAGGTAATTGATTCAGAAGGAGGCCAAAGCTGCTATGACTCTTTACCATGGATGATCAAATTAATTTAAATAAAAATGATTAATATTACATAACTGTTGCTAATGTAGAGTAACTTATCAAAGGTTATTTTTTTGCTCCTTTCCTCCATTTAATTATACTTCAAAATTTTCATTACTCATATATATATATATTTGAACCATGGTTTATAGATAAGGCAACCATTATATTTTGCTCATATTTCTATTAGAGAGAAAGGCCATGTGCCTTGGGAGACTTGAACATTTCTTCTAATGCATAGTAGCATTATTACTGTTGAGTGTGAGCTGACAAATGTGTATATCAATAACTATTCTTTACTTTTTAATCAATCTAGGAGAGCCTGTGTGTTTCCCAATATGATTTACTCATGTAGGGTTCATTAAGCTACAGACTTGTGCCAAGCATTGTGCAAAACAGAGCATATCATGAATTCTTGCCTTCAGAATTCTGAGTTCTTTAGGGGAGGTGGAAGGGTAAACAAACCATTGAAATGATCTGTGATGAGATGTGTAATAGAAACAAGGACTGAGGGCTTTGGTGACTCAAAAGAAGGGTAGGTATGCTGTGGATGTCTCAGAAAGACTCCACGGAAGAGCTGGTTTTTTAAGGATGAGGAGCAGTGGGGAAAAATGGATAGGTGTTATTGGTTAAATAAAAACTAAGAGGTTGTATCAAAGAGATGATAAACTACAGTAGCTGGAAGAACTTTGAAGTTTATTTCTCTTTCATTTACTAGGCTGAGGTAAGTGGCTCAGTTGAAGGGGTAGCTCTGTTCCACAGGATAATTCAGGGTCCCAGGGCCCTTCTCTTTTGTTGCTTTACCATCAACATTGTTCCTCTCTGCATGGTCAAAGTTGGACTGTAGTTACTTCAGTCCAGCTTGCGGGAAGGAAAGGTATGGAGAAGCACATGCCCACTGTCTTAAGACCCAGACCTGGAAGTGGTGCTCACCTTTCTCTTCAGTTTCATTGGTGAGGGAAACTGGCCTGAACTGGAGATGGATATTCACAGACTATGGACATGGTTGGTCTTAATGCTCTTATGAGCCTTTCCTGAGGTGTAGATATAGAGGACTCAGGCTATAAAGATACCAACACAGAACCTATAAATGCTCACTGGCTTTTTGCCTTTACCAAAGTTTTATAATTGGAATTCTAAAATGTAAAACATATTCTTAAGTAGAGTTCCCAATTTAACAATAAAAACAAAACAAAACAAAACCGTTAGCAGAGGAAATTTTGTAACACATGAAAGATATGCTCTGTTTTCTGTTGCTGGTCAAGTTAAAGCCAAGAACTAGGTATGTCCTGAAAGATACACAGAAGTCATCCAGGGAAGAGGCAAGGCCACTGGGAAAGAGAAGATGGCACATGAGAAGTCATGAAAGCACACGCAGTGTATGGAAGCTGCACGTGGTGTGGGGCAGTGATAAGCAAAGGATTGATGTGGGAGAATGGTTTTGTGTGGAGATGCAGTGAGAGGCTGGGGCCAGATCCAGATAAGCTTTGTACGCCAAGTTGTGATGCTGGAGAGACTTTCAGAACAGTGACCTAGCTAATCAGACTTGCATTTAGAAAGCCAGTTTCTGACAGTGTGACAGATGGAGTGAAGGAAGGTGAGTCTAAGCCAGGAGAACTTGGAAGAAGAGGAGATTGCCGCGATCCTGATGAGGACCCTACCTAAACTAAGAATACGGCACAGTGAGTGGAGGAGTGACTTTGCAGAGATATGTAGAGATGAGTGCAAAGGGCTTGTTGACTGTTAGCAAATGGAGGGTGACGGAAGGGAAGAATAAAGGGCCAGTTCTGGATGTGGTACCTGGGAGAAGGTGTGAGGCTGAGCCCTGAGGTAATTCCAGCAGGGAATCTAAGAGCCAGTTAAGGAGGAAAGGTGATGGGTTCTACTTTAGAAAGATCAAGTAGAAGCTCCAAGTAGAAATGTCCAATCAATAGATGAATATACAGGCCTTAGGTCTGAGATTTAAGATGAAAGCTGAGGATAGAGACTTGGGAGTCATTACCATATAGGTACAAATTGAAGTTAAACATAGATTAAAATTAGCCTGAGAAATGGTAAAGTGATTATTAGTTAAAACAATTCTTAAGTAACTTACAACTTACTATCTTTTTATTGAAACTTTCATAATTCCAGTAAGTCAAAAATTTTATTGCCTAAAATATTTATTGAATACTGAAGGTTAATCAGCAATGGAAAATTGCTTGGTATCAGTAAAAAAATTGATATGTGACAGTCTCCCGTCCCCTAAAACTCAAATCCCCATTGTGCACCCTGCTGTCCTTCATGCCCAGGACAAGAGATGAATGACATCAGATGGAAACCAGTGGCACTAATATCAGGGAATAGAGTTTGGGTGAATTTTAACTTATGCATTAGAAACTGTTCAATGATTTATATCTACAGGGTGGAACAAAAGTAGGCTTACAGTTGTGAGTATGTGAAGCACAGAGTTTATTCTTTTATTATGTATTAATTATTATATTGTTTTCCATATGAACAACTACAAACCTATTTTTGCCCCACCCTGTAATTCTGATGAGCCTTGGGCACATAACTGTTCTCAAAATAAGATGAAAAGCACCAAAGTAAAACATTGGTAGATAGTAACAGAAGTTCCCAATCATTTTGAAACAGATCCTGAGAAGTGTAGATACACCCAGTTAAGGGTGATCACGAAAACGTCCCTACATGAATGCTGAAGTTTCTTAAGATCAGAAAAATGTTTTGTTGTTGTTGAAGGCTTTTTAGCAGTGTATCAAATGTAAAAATATTGCCCTGGAAACCATTCTGAATCTTTATCTAGCTCCATTACCGCTTCTCCGGGTGCAGCCTGGCATGCCTCTTGACCTTTCTGAGCCTCAGTTTCCTAACTAAAAGGAAAGGTTTCTGCTGTTTATTCTGGTTCTGAAAGCTGTCCAGCTGTGATTCCCAATGTAGGCTATTCTTTTTTAATGAAAAAAAAAAAGGTTTATGAAATCTGAATAGATAATTTGGAGGTGATCATTTATATAGGGGACTTGAGCATCCGTGTATATTGGCATTTGTGGGGGTCTTAGAACCAGTCCTCTGTGGATACCAAGGGACAACTAAGTTTTGGGGGAGTCAGAAGCTGTATGTGGATTTTCAGCTGTGCGAGGGGTCAGCTCTCCTAATCCCTGTGTTGCTCAAGGTCATCTGTATAAGTTATTTTTGCTCAAAGAAATCTGGCCGTCCTAACCTAATACATATGTAATGCTCTGTTAAGAGACTGGTTGCTGGAAATGTACTCCTAGTGGGCCCAGCGCTGCAGGGACACACTATGGCATAGCCCTTAAGGGCAAATGGCAGGCCTGC